>NW_006408560.1:9883425-9904546 GCF_000296735.1 Chrysochloris asiatica
GGCTTTGCATTAATATATATATATATATATATATATAACTATCAAAGTTCCTTATACATACAATTTAGCACCTGGTTTTACATTGACCTAATTGTGGGTTAATTCGTCAGACTGCAAAGTCATTTGAACTGCAAGGTTGGCAGTTCAAACTTACCAGCTGCTCTTTGGAAACCCTATACAGGGTCGCTATGGGTCGGAATCAACTCAATGGCACTTAACAATTATTTCAAATGTGAAATGGTTTCCAATTAGAATCAACCCAATTAGATGTTAAGTTTGGGGAGAGAAAAACTATAATTCAATGTAAATTCTTACCAACAAAATGATTTTTGTCATTCATCTAATCAACAAATCAACCAGTGCAAAGACTCTGAGGTGAGATTGGGCTTGACAAGTTCTTGGAGTAGGCAGACTAGGGTGGCTAGAGCAGAGTGAGCCAGAGGGATACAAATTAACATATATGATCCCAAAACCTGCGTCCTCAGATTGTGGCTTATACTTTAAGAAAGATAGGAGGTCACTGTCAAATTTAGAATAGTGAGGTGACCTGATTTTTTTCATTTAAAGTTTCACTGTTTAGTATAGACTTATTGAGGAGCAAGGGAAGAATCAGGGAGACCAGTTATGAAGCTATTTAAATGTAGGCAAAAGTTGATTTGTCAAATATTTAGTTAGGTAGGGTCAAATGCATCCTTATTTATATTAAAGTTTAAGGGAAAAAACACAGGAAAAATCTTTTGTCAGATCATGTTCATAGGCTTAGAAATTTGGTACTTTAACTGTAGTCTCTAAATTCCTAACATGGTAAGTATAAGTGCTAAAAAAGGTGTTTATTCAATAGAGGATTTGAATTTTTTGTTAAGATGACTGAAATTTTGCAACTTTCTTGGAGTCTAGATCAGCTCGTTTTTCTTTTTGAGCCTGGTATGTAGAAACACACCCTTTCCAGCTGGAAGGTTAATTGTGAGATGGCCAAGTGGTGTGGCATACGTACCAGAGTTCTTAGGTTGCTGTGCGGTTACTAATTATGCTGTGTTGTGTTATGAAATTATCTGTGAAGCATCCAAAAGGCTTGGCATAGTACACAGCAAGGAGCTGGCCCCCAGCCACACTTCTGTGAACGCGCCAGTGCTTGTCCGGGCTCTAGGCACAAGCCAAACTCCTGGCCAGCTAGTTCTCCCACCTGTTGGCCCAGATAAAACTGGATTCTCCACTAATGATTTAATTCTAGTGTCTGGTTAATATTGTGTATCATGGAAATCCAGGGGTCTAGGGCAGCAGTGAGGACAATATCAGAAGTAAGTTTCATCAGCTAAGAGCTCAAGGTTTGAAGGAAACTAGATTTGGATTTGATTCCCCTTTTTACTTTCTGGCTATGACTGTGTCACTTTGGCTTAGTGATTGAATCTCTCTGACTCTGAGTTTCCTCAAATACAAAACTGATATTTATTCATTCATTTACTTACTTCTGCACACAAAATGTATTTATTAATCACAATGTGCTTGGCTGCGGATTGAAAGGTTGGAGTCCAAGGAAGAACCTTCCCAGCAATCTAGTGTCAAAAGATCAGTCAGTGAAAACAGAAATTGACTGGAAGTCCTCTAACTGCATAGCAACTGGTCCTGGTAGGCATTGTTCTAGGCACTGGGATTATAATGATGAATGAATATCATGGTCTTTGCCTTCAGAGCAATTACAATCTATTGTTGCTATTATTGTTGGGTGCCATCAAATCAGTTCTAACTGCTAGAGACACTATGTACAGCAGAACTAAACATTGCCTGACTCTTCACCATCCTCACAGTCATTGCCAGGTCTGAGTCCATTGTTGCATCCACTGTATCAGTTCATCTTGTTGAGAGTCTTTCTCTTTTTCACTGACTCTCTACTTGTCCGTGTATGGTGTCCTTCTCTAGGGACTAATCTCGCCTGAACATGCCAAATTATGTGAGATGAAGTTCCACCATTATTGCTTCTATGAAGCATTCTGGCTGTACTTGTACCAAGACAGATTTGTTCATTATTCTAGAAGTCTGGAGTATATTTGGTATTTTTCTCCAACACCATGTTTTAAAGGCATCGGTTCTTTGATTTTTCTTATTCATCGTCTCACACATGTTGCTGTTGTTGTTAAGTGCCACAGAGTCGGTTCCAATTCATAGCAACTCTGTATAGAGTTTCTGAGGAGTGACTGGTGGGTTTGAACCATTGACCTTGTGGTTAACAGTCTAGTGCTTATCCTTCAGTGCCATTCCAGGACTGTGTCCAGCATCTGAGGTGACAGAAAATACCATATCTTGGGGCAGGTTCACCTTAGCCTTCAAAGTGACATGTTTTCTTTTTAATACTTTAAAGACATCTTTTGCATAAGGGATAGTAATGATAAGTGGCTCACAATATTATTCTAAGGATAAATATGGGACCACAGTGGTTCTATAGGATGATCACTGGACTGTGAACCAAAAGCTTGGCTGTTAGAGCCCACCAGCAACATCATGGGAGAAAGATTTACAGACTTATAAACCCTATAACAGAGTTGCTATGAGTCAGAATGGACTCAAAATCACTTAATAACAGCAGCAAGGATAAATATGGAAAGGTGTGCTGGAAACTGTCCATCCCCTTCAATGCCCTCTGCACAATTATTTGATCCAGCTAAGTCAATGAATACTTTCTCTGGGAATTCATATTAGTACGATGTGATACCATTCTTTGTCTTTATTTGATGCCTTGAGTGGAGGCGATATTAACACCAAATATATGAGCAGTTATGTGGCTTGGAAAGTAGGAAAATACAGTCTTGATCAAGCGAGATTAATGAAACAGGTATTAAAGACATAAAGACTGGAGGTAAGAGATGACAAAGTCCCTTGCTGAGACCCAACTTTGAGTCCTTTACTGAGACCAACCCTGCTTTTGATATTTGAGACCATGGTATCCTCTTGTATGTATTAATTATGCTTAAATTAACACTCAACCAAAATTCTCAACACACTGAAGGCACTCAGCAATTTGTATTACATTAATTATTCCTATAATGATTATTCATAAGCTTACACTTCCCATGTTTCTTCTCTCAGACTTTGGTGCAGAATATGACTGTCTTTCCAATTATGA
Organism: Chrysochloris asiatica; assembly: GCF_000296735.1. Taxonomy (NCBI): domain Eukaryota; kingdom Metazoa; phylum Chordata; class Mammalia; order Afrosoricida; family Chrysochloridae; genus Chrysochloris; species Chrysochloris asiatica. Next base: position 9,886,544 of record NW_006408560.1, read on the forward strand.
TCTTCCCCAATGTTCCCTCAGGACATCTCATGGAACCATCAAACCCAAATCTAACATGAAACTGCACTTCCGACACCAACCAACTCACCTAGTTTCCTGTACTTTGTCACTGGCATCAAAATCACTCATCCAGTTGCTCAAAATGCTAAGAGTTACCTACTAGACTCCTCCTATTCCCTCATGCCCTAAGAGCAGTCATTGAACAAGTTATGTAGCTATTGTTTCCCAAGCACTTTGTGAACTCTTCCTCTATACTTTATCTCATCATCGCTCCTCAGACCACAGAACTGATCTCTTGTCAGGCTCTGTCTTCTGACCTGTTGTTTTCTAGTTCACCCTCACTGCAACTTTAGGGAATTAATTGTCTAGAAAGTAAACTTGATCAAATCATGTCTCTCACAGGCTGACTAATCATCCTAGTTAGCCTAAAACCAAAGGATTTTCATGCTAAAACTGGACCAATCCCAGACACACTGGGACAGTTGGTCACTTCTCTGCTTAAAACTTCAGAATGATTTTCTACTACTTGTAGAGATGAGCTTTTAGCACAGCAAAGGAAACCTTTCATCAGTTTACTTCAGCTTTCCTCTCCTACATTGTCATATATGACTTCCTATCTTGTATGCATGATACAGTCTGTCAAACCCCTTCATAATTCTGGAATCAGGCAGTGAAGTTTCCCACCTCTACGCTTTTGTATGGGCTATTTTTCTGTCTGATGTAACCTACAATAACCATTGTAGTAGATGTAAGCTTATGAAATAACCTCCTTCTAGAGGACTGAGTCCACCAGAGGTGCTTCAGACACAAAGGCCTGATGAACAACTTTCAAAAATCAGTCATTGGAAAGCTATATGGATCATGGCTCTAATCTGAACCAATGGAGTTGCCATGGATTAAAGTCAACTTGCTGGCAACTGAGGATCCCTGATGGCATTGTGGGTTAGGCATCAGGCTGCTAACTTCAAGATCATTAGTTTAAACCCACAAACCATTGCTTGGGAGAAAGATAAGACTGTCTGCCCTGGAAAGATTTGCAGTCTTAGAAACTCTATATTAGGTTGCTATGGTCAGAAATGACTCCATGGCAGTGAGGTTTTTGCTTGTTTCTTTGTTGTATGGCAACTGGTTGGTTTTTTAATATATCTGAAAACTGACTTATCTTTTTAAGCTTTGCTGAAATTCTCACCTGCTCGCTGAAGCTTTTCTTTTCACCTGCTAGTTCCCAAAGAAACTACTGTCATCTTTGTTACAGCTCACCTTGAACATAGTTATATGAGATATTGTTATAATCACACTAGACTATAAGGTTTTTGTTTACATTACATTTAGACTACTCTTATTTTTCTTGGCATTTCAGCATCTATGCATGCCAGATTCATAGAAGGAGGTCAGGCAATTATCACTAAACAGAACCAAGCTAAACTTGTATACCTTATGGTTGACATACTATTTTTAGAAAATTATTTAATTTGACTTCATAATAATCAGATCCCAAGTACACACAGCCCTCAAACCCAGCCCATTGGTCAGATCCAAGCTGTGGTCCCCCAAGGGGTCCAGGATCCCCCAGGGATGGAGAGGATCCTGATTAGAGTGAGATAGCTTTAGAAGAAGTATCAGGAGTGAGCCAGGAACTCTCAAGATAGAATGAGGCTGGGTTCCAGGAGCATGGGATCCCTTCTTTTCTTTGCATTCCACCTACTTGCATCCCTGAAGGTATTTACTCTGAGGGAGGAGATAGCTCTTCTATCCACTTTTGCCACCATTGTACCTCTCTAGCCTTGAGGGAGGATGAAGAGTTGGAAAAGGAATATTATGAGGAGCCTCTTAAGTTCTCCAGTAATTTCTCGCGTGTGCCCAGTAGAAAGAAACCTCTACCTTGGAGAGAGCAGCACCATTTTCCAACTAAGAAAGACCCAAGAGAAGGTGGACGCAGAGATCCCAGGTCCCCTAGGTATCATTGACTGGGCGGGAAAATAAGTCAGGCTGATAGGCATAGAGGCCCGGGATTGTAGGGAGCAGGAGAACTTAACTTGGACAGGCAGGCTTCTGGTGGCTGATTGAACTGCTGGTACTGGTGGGAGAATATGTGGAAACTTGTGTGCATTTAGCAGACAGCTGAAAGGCAGTGATCTGGACCTTTTTCGAATCTGGGTGGGAATCTGGGCTGGGTGGTTGGGGGACTGGGTCCAGGTTATGTTCCAATTTCTGAGTCAGGGGTTATGTTATGGGGTAGGGCTGCTCACCCATTTTCTTAGGGCTCTAGCCCTCATGTTGGGTTTTGTATGAGGTTGGGTTGGCAGTTTCTGTTAAGACTGGGTGACTTATTAGGTTGGAGGGACAAGGTCACCTGGCGGTTCTCTAGGTTGGATTCACCTGCTTTGCAGCGTTGCCTGACTCTGCTGAAACATATCAGACCATGTCAACAGCTGGTAATATTGGTTCCATAGGTTTGGCTGGAGTTTCCTTGGGTCAAGCAGAGGACTAATAGGCAGGAGGATGCACCTGTGACTAGTAGGCACCGCTGCCAGCCTGAAGAAGAAGTGGCTCGACTCTTTACCATGGCTCGAGTTTCTGAGGATGAACTAAACCCTTTCCATGTGCTTGGAGGTGAAGCCACAGCATCAGATGTTGAACTGAAGAAGGTCTATAGGCAGCTGCCAGTTATGGTGAGTGCCCTTCTCCTCTTTATTCATATTTTGTTAATAACTTGTATTTTCAATTTCAGTTTTGGGGAGAGTGGAATAAAGGGAAGACGGTACAAAAAGTCAACTTGAAGCTGCAGGGTAACATTCTTAGGAGCGATTTAGTAAAGATTTTTCTTTTTCCTTTTCTACTGAGTCTGATCTTCACTAAGTTTTTAGTCATGAGATCTTAATATTATTGTAAAGAATAAACCTGATATGTCAAACAATGTTGGGATCACCCTGGAATATGTAGGTAAAGTCCTGACTAGGTGAAGGAGCCTACCTTGGATAAATGAGGGTTTGTTGAAAACAAGAAAAAACAACTATCTCCCAGAGAAGTAAGCATGCATATAGAGTGGACAGGCTAGGGGAGTTCATATTAGTCATTGTTTAAAAAAAGAAAAGGAAGAAGAAAACAAGCTATTTCAGAACCAGCAACTCAAAGTCGGAAAGGGAAGGAACATAAATGAGAGAGCTATGTGTGTTTATGTATCATTACATGAAATCATGCTTACCTTTATTGATAAGGGGGAATGCACTTGTGACACACCATATACTTGAGGGTAATAGCTTAAAGCAAGCATGCAATCATTAAAAAAAAAAAAAAAAAAAAAGTCATTACTGATGACAAGACATGGATTCATCACTAAGAACCTGAGCGTCAACGGCAGAATATGGAATGGAAGCGTCCTCAATTGCTGACCAAAGAAAGATCAAAAGTCAACCATCCACAGGAAAATTGATATTTGCAGTTTTCTGGGATGCTCAAGGACCAGTATTAGAACACTGTCAGGGAAAAGGTTTAACAGTCAACAGTGCTTTGTTACAGTGAGATGCTCACTGAGGAGCTGAAGCCTAAACTTCAGATTAAATGCAGAGGACTTCTATCCAAGGGTGTTGTGATCTTGCATGATAATGCATGTCAGCACACATCTGCTCACACTGTTGACATTGCAAAAACTTCCTTTTGAGGTGTTAAAGCACCCTCCCTAGACTCCTGATATTGCTTCATCAGGTTTTCACCTGTTTGGTCCACTGAAAGCAGCCCTTTGAGGACGAAGATTCACCTCTGTTGAAGAAGTGAAGACAGTGCAGCATTCGTGGCTCACAGCTCAGTCGAAAACATTTTTTTAGTAAAGTAATATGAAAGTTTGTTGACAGATGGACAAAGTGTATTGAAAAGCAATGAGATTATGTTAAAAAAAATGATGTGTTTGTCTTTTCTAATATTTTATTAAAATAAATTGTACAGCTAGAGTGTGGGCAAGTTTTGACTCACCCTTGTACATTCACAAGACTATAAAATATTATTTTGTTTTGTTTAAGAAGAATGAACTATCTAGCCTTCTTTTTAAAACTGTTTTTAATAATGGAGGATAAGAGCAGTCTGAGGATGTGCACCAAGACCTATCTTATCCCTGTATGGTATTAGTGCCTGGGTGAAAAGTCTTCCTTCCCAGTGACTGATAGGTGAAGTGGGAAACGGAAGAGGACTAAAACTTACTGAGCATTTCCTATGAAACTTTTCAAACTTGTCTCATATAAAAATCCAACAACACTATGGTCATAAGCAGATTTCCATCTCTACTCCCAAATGAGGAAACTCTCTTCCCAAATTAGGAAAGCTCAGAGAAGTTAAATAATTTGTTGAAGGTGACACATTTAGGAAACAGGTATGTCTGATTCCCAAGACCCCCAAGACCCCAAAGACACTGCTGTTTCCATTATGCCAGGCTAACCTTCCTCTTATGAAAACCTCTTTCATTCCATTACACAGAAGGGTTCATTATAAAATGTGCAAATGTATGGACAGAGCTAAAAGAAAGCAATGCCAGATAATTTGACATGGAGAGAGTTATATGAAGATATTGTTGTTAAGTGCCGTTGGGTCAGTACCGACTCATAGCAACCCTGTATAAGGTTTTCAAGGAGTGGCTGGTGAGTTTGAACCACTGACCTTGTAGTTCAAACGGACCTTAAGGTCTAGCACTTTATCCCATAGCACCACACCAATATAGATAAGCTCAAAATAAAACGGCCCAGGAAAAATTCTGCATGGTAGGAAAGGAAGAAAGACCAGACAGGAATGACTGATTCATTCATTCAAACAATATTTTTTGAGCACCTACTATATGTCTGGCACTGTTTTAGATGGTTAAAGTACAAGACATAAAACTTTCCTTCTTCAGTGGAGATTATATTCTAGGCAGGAGTACCTGAATGGTGCAAATGGTTAATGTACATAGCTATTAACCAAAAGGTTTGGGGTCTGAGTCCACCAGAGGTACCTCAGAAGAAAAACTGCATCTTTCTCTCACAGGGGGGCTGATGTTTCTGAAATCCTGACCGTGCAATTAGCTGTCCAATGTTTATTCTACAGAACCACCAGGGCCTTTTAATGTCCCTTAAATGTACCAAAGAAATCCTAACACAAGGCCTTTGACTTTGCTATTTCTTTTGCCTAAAATCTCTTGCCCTGGGAGCATGGTTGAGTCTTCACTTCCTTCTGATCTTCATCCAACTGTCACCTTCTCTAACCATCCTAGATAAAACAGACACCCCACACCCACCCAACATCATGCTTTTTCTTATCTACAGTAATTATCAACTGGCATATATATTCACTTATTTGTTAATTCTCTATTTCTACCCATTTCATCACTAAAAATAAAACAGTTGCCATACAGTAGATTCTGGCTCACAGCAACCCTATGTGTTTCAGAGAACTGTGTTCCATAAGGTTTTTCAATGGCTGTCATTTTTTAGAAGTAAATTTCATATTTCAGAGGGACTAGTTGAAATGACAATGTAAAAAACTAGCAAGAAGTAGAATCAGATTTGGTACAGAGCCAATAAAGTTATAAATATTTGCTCATCATATGACAGTAACGTATTCAGGAGTCCTGGTGTGGCACTGTAGGATAAGCGCAGGACCGCAAATCGGTTTGAACCACAAGGTTGGTGATTCAAACTCAACAGTCACTTCTTGGAAATCCTATCCTGGGTTGCTATGGGTCAGAACCAACTCACTGACACTTAACAACAACAACAATAACAACAACAACAATGTATTCATAAATTTAAATGTACTGTTCCTTTAATTCTCCTACTATTATCCTTCCACATCCTGTCTGTCAGTTTGTTATACTATGATGACTTGTGTGTTGCTATGATGCTGGAAGCTTTGCCACCAACGTTTCAATTATCAGCAGGGTGACTCATGATAAATTAGTTTCAGTGGAACTTCTAGACTAAGACAAACTAGCAAAAAAGATCTAGTCTTCTACTTCCAAAATTCAGTTAATTAAAACTTTATGGATCACCCCCAATCAATGCTCATGAAAGCAGCAGTCAAGAAATCAAATGATGTATTACATTGTGCAAAAAGACCTGTTGCAAAAGACCTCATTTAGACTGGAGCAACTCAAGACTATGGCCACCTTTCAGGTCAGGAACTGAAATCACTCCGGTGGCACAATTTTCATCTAAGTGGTAGATATGTACATAAGTGAGACAACAACGCTAAGGTATGTTCATTATAGAATGGCAAACCAAAATCAAAATGGCAGTATTTACTAAGAACAACATTGACTAAGAAGGGTTGGGAAGGAGAATGGAATGGAAATAAGAATCACTAGGAAGAAGGGGTTGAACTGTTGTTTCACAGAGGGGATTGCAATCATTGAGATGAAAAGAAGTGTGATTAATGTAAAACTGTTGGTCTGCTCTGTAAACCTTCACTCTGTTCACACACAAAAAAAAATTATAAAAAAAAAAACTCTTCAAAGTACCTTTGAGGACTAAGGTGAGCCTGATCCAAACCATGGTAATTTTAATGGTCTCATAAGCATGTGAAAGTTGGACAATGAATAAGGAAGACCTTAGGAGGATCTATCTATTTGAATTACGATGTTGGAGAATAATATTAAAAGTACCAAGGACTGCCAGAAGAACAGAAAATTCTGTGTTGGAGGAAGTAAAGTGAAAATGCTCCTTAGAAAGAGGATGATGAAACCTTGGATATGTTGTCAAGAGGTACCAATCCCTGTAGAAGGACATCATACTTGGTAAAGCAGAGGGTCAATGAAAAAGAGAAAGACCCTCAGTGAGATGGAGTGACACAGTGGGAGCAACAGGAGGCACAAATATATCAATTCTGGGCAGTGTTTTGTTCTATCATAGAATTTGTTTTAGTCAAATCTGATTTGAGGGTCCACCACTGGACCAATAAACAATATTCTTATCAATGGAGAAAAGATTGAAGTTGTCAAGGACTTCATTCTTCTTGGATCAACTATCAACACTCGTAGAAACAGCAGTCAAGAAATCAAAAGATGTATTGTATTAGGAAAATCTGCTGCACAAGACCTTTTTAAAGTGTGGAAGAGCTAAGCTGTCAGCTTGAGGACTAAGGTGTGCCTGACCCAGGCAATGGTATTTTTGATAACCTCTTATGCATGCGAAAGCTGGACAGTGAATAAGGAAGACCGTAGAAGAATAGATGCTTTTGAGTTATGGTGTTGGAGGAGAATATTGAAAATGCCATGGGCTGCCAAAAGAATCAATAGATCTGTTTTAGAAGAAGTGCAGCCAGAGTGCTTCTTGGAGGTCAAGATGGCCAAACTTCGTCTCTCATACTTTGGACATATTGTCAGGAGGGACCAGTCGCTGGAGAAGGAATCATATTTGGTAAGGTGGAAGGTCAGAGAAAAAGAGAAGACCCTCAACGAGATGGATTGACCAGGTGATAGCATCGATGGACTCAAGCGTGGCAACAGTGGTGAGGTTGGCCTGGGGCCGGGCAGTGTTTCGTTCTGTTGTGCATAGGGTCGCTATGAGTCGGTACCAACTCGATGGCACCTAACAACAACAACAATACTGTGTGTTCACATCGTCATGTGGGCTTATGTTATGGTTGATATGCTCTAAGCACAATACATAATTAAGTTATTTGTAAAATACATTTATTGTGTTTTTATCATTATGAAAAAAACACTTTATGGATCACAAAAATATCTGTGATCATGAAGATTGTGTGGATCTGGGCAATGTGTTGTTCTGTTGTATACATATAAAGTTGTCACGAGACAAAGTCAATTCCAGAGTAAATAACAACAAGAACAACAACTATTATTATGATTTTATAGGTACGTTATAAGGAAGCTAAACAGATTGCACCAAATCGAACCAAGATTTAATCCCAAGTAGTCTGGCACTAGAAACTTCACTCTTGATCTCAATAGTAAGTAACCTCTCCATTCGAAATAAGAGAGAGATAGAGTTTGCCTCCAGAGAGCATCGAGAAGCACAGTTTCCATACAATTCAAGTAGGTTAAGAATTCATTGTGTGCCCAGGACTAAATAAAATATAATCTGTTAATCCAGACAAATTTGGACACTATAACTCTGCCACATTCTAGTAATTTTCCAAACTCTGTGCTTTTAGCTGGCTTTGGAGCCTGAACTACCTGAAGCCTGAAATTTCAAATGTTATTTCCTATTCTCTAAACAACTGGCGGAATACCATCATGATGAATCACTATTTAGGAAAGCGCAAAAAAAAAAAAAAGATCTTGGATCAACTCCATGACCCTGTGTCCTTCCGCTATACCCATTCCTGGTCTCCTAATGAGCACTGGCAAAAATGCAGGGGTGTCTGCGATGACAGCATCCAATTATGTGGGAACACTATGGGGAAGATGGCCCCAGGAAGATCCTAGCACCCAAGAATTTAGGAAGCATTTTTAGAGATCCAAGACATTGATAATTGACATGTCCCCAGCTATTTTTTTTCCAACTAATAGTGCCAAGGAAAATAGAGATGAATGAAGGTGTTAGTGATGGTGATTGTGTGCCACCAAGTCAGTTCCAACTCATAGGGACCCTGTATAGAATTTTTGAGGCTGTAAATCTTTACAAGAGCAGAAAGCCTTGTTTGTCTCCCATGGAGCAACTAGCAGATTCAAACTACTGGCCTTGCCATTAGCAGCCCAGGTCATAATCCATTATACTACCAGGGCTCCTTGAATGAAGGTGAGAATAATTAAACTATAGTTTTATCTTTCAAGACAAGTGGGCCAGATATGTCAACACTAAACCTGTTAGAAAATTTTGGTCAGAAAAACAGAGCTGCTATGTGTGTTCTAGGAATAAAGGACTTAATGTATTGTTGCTATTGAAATGTACAAAGTATGAATCTAGAAAAACTGGAAGTTGCCAAAATGAAACAGAAGCCATAAACATGAATATCCTAGGCATTTGTAAGCTGAAATGGTACTGCTATCGATACTTTTGAAGCAGACAATCATATCATTTATTATGCCAGGAACATCAAATTGACAAGAAATGGTGTCACATTCATCATCAAAAAGGACATTTCAAGATCTGTCTTGAATTGCAATGCTGTCTGTGATAGGGTAATATCCATACACCTACGAGGAAAGCCAGTTAATATCACTATTATTCAAGTATATGCACCAATCACTAAAGCCAGTGATGATGAAATTGAAGAATTCTGCTAAGTTTTCTGGAGTCCTTATGTGGCACTGTGGACTGTCAACCATAAAGTCAGTGATTCAAAGCCACGAGTTGTTCCTTGGAAACCCTGTACAGGGTCACTACAAGTAGGAACTGACTCGACAGTGCTTAATGACAGCAACCAACTTCTTCAGTCTAAAATTAATCAAACATGCAATCAAGAAGCCCTGATAATTATTAGTGATTGGTATGTGAATGTTGGGAACAAAGAGGAAGGATCTGTGGTTAGAAAATAATAGTCTTAGTGATAGAAACAATGCTGGAGATCACATGATAGAATTTTGCAAGACAAATTACCTGTTTATTGCAAATACCTTTTTTCAACAACATGAAAGGTGACTATACACATGGACCTTACCAGGAATCAAATTGACTACATCTGTGGGACGAGACAATAGAGAAGTTCAATATCCTATTCCAAAACAAGACCCAGGGCTGACTGTGGAACAGGCTATCAATTGCTCATATGCAAGTTCAGGCTGAAGCTGAAGAAAACGTAAACAAAGCAATGAGAGGCAAAATTATGACCTTGAATATATCCTACCTGAATTTAGAGACCATCTCAAAAACAGATTTGGTGTATAGGTAAAGAACAGAAGAGTTATCAGATGACAACAAGAACATCATGTAGATAGAAAGCAAAAGGTCATTAAAAAGACAGAAGAGGAGAGAGAGAGAGAGAGAGAGACAGAGAGAGAGAGAGAGAGAGAGAGAAGAAAGAAAATGGATGCCAGAAGAGACTGAAATTTCCTCATATGTATACAGAAGTGAACACGAATGGAAGAAATGAGGCAGTAAAAGAGTTGAACAGGAATTTTCAAAGGGCAGCTCGAGAAGACAAAGTCAAGTATTATAATGAAATGTGCAAAGTCCTAGAGTTAGAAAGTCAAAAGGGATGAACATGCTCAGCATTTTTCAAGCAGAAAGAACTGAAGAAACAATTCAAGTTTTGAGTTGGAGTACTGAAGGATTCTATGATGCAATATTGAATGATGCAAACAGCATTAGAAGAAGTTGGAAGGGATACACAGAGTTACTGTATCAAAAATAATTGATTGATGTGCATCCATTTTAAGAGATAGGATGTGCTCAAGAACTTACGGTACTGAAGTAAGAAGTTCAAGCTGCACTGAAGACATTGGTGAAAAATAAGACTCCAGGAATTGATGGAATACAAACTGAAATATTTCAACAAAGTGATGCAGCACTGGAGGTGCTCACTCATCTATGTCAAGAAATTTAGGAGACAGCTAACGGGTCTACCAATTTTAAAAATCCATATTTGTGCCCATTGCAAGGTAGGTGACCCAACAGAATGCAAAAGTCATTGAACAGTGTCATTAATATTACATGCCTCTATGGCTGCAGAAAGTCTGGAGTCTATGAGAATTTCAAATTCTTGTCTGCATTTCCCCCCTTTTATATACTTTTTATGAGAGACTTCTTCATTCCCATGGCTTCATCTATAACTTAATTGATTCATAAAACTACCTCTTTCCTGAACTTCAAATTAGTAAATGTAACTACTCATATTTCCAGTTAGATGTTGTAGAGGTAGGCTAAACTATAACAAAAAGACTCTAAAATGAATGGCTTAAAGAACAGTATGTTTATTTTTCTGTCATGTAATCAACATAAGGTGAATGCCGTAGCTCATCACACATTTCTAACCCATGCAGGAACTCAACAGACTGATGGAGGTGGTTCCATCCTCAGCTTAGGACTTTAATGATCATTCTTATCATCACTGTTACTGTCAGTAGGAAGTGGGAAAGAGCTAAAATCCAGAGACAGGGTGTTTTTCTTAAGCAGTCTTGGTCACATTGCACTTACAAGCTCTCAGCCATCTGCCCACCACCCCATTTCAAGGAAGGCTGTAACCATCTGCCCACCACCCCATTTCAAGGAAGGCTGTAAAATGTAGTCCTAAAAGTGTCTGGACAGCCACATTCTGCCCATGGTTAAGTGGAAAAATGAGAAAATAGATTTTGATAGGCAGCTAACTGCCTCTTTCACACATATCAACATGTACGAAAGGAACTTTATAATGCCCCACTGCTTCAATTTTCTTTTTTACCTATAGTCCTTTTCTCCATGTCTCATAGCCCTTGTAGAGGTACACACCAGAAACCCAAGAGTCATTCTAGACTTTACTCTTTCTTACTTCCGAAAGTCAATGTGATTCCAGTTTCTAAATATTTCCTTTAACCATTCTATCTCCATTTCCATCAACACTGCTTTTCTTACCTGAATTTATGAAACTGCTTCCAAAGCTATTGCTATGTACCTCCAGTCTTGTCAACTTCTAAAAAATCTACTGCTCAACCTACAGGACAAACTTTCTAAAAAACATATTGAATCATAGGACTTTCAAATCTTTCAGTAGTTACTCAGTATGTTTGGATAAAATTCAAACTTATTAGCATGTATTAGGAAGCCCTTCATGAGTAGGTGCTAATAAATATTCAATGAACAAATGATCTGGTTCTTTCTTACTTCCCTCGTCTTGTCAGCTACCACTCTCCTGAACCTTCTTATGAACAAAGATATTTTAAGTTCCTTAAGATCTTTGTGGACTCCCTTTGTGGTACAATGGTTAATGAGCTTGCCCGCCAATTGAAAGGTTGTTGGTTGGAGTCCACCAACAGGCACTTTGATAGGAAAGTCTGGCAATCTTCTGAACAATCAGCCATTAAAAACCATGTGGAGTACAGTTCTACTTGACATAAATGGGTTCTCCATGAATTGGAGTCAACTTGAGGGTAACTGGTTTGGGTATGGTAAGTTTTTTGTCTCATGTTGTTTCATGTTCCTATGTTTTCACTTCCACTGGAGTCCTCATGTGGTGCTGTGGGTTAATGCACTGGACTGCAAGACAAGTTTGAACCACAGGTCTGTGGTTCAAACTCACCAGCTGCTCTCCGAAAACCCTATACAAGGTCGCTATGGGTTGGAACCTCCTCAACAGCTCTTATCAACAACATATTTCATTGAATCTGTTCCATTTGCCTTCAATGTGCTTGCTTTATTCTACTTCTCCCTCAAGACTCATTAGTTCAAATAGTACTGCATTTGGAATGTGTGCATATAGTCTAGCATTTATTTTTTCACCAATGCCTTCAGTGCACATTGGACTACTCTGCTGGTTTTGTGTCTTTATGTACATCGTTGTTGTTAAGTACCATCGAGTCGATTCCGACCCATAGAGACCCTATATAGGGTTTCCAAAGAGCAGCTGGTGAGCTTGAACCATCGACCTTGCAGTTCAAATAACTTTTCAGTCTGATGCATTAGCCCACAGTGCCACACCAGGACTAGTATGTACATCATTAGGTATATATTTATCATATGCCAGGCATAACCCTGCTGCTATTATAGAACTTGCAGTCTGGCAGAAAAAAATTATGTGAACCAAAGCACAGTAAGTATACAATACAACTTGGGAGTGATATGAAGAAAATCTTAAGGAGTTAGGAGAGCGTATAGTAGGGAAACTGAGTTGAGATTGGGGCTCAGGAACCCGGAAAAGTACTCATACACTGACAGATAAGCAGAAATCTGGAATTTGACTTGTATACTTCACTTTCTCGTCTTCTGTTTACTTCTCCACTCACTGCTTTAACCTCTGCCCAGTGGCTTTACACTTGTGTCGGCCCTTTACCTTAAATGACCTGCCCTCCCTTCCCTCTGTTGTTGAAATCTTCTCATTATCCTTTCAGATTTAGTGCCAGCCTCATCCTTTCTGTGAAAACTTCCCTGATTCCCCCCGACAAAGTTAGAAATGTCCTTCCTTGTATTTCCATAATGTTGTCAATCTGCCTCTGGTAAAACACCAATCACCTGGGCGGAGAGTCCTTGAAATGAGGACCCTGAACCAGCTACACTCATGTTCCTTTTGGATTTTCTATTTAAGCTAAATATCTTCCCTTCCTTCAAACATTCCCCCTAGGAAGGCTTTCTTTCTTAAATGCATTTTAGTTACTATTAACTTTCTGAATATGTATTAATCTTAGTGGAACACAACCTTAAAGCTGTGTTATACCAAAAAATCTAGAGGCAGGTCATTACCACTCTCATCCTATTCTAAGAGTGATTGAAGATTGTGACAATTGCAGAATAATATTAAATAATGTTGAATTGACTGTAGAGAGAGTGACTACCGCTAAATCAATCCAATCTTATTCTATGCTGGTGCAGCTGGTTTATGACACAAGCAAATAACTTCATTTATCCCTTTTAAACTTCTCCTTGTTATATGTATCTCACCAATTAGTGTATTAAGATCTTTTTTGAAAACAAATTCAGATAAAGAGTCCTGGTGTGATGCTGAAGGGTAATGCACTGGACCACAAGATTAGCATTCAAACTCACCAGTTGCTCCTTGGAAACCCTACACAGGTCGCTATGAGTCAGAACCAACTGGACAGCACTTAACCAACCAACAGCAACAACAATTGTCATTAATTTGTTTTATAAACCAGCATCCAAGTCATTAATACATTAACTAAGATAGGGTGTGGATAGAACCCTACCATGACATTATAAGCTTTCTTAAGAAAGACACTGATTCATTAATCACCACCTTTTGTCTAGTCAATTATACAATTAACCATGAACCAAAGATTTTTCTAACTTATCCTCAAGGATATTTTAAATCTTGCCAAATGCCCTTTGGCAGATAGTTGAAGTTCAATGACACTACCTCTTCCACATAATAGAATAATTATAATGTAACTTGAAATTAGTCTTGAGAACACTTTTATTGTGTTATTATTTTTATTGAGCTAAGATGGAATGATCAATGAATATGACTTTTATGGAAAACATGACTAAAGAAGTAGCACCAGGAATAGAAATGTGATTCTTGGGGAACAGGACTTTTAGAAGAAAAAATTGAAAATAGATAAATATGAACAGCTATAAATGTGACTATTAGAAGAGGCTTACAAGTGGGAATACAGAAATACTAGGGAAAATTAAGGGGTTCAAAGGAAGGAGCTCAAATAGGATTTTGTTACATATTTTCCTTAGCATTCAATCATGAACTAGATATATTATAGCTTGAAGAGGTGACTTGTCTCACAACTGATAGACTCAAGATTTTAAACCATATCTCTCTTAATTGCAGAAGCCCAAGAATTTCAACTATACCAGACTGCTTAGTTTAAGGAGAATTCTTTTTGGGGGATGCCTAGGGAGTGAAGGAGAGCAGTGGTGCTTCAGTGGTAGAATTCTTGCCTTCCATGTGGTAGACTAGATTCAGTTCTTAGCCATTGCACCTCAAGAATAGCTACCATTGTTCATCTATGGAAGTGTGGTGCAAGCCAGTTTGAACCGCAAGTTCGGCAGTTCAAACTCACCATTCACTCCTCGGAAACCCTATACAGACTTGCTATGGGTTGGAACCAACTCGACTGCACTTAGCAACAACATGATGCTGCACGGGTTTTAGTGGAACTTTCATATTAAGACAGACTAGGAAGAAAGATTTGATAATCTGCTTCCAAAATGCAGTCAATGAAAACACTATGGATCACAAAGGCTAACTACTGTGGTACATGGAGTCACCATGAGTTAGGACTGACTCAACAGCTGCTAACAATAACAAAGGGGGTTCAGGGCTTCAGTGGTTTTAGAAAGAATAGTCCAAAATAGGCTCAGTGGAGTACATCTTAGATATTCAGAAAGGGATATTTTCCTTCAGTGAAAAAGGAAGATAACACTGATAATAGTGTTTACTTAGCCTTAAAATATGAGTAGAGTTGGGAACAGCAAGGAAGAACTGAGATGCAGTATAGGTCCAGAACTAAAAGAATGATGAGCCAGGGGAACAACCTTATCATTAATTAGTGTCTGCACCTAAACCAGTGGTTCCCCACAACAAGACAAGGTTGGTGAGAAGGCAAATAATACTGGAACCAGATCTGGGAAGCAAATCCCAGAAGACAGATCATAGGGGGTTAGACCACTGTAGAGGTGATTACTGAGTTGTTAAGTGTCATCGAGTCAGTTCCAACTCATACTGACTTTGTATAGGGTTTCCAAGGAGTGGCTGGTGAGTTTGAACCACTGACTTTGCGGTTCAAACTGACCTTGCGGTCCAGTACTTTATCCCACAGTCCCACACCAGGACTCCGAATGCTATGAAGATACTCTTATTACCATCCTCTATTTATATATGAAGCTCTGGTAGCATAGTGGTTACGAATCGGGCTGTGAACCGCAAAGTCAACAGTTCAAAACTACCAGCTGTTCCGTGAGAAAAGGATGAGGCGTTCTGCTCCCGTAAAGATTTACAGCCTCGGAAACCCTGTACAGGGTCGCTATGGGTCAGAATCGACTCTACAGCACTTAACAACAACAACATTTATATATGAAAGTCCTGGTGGGGCATTGTGGGTTAATGCGCTGGACTGCAAAGTCGTTTTGAACTTCAAGTTCTGGGGTTCAAGCTCACCAGCTGCTCTTTGGAAACCCTATGCAGGGTTGTTATGGATTGGAACCCACTCGATGGCACTTAACAACAACACAACAACAATTTATAGATGAAGAACCTGAGGGCCAAAGACATTAAATAACTTGTCCAGGGTTATATAACCAATGTGTGGCAGGAGCAGGGTTTGAATCTGGGCAGTCTGACTCTAGAGCCCATTCTGGCCACTGATACTGTGCCACCTCTTCAATGTCACCTTCACCTGCCTTTTCAGATGCATCACAGACTGTTACGTGCTTTATTCTCTGGGTTTCCATAGAGGTAATTATACCATCTATATCTCACACTATGCCAATGTTGTTCGGCGCTATTGAGTTGGTTTCATAGGGAACTTATGCACAACAAAATAAAACAGTGCCTGGGCCCTGCTTCATCCTCACAATCATTGCTATGTTTGAGCCCAATGCTGCTGCCATGGTGCCAGTTTGTATCATTGGGGGTCTTCTTCTTTCTCACTGGCCTTCCACTTTACTAACCATAACGTCCTTCTTCAGAGACTAATCCCTCATGATAACATGTCCAAAGTATGAGAGACTAAGTCTCATCATTCTGGCTTCTAAGGAGCATTCTGGTTATACTTCTGCTAACAGATTTGTTTGTTCTTCTGACATCCATGTTACTTTCAATTTTCTTCTCCAACACCATAATTCAAATGCATCTATTCTTCTACCGTCTGCCTTATTCATTGTCCAACTTTCACATGCATATGAGGCAATTGAAAATGGCTTGGATCAGATGCACATTAGTCCTCAAACTGACATCTTTGCTCTTGCATACTTTAAGTAGGTCTTGTACAGCAGATTTGTGTAATGCAATACATCATTCTATTTCAGTAAAAAATGTTTGCATAGTCAATAAAGCACAAGTAAACGTCTTTCTGGTATTCTCTGCTTTTAGCCAAGGTCCACTGACATCAGCAATGATAGCCCTACTTCCAAGTCCTCTTCTAAATTTGGCTTGAACTCCTGGCTGTTCTCTGCTGCAACTGTTTTTGAATTATCTTGCATGTTCTATTAATGATATTGTTCATTGATTTCCACATTCTGTTGGGTCACCTGTCTTTGGAATGTGTACAAATATGGATCTCATCCAATTTGTTAGCCAGGTAGTTGCCTTCCAAATTTCTTGGCATAGGTGAGTAAGCGCCTCCAGTACTGCATCAATTTGTTGAAAGATTTCTATTTGTATTCCATCAGTCCCTGGAGCCTTGCTTTCACTAGTGTCTTCAGTGAAACTTGGACTTCTTTCAACACATTGGTTCTTGATCATATGCTACCTCTCAAAATCATTGAACATAAACCAATTCTTTTTCATACAGTGACTGTGTATTCTTTCCAACTTCTTTTGATGCTTTCTGCATCATTCAATATATTGCCTACAGAATCCTTCAATATTTCAAGTAAAGGCTTCAATTTTTTCTACAGTTATTTCCACTTGACAAATACTGAGCTTATTTTTACCTTTTAATTTTCTAGTTCCAGGCCTTTGCATGTTTCATTATAATACTTTGTCTTTTCAAGCTTCCCTCTGAAATTTTCTTTTTAACTGTTGACTTCATTCTCATATTCGCTTTACCATCTCTAGACTGATGTCTACACAGTCATCCATTTTTGGTCTTTTATTTCAGTTTTGCCTTTTTAATGACCCTTTACTTTCTTCATATAGGATATTCGTGATGTCATCCCACAGTTCTTCCATTCGCTCCTTGGAAACCCTATACAGAGGTTATTAGAATCTAATGCATCAAATCTGTTCTTGACATGGTCTCTAAATTCAGGTGGGATATGTTCAAGGTTATACTTTGGCTCTTGTGGACTTTAAAATTTTTTCCTTAGCATCAGTATGAACTTGCATATGAGCAATTGATAATCTTTCCACAGTCCACTTTTGGTATTGTTTGACTGATGACATTGTGTTTTATACACCTTCTCGTCTCACAGATGTAGTCAATTTGATTCCTGTGTGTTCCATCAGGTGAGGTCCATGTGTAATAGTTGCCTGGTATGATGGTTTTTAAAAAAGTATTTGCAATGAATAAGTCACTGGTCTTGCAAAGTCCTATCATGCAGTCTCTGGCATCATTCCCATCACCATGGTCATATTTTGCAATTACTGATCCTTCTTCTTTGTTTCCAACTTTCACATTCCAATCATCAATAATTGTCAATACATCTTGATTACATGTTTGAACAATTTCAGACTGAAGTTGGTAGAGTTCTTCAATTTCATCATCACTGGCTTTAGTGATTGATGAGTAAATTTGAATAATAGTGATATTAGTCG
>NW_006408560.1:9905090-9906299 GCF_000296735.1 Chrysochloris asiatica
AACCACAAGGTCAGCAGTTCGAAACTACCAGCTGTTCCGCGGGAGAAAGATGAGGCTTTCTGCTCCCGTAAAGATTTACAGCCTCGGAAATCCTGTACAGGGTCGCTATGGGTCGGAACCGACTCCACGGCACATAACAACAACAACCACAAACATTCAGAAGTAGTGTACTTCTCCTTTCTAGTCAGTCTTAGTTGGAAGCTTTGCAGAAACCTGTCAACAATGGGTGACCCTGCTAGCAGGTATAATTCTGGTGGCATAGTTTCCAGAACTATAGCAACACACAAACCACCACAATGGGACAAACTGACAGCTGAGTGGTGGACTATACATTTAATTGCCGTATATTATTGCTTATTTATCCTTCTCCCCCGCCCCCCCCCAACAGATATGAACTTCTCAAGAGAAATATTGAAGTCTTATTTATCTTTTTATTCCATCCACCTCTCTACACCACCACAATGTCTGGAATTCAGTGACATTCAGCAAGGGTTTATCAGATAGATGTCTTTGAAGTTAAGATTTTTGGTTGCAAGCATCAAATCTGATTTACCGAGGCAGAAAAAAAATTATAGGAAGGCTATCTGGTAGTTTATAGAATAAATCAGAAGACTGAGGAACTACATTAAGAAAATAGGTAGAAACTTAGAGAATTTAAGGTGCAGACAAATCCTGTTTAGGACTTGGTGGTGAGCAAAAAATAAAAATATGAAGGAATTAATATGTGTAAGACACTTAGAACTGTGTTTTTGTATATGAGTATAAGAGACTGATAGTGTTTGCTTTTATTATGTGAGTTGAGTCTTGCAAGGTTTCAATTATACCAGCTAGAGGAAGAAAGGCCGATGCCTAACAGAAATTTCTAGAAGTTTGAGATACCCAAGTCATAAGATGTACCAAGGGGAGAGTTCAAAGGTAAAGCACAGCAAAGGCAGAGAGCATATTGGGTATCTGTTTATCAGAATAAAGCCCTTCCTTTGACTTTATGTGGAAGACAAGGAGGGATCCAAATAGAGGCATCTAAGTAGGGGAGGTACAGAGAGTCTAT
This sequence comes from Chrysochloris asiatica, assembly GCF_000296735.1. Classification (NCBI taxonomy): domain Eukaryota; kingdom Metazoa; phylum Chordata; class Mammalia; order Afrosoricida; family Chrysochloridae; genus Chrysochloris; species Chrysochloris asiatica. The sequence continues at coordinate 9,906,139 of NW_006408560.1, forward strand.
TAGATTGTTACCTGCCTTAGGCCTATTTAATCACAATCCTGCTGGGAATTCATGGAAAGGCAGAGAAAAAAAAAAAAAAAAAAGACTGGAAGACATTTGTGCCAACCCTGAGGATTATTGAAGATTCATTTGAAAATCACTAAACAGCTTACATGCAAACC
>NW_006408560.1:9907109-9923287 GCF_000296735.1 Chrysochloris asiatica
TTTTTGAAATCCTCTCATATTGTGTGTATAAATGTATGTATAGGTAGTGTGTACTTGTATATATGTGTATATAGACTACTACTTACTTATTTTTAAATTGTGGTGAAAATATACATAAAATATTTTCGAATTCAATCATTTCTACATGTATAGTTAGTTCACTGACATTGATTATATTCTTCCTGTTTTGCAAACATTATTTTTTTATGCAACCGTTATCCTTTTCCAAATTATTCTACCACCATTAAAATAAATCGGTGTCCCTTAAGCAAAAGTCCCCCTTACTCTTGCCCTCCCATGCCTGGCAACCTTCACTAATATTTGACTTCTATATATTTGCCTATTCCACATAAGTAAGATTATACCATATAAGTAAGAGAATACCGGGAAGATGCAAAGGCTATGTGGTTCATAGAAAGCTATAGATAACATTGTGAAGAGTGGGTAGTCCAGAACACTTAGATATGCTCTAATGAACCTGTACCTAGACCAAGAGGCAGACCTTGAACAGAACAATGGGATACTGAGTGATTTAAAATCAGGAAAAGTGTGCACTAGGGTTGTATCTTTTCATCATACATTCAATCTGTATGCTGAGCAAATAATCCTAGAAGATGAATTATATAAATAAGAATGTAGCATCAGCATTGGAGGAAGACACATTAACAACCTTGGTATGCAGATGATACATCCTTGCTGGCTAGAAGCAAAGAGGACTTAAAATACTTACTGATGACAATCAAAGACCACAGCTTTCAGTATGGGCTGCACCTAAATGTAAAGAAAGCAAAAATCCTCACAACTGGACCCATAATTAGCATCCAGATAAAGAGAAAAGATTGAAGTTGTCAAAGATTTCATTTTGCTTGGATCCACAGTCAACATTCATGGAATCAGCAGTCAAGAAATCAAATGATGTATTGCACTAGGCAAATCTGCAGCACAATGCCTCGTTAAAGTGTTCAAGAGCAAAGACATCAGTTTGAGGACTAAGGTGTGTCTGACCCAAGCAATGGTATTTTCAATGATCTCATATGCATGTGACAATTGAACAATGAATAAAGAAGACCTTGAAAGAATTGATGCATTTGAGTTATGGTGTTAGAGAATAATATTAAAAGTATCATGGAATGCCAGAAGAACAAACATATTTGTTTTGGAAGAACTACAATCAGAATGCTCCTTAGAAGCCAAGAGGCAAAACTTTGTGTCTCATACTTCAGGCATGTTATCAGGAGGGATCAGGACGTCTTGGTTGGTAAAGTAGAGAGTTGGTAAAGTGGAAAAAGAGGAAGACCCTCAATGAGATGGATTGGTACACTGGCAGCAGCAATGGGCTCAAGCATAACAGAAATTGTGAAGACGGCACAGGACCTGGAAGTGTTTCGTTCTGTTGTACATAGAGTAGCTCTTGAGTTGGAGCTGACTCGACAAAACCTAACCACAGCAACAACAGGATCATCCAGTATTTGCCCTTTTGTGACTGACTTATTTTGCTTAGCATAATGTTTTCAAGCTTTATCAATGTTGTGGCGTTAGGTGTCAGGACTTCATTTCTCTTTATGGCTGAGTAAGAGTTCCTTGTGTGCATATACCACATTTTGCTTATCCATTCATCATTATGGTTATTTCCACATGTTGGATATTGTGAAAAGTGCTGCACAGAACACTGGTGTACAGGTTTCTGTTAACATTCTTGTTTTCACTACTAGTGGGTATATACCTAGGATTGAGATTGCTGGGTCAGCACAAGTAGTCCCCAAATGAACAAAATACATTTCTAAGTGTCTCTTAAGTTGAATCCATAGGCAAGTCAGAACAGGTGAATATAATATGATTCTTACTAGCCATACTTCAGTGCAAGAAAGGAGTCCTGGTGATGTGATGGATCAAGTGTTGCATTGTTAACCACAAGATTAGTGGTTCAAACCCACAAGTTCCTCCATGGCTGTCTGCTCCTGCAGATTTTTATCCACAGACCCAAACCCTTAAGTAGCAATTCCTCTCTGTCCTATAGGCTCACTGTGACTCAGAATAGACTCATTGGCAGTGGATGTGGTTTGGTTTGGTTTAGTGCAAGAAATGACTCAAAACCTTTCAAAAAATTTAAAGCTGCCCATGCAGGAAGTGAGGAGTCCTGGTGTGGCGCTGTGGGTTAATGCACGAGACTGCAAAGCCGTTTGAACTGCAAGGTTGGTAGTTCAAGCTCACCAGCTGCTCCTCTGAAATCCTATACATGGTCGCTGTGGGTCAGAACTGACTCAATGGCACTTAACAACAACAACAAATATAGGAAGTGAAGGTGAGTGTCATGGATATGTTTCAAGTAATGGTTAGTTCAATGGTTTCAAAGTGAGGACAAAGTTATATAACATTAAAAGCAGTGGTTACAAATTGGGCTGCTAACCTCAAGGTCAGCAGTTTGAAGCTACCAGTGGTTCCGTGGGAGAAAGATGAGGCATTCTGCTCCCGTAAAGATTTACAGCCTTGGCAACCCTGTGCAGGATCACTATAAGTCTGACCTGACTCCGCGGTACTTAACAACAACAACAACAGGATTGGTCCATATATCAGACATTCATACCCTGGGGACATAGAACCTGTAGTTCTGTGTTCAACTCTTTGAGGAACTGTCAAATTAGTAGCTGCACTGTTTTACATTCCCACCAGCAATGGTTGAGGATTCCAGTTTTTATACAACCTCACAACACTTACTGCTTTCTGTTTTCACTACTTTTTCAAAAAAAAAAACATTGCCATTCTAATGGGGATGAGGCAGTTTCTCATTGTGTTTTTCATTTATATCTCCTTACTGTTTATGTAGCACTATGGGTTAATGCACTGGACTGCAAAGTCAGTTTGAACTGCAAGTTCAAGTGGTTCAAGCTTACCATCTGCTTTAGAAAATCCTATACAGAGTCGCTATGGGTCTGAACTGACTCTTTGTCATTAAAACAAACAAACAAACAAGAAAACTGCTTATGAAGTTGAGCATCTTTTCATGTGCTTGCCAACTATTTGAATATTATCTTTGGTGAAATGCCTGTTCAAGTTCTTGACCTGTTTTTGACTTGATTGTTTTTGTTTTGTTTTTATTGTTAAGTTATGGAAGTCTTTAAGTATATTTGGGATATTAGACCCTCAATAGATATATGATTCCTAAAATGTTTCTTTCAATTTGTAGATTTCATTTTAATTGTTAATAAGATAAAGCCCTTTGATGACATGTAGAATATATTTTTAAAGTTCATAATATGCTCATAATTTTATATAAAATTGTGAGCATTTTCCAGTGTCATTATCAATTCTTTGGAAACCTGATTTTTGACAAATACTTGGTGTTTAGTCCAGTCTTTCAGTGTCATATTGTTTAATATTTTGTTTATTTCCTAATTTTCACTATTTTTGTGTTGTAACAACATCCCTATACACAAATCTTTGAAGATATCCAATTTTAAATATAACTTTCTAAAAGTTATTGAGTCAAAAGGTCTGATCATTTTTAAAGCTCTTGATGTATACTCATTAATTTCCTTTCAACAATTTTCTCCAATTTTCAGCCTCTCCAGTAGTGTCTAACATATCTTACCCCAGGCTTAAAAAAAAAAAAAAAAAAAGAATCTGCTCTTTCTACAACTTGGTGTTCCAGAGAACTGACTCACTAACAACACAAGTCTGGTCCTGAATTATTAAGACCTTATCAAGCTGAGGTTGAGAGCATAAAAGTATAAGAAGGAGGATTTGTGATGTGTTATTAGCAGTAAAGGGCAGAAACTGGCAGTTTATTGTATGAGAAAGTAAGAAGTACATTGATGATGGTGGTGGGGAGGGAGAGGCAGATGGGAGCAGAAGAGCACCTTTATTGAGCATTTTCACAGTTCTATAAGGGAGATATTATGATCTTCATTTTCAGTGAGGAAACTGAGGCCCAGAAAGACATGTATGGGCAGTATCCAAGCCAGGACTCAACCCAGGTCTATCTGGCACCAACCCAGGAACTGAGATGGGCATTTTTTCTCCCTTCATGATGCTTTCAGGAGAGCAGCACACTTAGATATAAGAAGGATAAAGAAAAGGACAAAATATCAAGGTCAAAACTGAGAAATCTTGGGAAAGACAAATTTTATTAGTACCTGGGTCTGGTAGCATAGCAGTTACAAACTGGGCTGCTAACCTCAGGGTCAGCAGTTCGAAACTACCAGCTGTTCCATGGGAGAAAGATTAGGCTTTCTGCTCCCGTAAAGATTTACAGCCTCGGAAACCCTGTACAGGTTTGCTATGAGTCAAAACCGACTCCATAGCACATAACAACAGCAACAACAACCTGGTTCTGGTGAGGGTTGATGCTCCCAGTAGGGGGAATGAAATGTGCCTCCGTTGGTGGCTGGTCAAGTTCTTCAGTCATGGTGCATGGGCTCAGCACTTGTGGCATGCCACTGAACTGGATAAGCTGATTGATTACAACAGATACCCAAATCACAGCAGAGCCACCTACAGAGCCCACATCACCTAGGATTGGTGCTCACGTAAGGGTGTAGGGCAGAAAAACCAACAGCTTAATTTGATGACCAAAACCCTAAAGGGGAGGCAGAAGGCCAGAACCAGTTAAGTGAGATAGACCAGGTCATGGATGGAAAAAATGATAAATCTGTGGTTTACCTCAGATTACTGCGCTGCTGCTTAATTTGGGGATAAATAATATGTTATGTGAAGGTGTGACTTAATTTTTCATTGATTGTGGGTAAGGCAATGTAATTAAATTTCACAACACCCATTCATAAGATAAATAAACACTTCAACAATAGGTATGCAATGGATGATAATTAGAGCAGTGAGCTCCTAGCTGGTGTATCATGGAAAATAGAAGTGGGTTTGAGTTCTCTGTTTTATGAGGGCAGCTATGTGTTTGTTATGAGTGGCAGGAAAAGATGCCTGTGGAGATGACATAAGGTGTTTTGGGAGGGGGAGGTGTGTGGCTATGGTGAGTAAATCTCCAATACAAACACTTCTCTCTTTGTATTAGAGATTGTAACCCAAACGACTATTTTCAGAATTGATGATGACTATATAGTAAAGCCATCTGGAATCATGGAAAAGACTAAGGCTAGTTTAGGAGGTCCATAGACAGAAGACTTTGGCACTTAAAGAACCAAGATCCCTTGGCCATTTCAATGCACTTCCCATTACGTCTATTAACTCCATGTTAAAGACTAAGTACATCTGGTTCAATTTACAATATGCATAACACAAAACTGAATTCCTTGCTATGGCACTGTACAATCAGCACTGGACTGCTAACCACAAGGTCAGTGGTTCAAACCCACCAGCCGCTCCTTGGAGATCCTATACAGGGTCTCTACCAGTTGACTTGAGAGCATTTAACAGTACAGCCAAGTACTCAGTAAATTTACAGTGAAGTCTTTTCTGGGTGGTGCAAATGGTTAACATGCTTGGTTGCTAACTGAAAGATTGGAGGTTTGAGTCAGAGATGTCTCAGAAAAAAAGACTTTGTGGTCTATTGCGAAATCAGCCATTGAGAACTCTGTGGAACACAGTTCTGCGACACACATGGAGTCCTCATGAGCTGGAATCAACTTGTTGGTAACTAGGATGCATGGAAATACATACTAATTTACAGATCAGCATGTAGCATGGCATCCGATTTTTAAATTTTGTAATCATTTATATCTGGGATTAAGATTAAGAAACAAGGTAGACTTTTCAACCTGTCTATGGGAAATTTCCTCTGTGGATGGTGACATTCTCTTGAGGGAGGCGAGAATCTAAGCAGTGTATTTTGCTAGAAATGTATCCTAAAACTTAAACTGATTTTTTGGTCTGTGTGGCCCTGATTAGTCTAGTTGTTGATGTGCTTCTTTTAGCCTCTAATGGTTGACTGCATCTTCCCCAAACACATTTCTCCGTCTGAGTCCTGTGGACAAATAAGTAAACTATATAGATTCACTCCCTTCTACCTTTTTATGTAACAACCTAATAATCTTGAGAGACCAAGAGAGATGGACCAGTGAGAAGCTGACTTTGCCCTGATGCACAGGACAGAGGCTTGAGGGAAAGGAGAAAGCATTAATGGTACATTGATTCATTTGGAACACAACACTGATGTTTAGCCCAGATCCTTAGGTTTTCTTTGAGATGGAAACCCAACAGTTGAGTCATGGTCAAGGAGCAGGGGTGAAAAGCCATAATTATCCTCATAGGAAGAAAGTCCAGTCCCTGAGAATCTTCTACAATGGGTCAAATCTGACAAATTGAAACCATTTGTAGCTTTTCCTCCTTGTTCACATAGTCTTTGCTTTGTAAATGGCTGGTTTTAAAGAATGCATCATTCAGTTCTCAACCTTTATTGAGTGATTACTTGCCATGTGCTAGACACTTTTATATGTATGTTAAAAAAATGACATAATAGCACTTATGCCTCCCACAGCACTTTCCACTTGTGCTGGGTTTCATAATTCATTGCAATGGCCACACAGAACTCAGACACTACCCACAGTGATGGAGTTTACTAGGGAAGTTAAGAGGTTACAATTCAGGGTCAGAAATGTTCAGGGCACAGTTAATCTATTCAGACCAGCTTCCCTTTGCTATGCCAACAGGCAGGCCTCTCTCTGGCCCTTTGCCCTTTGGCCTGGCCTCCAGTAATGGCAACATTACAAAGCTCTTTTAGGGTTGCTGAAAAATGCCCACAGGACATACCACTCCGCCATAAGCCTTGGCTCTAGCTCCATGAGTCAACAAACCTCACTCCCCCAATTCAGTGTCTGGAGGCATCCCACTATATAAGTAAACCTCCTGCCAAAGTCACTCCTTTATTTGCTCAGTGGTCTGGGAAGTCCACTGTTCTGTCTTGTGCTCTGGCTCTTGGTTCTGCAGCTGATCCTCTGTTATTCCTTCAGTGTCCCAGCTTTCTGTCACTGGGTCAAGGAGGTTTAATGTGCAGAGTTCTCAGGGTACAAAGGGTGCACTTCACATCTCTTCTTGTTTAATGGTAGTGAGATCTCCCCTCCTGCTTCTAAGATGTCTAATTTTATACCCATGTTAGAGTTCAAGGTTTTGTAGTCACAGTGAACTGTTAATAATCATTCATAACTGACTCTTATCATCCTATTAATATCTTCTCCCACATTCTCCTACCCAGAATCTTTAGGAAAAGATTCATTTGGTGGGAGTTATAAAGATGAAGGTTACAACAGACATTTTAAATAATTGGCTACACCACAGTATGGGATTATATATCCTTACCTTAAGAAATGATGATAGAAATGATGCTGAAGAACGCAATTGAAAATTTTGTAAAACCAATGATTTGTTCATTTCAAATACCTTCTTTAGACAGCATAAGAGACGACTATACACATGGACCTCACCAGATAGAATACATAGAAATCAAATTGACCATAACTGCAGAAAGAGACGATGGGAAAGCTCCATATCATCAGTCAAAACAAGGCCAGGGGCAGACTGTGGAACAGACAATCAATTACTCATATGTAAATTCAAACTGAAGCTGAAGAAAATGAAAACAAGTCCATGAAAGCCAAAATATGACCTTGAATATATCACACCTGAATTTAGACATCATCTGAAGAACAGATCTGATACATTAAACTCTAAAAACTGAAGACCAGAAGAGTTGTGGGATGACATCAAGAACATCATACATGAGGAAAACAGAAAGTCATTAAGAAGACAAGAAAGAAGAAAAAGGTCAAAATGGATGTCAAAAGAGACACTGAAACTTGCTCTCCAGCATAGAGATGCTAAAGGAAATGGAAGAAATGAGGAGGTTCAAGAGCTGAACAGAAAATTTCAACGATCATCTTCAGAAGATAAAACCAAATATTACAACAAAATGTGCAACGATCTGGAATCAGAAAACCAAAAGGAAAGAACATGCCCAACATTTCTCAAGCTAGGGGAACTGAAGAAAAAATTCAAGCCTCGAATTTCATTATTGAAAGATTCTCTGGCATATTATTAAATGATGCAGAAAGCATCAAGAGAAGATGGAATACACAGAGTCACTGTACCAAAAGGAAATGGTTCATGTTCAGCCATTTCAAGAGGCAGCATATGATCATGAGTCAATGATACTGAAGGAGGAAGTCCAACGTGCATTGAAGGAATTGTCAAAGAAAAAGGCACCAGGAATTGATGGAATACAAATTGGAATCTTTCAAGAAAGTGAGGTGGCACAGGAGGCACTCACTCATCTCTGCCAAGAAATTTGGAAGGCAACTATCTGGCCAACTTATTAGAAAAGGTCCATATTTGTGCCCATTCCAAAAAGAGGTAACCCAATGGAATGCAGAAATCATCGGACAATCTCTTTGATATTCCATGTGAGTAAAGTTTTACTAAAGGTAATACAGAAACGGATTACAGAAGAGGCTGTGGAATGAGGGATATCATTGCTGATGTCCAATGGATCTTGGCAGAAAGCAGAGAATATAAGAAAGACGATTACCTGTGCTTTATTGAGTACATAAAGGCTGGGATTGTGTGGATCATGACAAGCTATGGACAATATTGTAAAGTATGAGTATTCCAGAACACTTAATTGTGCTCATGAGGAATCTGTACCTTGACCAAGAGACAATTGTTCGAACAGAACATGGGAACACTGAATGGTTTAAAATTAAGAAAGGTGTGCAACAAGGTTGTATTCTTTCACCATACTTATTCAACCTGTATACTGAGCAAATAATCTGAGAAGCTGGGTTATATGAAATAAAATGTGGCATCAGGATTGGAGGAAGATTCGTTAACAACCTGTGATATGCAGATGATACAAACTTGTTTGCTGAAAGTGAAGAGGACTTAAAACATTTACTGATGAAGATCAAAGAGCACAGCCTTCGGTATGGATTACATCTCAATGTAAAGAAAACAAAAATCCTCACCACTGGACCAATAAACAATATTCTTATCAATGGAGAAAAAGATTGAAGTTGTCAAGGACTTCATTGTTCTTAGATCAACTATCAACACTCACGGAAGGAGCAGACAAGAAATCAAACGATGTATTGCATTAGGCAAATCTGCTGCACAAGACCTTTTTAAAGTGTTGAAGAGCAGAGATGTCAGCTTTGAGGACTAAGGTGCACCTGACCCAAACCATGGTATTTTCAATAACCTCATATGCATGCAAAAGCTGGACAGTAAATAAGGAAGACTGTAGAAGAATTGATGCATTTGAGTTACGGTGTTGGAGGAAAATATTGAAAGTGCCATGGGCTGCCAAAAGAACGAACAGATCCATGTTGGAAGAAGTGCAGCCAGATTGCTCATTGGAGACCAGGATGGCCAAACTTCATCTCTCATACCTTGGACATATTGTCAGGAGTGACCTGTCGCTGGAGAAGGATATCATGTTTGGTAAGGTGGAGGGTCAGAGAAAAAGAGGAAGACCCCCAATTAGATGGGTTGGCCAAGTGGCAGCTTCGATGTACTCAAGCGTGGCAACAATAGTGAGGTTCGCCCAGGGTCGGGCAGTATTTCGTTCTGCTGTGCATAAGGTCGCCATGAGTTGGTACCGACTCGATGGCACCTAATAAGAACAACAACCTTACCTACGAGGAGGTATCATTATTTTCTTTACTGCACTAACGAGATATGTTCATATCTGAGAAGCTGAACTGTATGAAGAAGAATATAGCATCAGGATTGGAGATTTATTAACAACCTGTGGTATGCAGATGATACAACCTTGCTTGCTGAAAACAAAGAAAGCTTGATGTACTTGCTGAAGAAGATCAAAGAATATAGCCTTCAGTATGGATTATAAGTCAATGTAAAGAAAACAAAAATCCCCACAATTGAACCAATAAACAACCAATAAACGGAAAAAAGATTGAAGTTATCAAACACTTCATTTTTCTTGAGTCCACAGTCAACACTCATTGAAGCAACAGCCAAGAAATCAAATGACATATTGCACTGGGCACATGTGCTGCACAAGACCTGTTTAAAGTGTTAACAAAGATGTCACTTTGAGAACTAAAGTCCTCTAAGGCAAGCCATGGTATTTTCTGTTATCTCATATGCATGTGAAAGCTGGACAGTGAGTAAGAAAGACTGAAGAAGAACTAATACATGAATTTGAACTTTGACGTTAACAGATAATACTGAAAGTACCATGGACTGTCAGAAGAGCCAACAAATCTGTCTTGGAAGAAGTACAATCAGAATGCCCCTTAGAAGCAAGGTTAGTGAGACTTCATCGCATATTTTATACATATTGTTAGGAGGGACTAGTCCCTGGAGAAGGACATCATGCCTAGTTAAGTAGAAGGTAAGCGAAAAAGAGGAAGATCCCCAACAAGGTAAACTGGCACAGTGTCTATAGCAATGGGCTCAACATAACAATATTTGTGAGGCTGGCTCAGGACTGGTCAGTGTTTCATTCTGTTGGGTATAAGGTTGCTAATAGTTAAAGCCAAATCGATTTCACCTAGCACGCACGCACACACACAGATGAGATAACTAAGACAAGTGTTTTGACTAGGATTACACCATTTGCAAGGGGCACAACTGAAATTTGAACCCTGGCAACCTGGCTCAATAGTTCATAGTCCCAACAACTAAATTCTACTAGCAGGGGTTTCTCCACATAACTGAAAACAGTCCATAGAAACTATTCTGCAGTCATATGTGTTTGTATGATATATATGTATATACACATAAATATCAAATTTATTATCCATATCTTTAAATATAAATATATCTACTTTGTATATACAATTTGGATATATACAATTTGCACATAGATATAATACATACACTCCTCCCTTTGGGAGTCCTGTGGCTCTGTAGGATAAACACTGACTGCTAAGCTTAAGATTGGTAGTTCAAGGCCATCAGCTGCTCTGTGAGAGAAAGATAAGGCTTACAGTTCCTGCAAAGATTTACAGCCTCAGAAACCTAAAACAGGGTCGCTATGAGTCAGAATCTACTCAACATCACTTAACAACAACAACTCCTCCCTTATCGACTATTATCTTACATATCTTTTTATCTGACATTTCACATTTATGACAATAGTAAAAAAAAATCTGCTATCCAACTATTTTGTGCATTATCAACATACACTGTAGAGGTGCAAGGCCGTGGTGGTTAAGGTTATATGCCAACTTGCCTGAGCCATGATCCTCAGTGGCTTGGCTGTTGTGTAATCAAGGAGTTTCAGGGTCGCTGTTGTCAGCTTTGATGGATCGGAGGTGATGCTGCCTGGAAAGTTTAGTGTTGTCACTCCCACAGGTCCACAGCAGCTCTGTAAGTACTGGGCCTGAAGATCTGCAAACCTAGCCTCACTCACACAGACACTAGAGCAAAGCCATTTGACTGCTTCAGTTTCTTTATGTTTCTCCTCTGTTAAATGGACATATGTAAGAATAGGTTGTGTGCCTTTTATTCAAGCCATACCTACTCCTTAGAGATTTGGAGGAGCCACCTTTATGACTTGCAGGTCATGTATAAATGGGGAACACACAGAAGTGAGAGGACTGCATCCTTTAGGGGATAAGCCACAGTGTTTCTACAAGGGGCCAGGCTATCGCCTTGGTCTCAGGACCCTGGAGAAGTCTTCAGAATTCTGTTTCTGCCTTGAGGAGGTTTTACCTCTCTGCCTCTTTGTAGAAATTGCTCCAGATAATGTGCTGTCCTGTGAAGCTAAAACCCTGGCAAGAGATGCAGCTCCACAGTGGGAGCAAGGCAGGATCTTCCCCACTTAGAATCTGGGAGCCTATTTGCCCTTGGGAGTGACTCCATGAAGGGAACCCTCCAAACAAACACACAGAGAAAATATTATCAGTCCCTTTGTTCAGAGAAGCCTGGGATGGTCACTACGGAGGTCCTAGTTTCAGGTGCTGCTGTGCCCAAGGTCCTATCACCAAGCTTGTTCCAGTGCTACCACTTTCTCATTCCACCAAAGCAGGTTTTCTGCAGGAGTTCCTTTAGCGACATAGTGTTAGACACCGCTAGGGGGCAGCAGTACAGTATACTTGCTCTGTGAGAATGGGAAACTACCTGGTGGAAGAGGTTTGCTGAGCCTTTGTAGTGAGCCTTGGCCTGGGCCCTAAGTATCCTGAAGACAGTGCCACTTTATACACTATTACTATCTGACAGGGGGCTAAGAGTTTTTCAAGGGCTAGTAAAATGTTTGAATCAAAAATAGGTAGTTAAATAGCTAGATCAATAGATGTTGTTGCTGATTCCCACTCATAGCAACCCTGAATACGGTTTCCAAAGAATGGTCAGTGGACTTGAACTGCTGACCTTGAAGTTAGCAGTCCAGTGCCTATCCTACAGCACTACACCAGGACTGCAGATCAATAGACAGATAGCTTTACATGTACGTATTTATGTCAGCTTAAAAAAATTAGAAATCTGAAACTTGTAAATGTTGTCAACTTAATTCACTATTGAGGTTAGTGTTTATTTTAAAATCTTACATTTTAAGCTGTTTTTAATGTAGATTTTATTACTTCTCAAGAATGTGTAATATAATTGCAAAGAATAATAGTCAACATAGATGCATTATATACAAGGGTTTGGTGGTATAGTTGTGTGCCGTTAACTCCGTACTGAGTTTCCAAGGCTGTAAACATTTACGGGAACAAAAAGCCTCATCTGATAGACCCAAATTGTTGGCCATGCAATTAGCAGGCTAACTTGTAACCCAGGACTCTTTAAGTCTGAGGGTAAATCAGAGATATTGCTACTAAGGTTCTAGTTCATATATGCGCAAGTTTGTTCCAAACAAAATGTGTATAAACACGACTGTATGATCACTGGGTGGCTACAGCAAGTTCTCTCAATAATACACTTGTCTTTTTCCCCTTAGAGTACCTTCAAAAACAGATGATACCTTTTGTGCCCTGGGAAAATACAAAACTTAGTCAGGATGAGGTAGAATCGACTCAACAGCACTTAACAGCAATGACAACTATCAAATTTTTAAGAAAACTCAAGTAGATCTCTTCCCAAATCACTGATGATTTACAACAAGCTTATGGGAGTGCTGCCTCACACAAACCAACAGTTTTTAGATGGATCAAGTGTTTAAAGAAGGTTGAGAAGCCCTCAAAGATGAATTCAAGGTAGAGAGGTCAGCTCAGAAGGTAATGGTGACTGAATTTGGGGATTGCAGAGGTAGTCTTGGTAAATTTTCTCAAAGGACACAGGACCATCATGGGAGTTCATTATGAAGAAGTGTTAAGAAAACTGAAAACTGCATTGATTAGTAAAAGGCCAAGAAAGTTTCAGAGGAAATTTTCCCATCATAACAATGCACCTGCTCATTCTTCAAGGGTAACAAGAACTGTCCTTTGAAAATTTCATTGGGAATCCTTACCCCATCCACCCAACAACCCTGATGTTGCTTGCTGCTTCAGACTTTTTCTTCTTCCCAAATTCAAAGAACATCTATAAGGAACAGGATTTGAGTTCCTTGAGAATGCCGAAACTGTTGTTTACATGAAGAGCAAATTGAAGAGCCCAGCATTCTGTGAGGAAGAGTGAGGGAGATGGAAACACTGTTTTCAGATGTATATAGACTTAGATGGAAGAGAATGTTCAAAGACAGTAGTTTCACAGTTTGATATTTTTGTTTGATGAAGGTTTCTATGATTTTGTCCACCACTAGTCTGTCAGTTTGGCACCCTGTGATGGCTTGTGTGTTGCTGTGATGCTGAAAGCTATGCCACCAGTATTTTAAATAACAACAGAGTCGCCCATGGTGGGTAGATTTCAGCAGAGCTTCCAGACTAATACTGACTAGGTAAAAGGAGAGGCACACCACTTCTGAAGGGTTAGTCAATGAACCTTATGAATAGCAAGGGAACGTTGTCAGACATAGTGCCAGAAGATGAGACCCTCAGATTAGAAGGCACTCAAAATATGACTGGAGAAGAGCTGCCTCCTCAAAGTAGAGTTGACCTTACTAATGTGAATGGAGCAGTGTTTTCAAGACCTTCATTTTCTGATGTGGCACAAATCAAAATGGGAGAAACAACTGCAACATCTGTTAATAATCGGAACATGAAATGTATGACGTATGGATCTAGGAAAATTGGAAATGGAATGAAACGGAATGCATAAAGATCGATATCCTAGGCATCAGTGAGCTGAGATGGACTGGTATTGGCTATTTAAAATAAAATAATCAGGAGTGACAAAATGAAGAGGAATGACGTCACATTTATCATCAAGAGGGCATTTCAAAATCTGTCTTAAAGTACAATGCTGCATGGAGGGGACTGTAATCATTGCAATGAGATGAAATACAATAGGATTAGTGCAAAGCTGATGTTCTCCTGTGTTAAACTATCACCCAATTCGTAATTTTTAAAAAGTACAATGCTATCTGTGATAGGAAAATATCCATATGTCTACAAAGAAGATCAGTTAATATCATTATTCAAATTTATTCACCAACCACGAAAGCCAGTGATGATAAAATTGAAGAAGCTTAGCAACTTTTTCAGTCTGATATTGATCAAACATTCCATCAAGATTCATTGATAGTTACTAATGATTGGAATATGAAAGTTGGAGACCAAAAGAAAATTGATCAGTACTTGAAAAATATGACCTTGGTGATACAAATGATGCTGAAAAGGACACAACATTGCTTGTTGGAAATGAAGAAGACTTAAAATACTTAATGATGAAGCTCAAAGACTACAGTCAAAGACTGCACTTCAGTGTAAAGAACATGAAAAACCTTGCAACTGGACCAATAAATAACAACATAATAAATGGAGAAAAGATTGAAATTGTCAAAAACTTCATTTTGCTTGGATCCACTATCAACACTTATGGAAGCAGTGTTAGGCAAATCTGCTGAACAAGACCTCTTTAAAGTGTCAAAGAGCAAAGATGTCATTTTGAGGACTTACATGTGCCATGGTCTTTTCAGTCACCTCATGTGCATGAGAAGTTGAATAAGGAATAAGGAAGACTGTGAAAGACAGTCGAAGCATTTGAATTCTGGTGTTGGTAAAGAGTACTGAGAATACCAGGACTGTCAATAGAAAAACAAATCTGTCTAGGAAGAAGTACAGTCAGAATGCTCCGTAAACATGAGAATGGGTGACTTTGTCTCTTGTTCTTCGGACATGTTATCAGGAGGGATCAGTCCCTGGAGAAGGACATCATGTTTGGTAAAGTGGAGGGTCAACAAACCAGAGGAAGACCCCCAATAAGATGGATTAATACAATGGAAGGAACAATGTGCTCACACATAACAATTGTGAGGATGGTCCATGACTGGACAATGTATATTTAGTTGTACATGCAGTTGCTATGAGTTGAAACCAACTCAATGATACCTATCAACAACCATCAACATGATTTTGTAGCAGTGCGTTTTACTTACCTTAATATATCTAAATGATTTTAAAAAAACTATTAAAACATTTTCAAAATATTTTTAGCAAATATATATTTCAATGGTCTTTGTTTTGTTGCTATTATTGTGAAGGGCCATCGAGTTTGTTCTGACTCATAGCAACCCTGTTTAGGATTTCCGAGGGATGGCTGGTGGGTTTGAACCACTGACTTTGCAGTTCAAGCTGACCTTGTGGCCCAGTGCATAATCCTGCAGCATCGTTTAATATGTTTGATATGATGTTGGTTGAGATCTTCAAGCAGAGGCATCTACCTGAGAGACTGAGAACAAACATTCCGTTTCCACTGAACACCTTTATATTTTGCACAAATTTTCCCTCTGGGTAACCCCAGAATCAGAGAAAGAAAATTAATTTCTTGATTTGGAGGTTAATGGTATCTGGCCATTCTATTAATAGAGGCATTCATCACCACCATACACCTTGCCAATGGGATTTGACTCTCCTTTGCATATGGGTCCAGCATTGTTGGGCTCTAGGACTCCCTCCCTTCTGAATGGCAGATCAGCCCATTAAAATGAAGTTGCAGACAGATTCTATTGATTTGGGAATCATTATTATTATTTATGTTTTGTTTTTATTGTTAATTGAGTGATAGTCTACATGGGAGAACATCGGTTTTACACTCATTGTTTCATTGCAATGATTACAATCTTCCTCCATCCATCCTCATTCAACAGTATTTGCTTCTATTCTGTTTTTTGTTTGTTTGTTTTGTTTGGGGGGTATGTATACAAAAACACTCAG
>NW_006408560.1:9924242-9936298 GCF_000296735.1 Chrysochloris asiatica
CTTTCAAGTGGGAATATCCCACCTCAGATGGTTCTGGATGGGGCTCAGGATTCCACCTAAGGTCCTATATACTACAAAGGCTCCTCAAGAAATCGATATCACTGGGCAAGTTCTAGAACCCCTTTTAGGTATTCCAATCAGTTATAGGTTGAAGACAGGCTTATAACCATGTTTTCTGATACTCCTTTCTATCCCACTCAAGAGCTTTATAATCGTAGGCAAGGGAAACCAATATTCATAAGACAGTCAAGCATCTTAACATTATTTCCCCTCTTTTACCCATTCAGACTGTGCCATAATCCCTGTATCACAGAGTCCTGTTCTTCCAAGGTTGAGCATACATCACTATTTACCTGTGTCCCATTTAGCCCATGCCAGTCTGCCTCAGTGTTCCCATATCTACCTTGTTCTTACACTCCCCCCTTCTTGTGTATTGCCCTCCCCAACACCCGGACTATGATGTGTCTATCTCCTACCCTGTGCTCTACCATCTCCTCCCTCCCTGCTGCCTCCCTCCTCCTAGTAACCAACAAAGATTTTTTTTTTTTTCCTTTCACTATGGGTATCTTTTCTGAGAATCATTTTTAAGATGGCATTTAATATATCTAATTTGACCATCCCAATGTTTAACAGGTAGAAGTAATTGATCTTTTGTTATTCCTTGGAGGATCTTACTATAGCCCCAGGTTTATTCAGAAGGCACAGTAGGTTAGAGGAGGTGGACTGCTTGCTCTCTTCTCTCCTTGACTTCACTGTTGCTTGACTACTCTTCCAGGGAGGTTTCTTGCTTCAGGTTAACCACCTTCTTCATGAAAGGCTTTCTGAGGCTATGGCTCCTGAGAAGGATGTCTTCTCACAGGTGTACATGGACTCCCTGATTTCATGGCCAGTTGCTTAATTTGTGGGAAGAAAGGGTTTTAAGAGTCACTCTCTATGAATTTTTCGAACCTCTTTGGGTAGATCCTAACACATAAACTCCCTGATGCCTTTTCTTCTCTTTGTGGTTTGAGTTTATATTCAAAAGACCTGGATTTAGTCCTAGTTCTGCCCTTTTCTAATTACACAACTTTTGGCAGCACTTAAGAAACTCCATTTCTTATTTGGTGTGAGCTTTATTATAGTTTCTGTCTTTCTGTTGTTACATGTTTTTGTATGGATTATATGAGCTCATGTGTGTGGAGAGAGATGCCAAGTCACTTAATTCTTTCAACAAATAATTACAGAATGTTGTATTTGCCAGGCATTTGCATGGTAGAATTTTGCAAAACCAAGGACTTACTCAAATTTCTTTTTCAATAATATAAATGGTGATTACATACTTGGACGTCACCTAATTGAATGCACAAGAATCAAATTTCAAAGGGCAGCTTGAGAAGACAAAGTCAAGTATTGCAATGAAATGTGCAAAGACCTTGAGATAGAAAATCAAAACAGAAGAACACGCTCAGCATTTCTCAGACTGAAAGAACTAAAGAAAAAGTTCAAAACTTGGGTTACAATATTGAAGTATTCTATAGGCAAATTGATTCAAAGAGATCCATGTTACTGTCCATTCCAAGGGATGTGACCCAAAGGAATGTGGAAATCATTGAACAATATCATTAATATCACGTGCAAGTAAATTTTTGACAATGATAATTAAAAAAAAAAATTTCAACAATACATCAACGTATTAATTTCTATTTATCAGAGGGCAAATCAAAAAGTATTTGTAAAAAATCATAGTAACCCTTATGAAACAAAAATGTTCAAGGATGTATCCTCCACCTAGGTCTATACACTTTTGAAGGTGGTATTTCTGTCTCTCTAACACTTCCTCAAAAGAATTCTGTGTTCTCTGATTCACACTACATCAAAATGGCAGCATTGGCATTCTCAAGGGACTCAATCTGTGTTCCTTTAAAATATTCCTGGGATTTGGAGAACAAAAAGATATTTGAAGTGCTGGATTGGGGCAGTAGAGTGGATGGGGTAAGGTCTCCCAATAAAATTCACATAGGACAGCCCTTGTTATCTCTGAAGAATGAACGGGTGAATTATCGGCATGGAAAAGTTGCTTGGCACAGCTTCCCTGCCCCTTTTTGTACCCATGAGGTTTTCAGTTTTCTTCAAACTTCTTCATAATAAGCCTCCATGATTGTCCTGTGTCCTTCAAAATCTACACTTTTGGGATCCCTGAAAACAGTCACCATAACCTTCTGAGCTGACCTCCCTGCATTTAATTAATCTTGAGGTCTCCTGGACCTTCCTTAAAGTGCTTGATCCATCTAAAAATTGGTTGTGTGTGTGAGTGTGAGTGTGTGTGTGTGTCACAATACCCATACACACGTGGTGAGACGCCAAAAAGATGGGAAAATAAAAACATGAGAGTTGTGAAAAAAACAAAGTTAGCCTTGACCTCAAATTTACTTATTTTTTTCATGACACAAAAGTATCCCTTTTAGCTTTTTTGAAGGCAAGCTAACAAGGAGCTCTTGTAGCACAGTGGTTACGAATCAACCTGCCAATCTCACTGTCGGCAGTTCAAAACTACCAGCTGTTCCACAGGAGAAAGATGAGATTTTCTGCTCCTATAAAGATTTACAGCCTTGGAAACCCTGTACAGGGTCGCTATGAGTCCGAACTGAATCCACGGCACATAACAACGACAACAAGACTAAGACAAGAGTATTACTGAGAGAATTTGTCTGCAGCCATCACTGATGACAGAGACAAGTTTAAATGGGTTCCGTTTGGAGTAAACCAATGCATGTCTGAAGTGGAATCCTAGTAGTGAGACTTTTTTTTTTTTTTAATGCTTAGCTCATTTATTTATTTATTAGTGATACTTTTTCACTCACTCTTATACCTTTATCAGTTTCTTATACTTTTCTTTGTAGTATTTGTCAGTGTCTTTCTAGCTTTTCAAGTTGCATAGTTAATTATTTTTTATTGATATGTAATTAATGCTATGAATTTTCCTTAGAGCTTTCATATAGCTGTGTTTACATATATGGAGTCCTGGTGTGGTGCTGTGGGTTAATGCGCTGGACTGCAAAGTCAGTTTGAACTACAAGGTCAGTGGTTCAAAGTCACCAGCTGCTCCTCGGAAACCCTAAACAGGGTCACTCTGGGTCAGAATCGACTCACTGGCACTTAACAGTAACAGTAACAAGTTATTGTATTGTTGTTGTTGTTGTTGTTAAGTGCCGTCGAGTCGGTTCCGACCCATAGCGACCCTGTACAGGGTTTCCGAGGGTGTAAATCTTTACGGGAGTAGAAAGCGGCTGGTGGGCTTGAACTGCTGACCTTGTGGTTCCCAGTCCAGTGCTGATCTTACAGTGCCACACCAGTAGTCTATGCCAGTCCTGGTGGTGGTGGTAGTGTACCGTGAAGTTGGTTCTGACTCATAGGGACCCTGTGTAGGGTTTCCGAGGCTGTAAGTCTTTACAGGAGCAGAAAGCCTTATCTTTCTCCTAAGGAGGCGGGTAGTTTCAAACTGCTGACCTTGAGGTTAGCAGCCTGACTCGTGCTCTGTAAAGACCATTACAAAAAAGCATCTTCTGAATGAAATCTCTCCTGACCCATCTCTGCCAAGTATTAAGCATGTGTCCTTCTTTCTTTGACCCTTTATAATCTATTACAGTATTTTCTAAACCAGACATTCTCCAAAAGTAGGGACCATGCTTAGATCATCATCATAACTGAACAGCTCTTAGCCCAACATGTCTATAGAAGATGAATCAATGGAGCCCCTAGGCTAGTTGCTCAGGAAGTTTTATTGATACATTAGGAGAGATGGGGCAACAGACAGACAGCAGAGATCAAAATAGCTCTGAAAACTTTCAAAGCAGAGGAGAATTCAACTTATAGCTTATAGCTCCTGAGAAGGTCTTCACAGGAAAACAGGTAAAAGACACCACTTTATGACTGAAAACACCTTACAGAAGTGGTCTCACTGAGAAAGATCTAAAAGGGAATCACTATGATAAAAGCTGATGTCCAAGGATGGGCCAACTGGCCTGGGCAAGCAGCCTCTTTCCATCTGTCTTCTTTAGGGACTGGGTGTTGGACTCCCGGAACAGGCAGTTATGGCTTAGTGCTTTTGAAGTAGGAATACAGCCCCCTGGCTGTGATGCCTCTTCTCCCCTCTGGCTGGAGTGCCTCTCTGCCCTGAGCTGAAGAAGTGCTGGTTTGCAGACTGTTCTGGGCCTGACTTTGGATCACCGTCTCCCTTGTGTGGTCATCAACCCACTCCTCATGCACCACAGTGGACTCTGTGGAGTGGGGCTGCTCCTCTGCCTCTCCTCCGGTCACACTGCACCTAGGGTGCATGCTGCTCCAGCCCTGACTGCCTGTCTGAGTGCTTGCCCCATATTGGACCTGTCCTGCCTCATTGGTGTTCACTTGTGTCCATCCTTGGCCACTGCCTAACTGTGTCTGGCTCTGTCCTTGTTCTCTACCCCCTATATGACTTCCTATTTGGTTCCTGACTTGCTCCATGGTCTGGGGGTGCATCTGGGTTTGTGACCCTGCCTGGGTTGGAGTGGGTCCTCCTATTGTTACCTGGCCAGTCTGGCTCCTGTCCTGACCATGGAGTTCAGTCCCTTGGGTCTGGCCACAGGTGGACTGCTGTGATTGGGTACCAGTGCTCCCAGTCTGACATGAGATCTGGGTTTGCATTTGGGTGTCTGACCCTCTTTGTGTCTGAGCATGCCCCCCTGTCACCATTTGACTAGCTTGGCTCCTGTCCTGACCATGGGTCACTCTGGTCTGGACACAGGTGGACTCCCGTGACTGAGTGCTGGTGTTTCCTGTCTGATGGTTCCTGTCTTGCTCCACAGTCTGGGTTTGTGAGCCTGTCTGTGTCTGACCATGTCCCCCTGTCACAGTTTGACTAGTTTGGTTCCTGTCCTGACCATGGGTCACTCTGGTCTGGCCATAGGTGGACTCCCGTGACTGTGTGCTGGTAGTTCCTGTCTGATGGTTCCTGTCTTGCTCCACAGTCTGGGTTTGTGAGCCTGTCTGTGTCTGACCATGCCCCCCTGTCACCACTTGTCCAGTTTGGCTCCTGTCCTGACTGTGGGTTACTTTGGTCTGGCCATGGGTAGACTCCCGTGACTGTGTGCTGGTGGTTCCTGTCTGATGGTTCCTGTCTTGCTCCACAGTCTGGGTTTGTGAGCCTGTCTGTGTCTGACCATGCCCCCCTGTCACCACTTGTCCAGTCTGGCTCCTGTCCTGACTGTGGGTTACTTTGGTCTGGCCATGGGTGGACTCCCGTGACTGTGTGCTGGTGTTTCCTGTCTGACAGCCCCTGTCTTGCTCCACAGTCTGGGTTTGTGAACCTGTCTGTGTCTGAGTATGCCCCTCTGTCACCACTTGTCCAGTCTGGCTCCTTTCCTGACCAGAGGTCCCTCTCATCTGGCCACGGGTGGACTCCCGTGAATGGGTACCAGAGCTCCCCGTCTGATGGCTCCTATCCTGACCTGAGATTTCAGTGGCACCTGTCTGGGTCTGAGTTTGAGTTCCTGTCACAGTCTCACTGGTATGATGGGCTCTGTCCTGTCCCCTGGTCTGGGACTGTTTCTCTGACTGTCCCCCTCTGGATTGATAACTCTTGTCTTCTGTTGTCTGGGTCCTCTCTGAGTGCCCCGTCTCTTGTTTTTGGTGGCTTGTGTTCTCCTGTCTCTGGAGCTCAGCCTGCCTGTCATGGTGACTGGCCTGAGTGGAGCTGGTGTCCTGTTCTGTGGAAGCCTGCTCTCTTTGCCCATGGCTGCTCTTCTCATGTTGCTGACCTCTCTGAGCCCCTCCCACTTCACTGTCACTTCTCTGTCCCTCTCTCAGTTCTTGTGAGGCTCCAGTGTGGTGGCTTCCGGACTCCTGATATCCACAAGCTCCCTCAGGACTCTCACTTAGGGTCTTGAAATAGGCCTGGG
Source organism: Chrysochloris asiatica (assembly GCF_000296735.1). Lineage (NCBI taxonomy): Eukaryota > Metazoa > Chordata > Mammalia > Afrosoricida > Chrysochloridae > Chrysochloris > Chrysochloris asiatica. Next base: position 9,930,158 of record NW_006408560.1, read on the forward strand.
CAACCTTAAACACCAGTACCAGGAATTCCTTGAAATCCACAGTCCCTGTTTCATCCTCATCCAGCAGACGTAGGACTTCATCCACAGTGCTGGGGTCATGGGGCTTCTGAGGAGAAAATGAAACTAAGTCAGCATCCCTCCCCGAAGGAAGGCCTGCTCCACTCAGCTCCAGGCCTATCAGACTCTGGAGAAAGGGAACTTGACTCCCTCCAGCCCCACCACATTCTGCACATATGCTGCTATATCAGTACCAACAATGATAGCTTTTGGCTTTGTTTTGTTTTGAAGGCTTGTCTCTCTCTTCCTCAAAGGTAGTTTGTTCTCACTGAGTTGATTCTGACTCATGGTGGTCTCATGTATGCAGGGTAGAACTGTCCCCATAAGGTTTTCAAGGCTGTGACCTTTCAGAAGCAGATTGTCAGACCTGTCTTCCAAGGGTCTTTGGGTGGGTTTGACCCATCAGTCTTTCTACTAGTAGTTGAGTCATCCTACCATAAGGATGTCAGTAAACTCATTCTCCAGTTTGTACCTAAACCTTTTTATTTTGTATGCTCTGTGTCGGGCACAGTTTCTGGCCTACAATAAATATTCACTGAAGAATGAGGAAATACTTGCACTCACAGTAGTTGAGTGCCCCTGGGACTGAGGCACTATTCTCTCCAGTAAGCCAGATTCAAAAAGAAGCAATGTGATGACGTGGTCCCATGGCAATGCTGTGGGGTCGGCCCTGAGACTCAGCTGTCTTCCCCAGCATAGGACAGGGATCCCCTTTTGTAGGGTTGCCTGGAGCATGCAGAGGCAGCACCCTGATACCCATGTATCCCTGTCACCAAGGCCTTCATCTCCCTGGTTGCTTTAGATGAGAACTCAAGACAGGGAAAATCAGGGCACAACATAGGCCCTGGTGCAAGTGTACCACTGAGCATCCTGTTCTTCAAAACATAATTTCTCATGTGTTCAATCAACTAATACTTTTCAGTAGCTTCTATAGGCAAGGCACAGAACTGTGCTTCACATGAGTGCATATTAATGGTTGATCACATTTCGGATAGACTTGGGAAAGGCTTACTGGATCTGATTTTAAAAACAGCAACTATTTCCATTTCCAGAACATTCAAAGGTTCTGTTCCTCCCTGAGCTCTCCCTTGAGAGCCCTTTTACCTGTCTTCAAGTCAGAATTAATTGAAGTAAAGATATTTTTCTAAAGGCCAAGCCCTACCAACCTCTATGACCTCCTCATGCTCCTTGGTCTTCTTTGCCTTTTCCTATAGACAGGACTTAGCTTTAGCTGCTGCCTGCTCAGATTCATGAGGCAAAATGTCTGCAGGCGAACACATCCTCTCTCCTATTCTGCCGTTTCCCACCCAGGTCAGCACATATTACCACGATGACATCAGCAAACTCATTCTCCAAAAGCTTCTTCAGCTCCCCTCGGGTCAACGACTTGCAGTTGCCCTCCGTCTTGGCATAACGACCAAAGGCTTCAATGATCCCATTAATGTTCCGAAGTAACTGAGGCATGCTTGAAACCAAACTGGGAAAAGATGAAAAGCCCCCTTGGGGGCACCATATGAGCCTCAGCTGTTTTCTGGAGAGCATTTATGCTTTCTTACATATTCAGCTCTATTTTTGGTCTGTGTCCCCCTTTTCCTTTTCTACTTAACGTATTGTGTGCATGGAAAGGAGGAGTGACTAGAAGCAGGCTCCTGAGTCAAGACTGAAATGCTGCCCTCACCATCTACTTGTCCTGTGAGATTACATCAGTTACTTTGCCTCTCTGTAACTCTGTTTTCTCATCGTGGAATGAAGGTAATGCTCTAAACCAGTTATCATTGAGTAGATGCTGACTTGTGATGACCCCATGTGTTTCAGAGTAGAATGATGCTCTATAGGGATATAAATGAATGTGATCTTTGGGGAGCAAATAACCAGGGGTTAGAACTACCAACCTTTTGGTTAGTAGCTGAATACAAAACCTTTTGTGCCACTCAGGTATTCTGAAGGTAATATTAGTACCTACTTACTAGGTTTATTGCAAGAACTAAAAGAGATAATAGATTTAAAATGTTTGGCAGAGTGCCTGGCTCATACTAAGTACTAGCTATTATATATTGTTACCATACTATTATACAAATAAACACAGATATAATTTGTGTGCACTGTATACACTTTACTGCTTACAAAGCACTTTTGTGTGCATCATTCTTGTAATCCTTATTATCTCTGCTTTTTTTCATAGGCAAGGAAACAAGTTCAGAGAAGTTAGGCAATTTGCCCATGGCCACATAGAGTCCATATCTCCTGAACTTGAATACCTGAGTTTTCTGTGCCTATCAGATGACTGCTAGAGTCACTGCTTGAGAGACCAACAGGTAGTAAGTACGTATGTGAGTCAACCTCTGACTCAGGTGGGAGCCAAGCAGGAACTCCAGGAGCCTAACTCTGCCCTTTCTAGCTACTTTTTGGGCAAGTGTTCAGGAGGGGTTGAGCTGCCACATGTTGGCAATGTTGAGGCAGGGTCACCTCTCCAAGCTAAGAGGCTTTCTAATTCTGAGAATCACATTCTCAGTCCTGGGCCCTGTTGGGGAAATCAGTCTGCCCAAGAGACCTAATGACCTATCGGAATGATTCCCAAATGAAGGGAGAGATTGTCTCTCTCAATACCCAGGAATCTAGAGAAAAGTTAAGATGAGGTCTGTGGGTGGCTGGTGGTTAAGAGGCACAGAGATCTGGAGATGTATTAGGCAGAAACCTTGGAGAGACCAGAAAGAAAAATGGTACCAAAGATGAAATGGTTCAAATACAGGGGCATGTGGGAGCCTGTGCCAACTGGAATACCAGATGGGAACCTGGAGATTTACAAGAGAATGCCATGGGAAGAGAAAGACATTGTTAGAGAAACAAGAGAGTAAAAGGAACAAATAGATTTGGGAAGTAAAGAAAGAAGGCCTGTTGGCCAGAAAGATCCAAAACTTAACAAATCCAAGGTAGGCTGCACAAGGGGTCTCTTTTCTACCTAGTAGCCAAAAATTTCCAGCAGATTTTGACATTTTGTGTACATCAAGGTACAAAATTCATAGTATTGCATCTCACCAGAGATATGAAAAGATCTGGGCTTTCTTGTTGTTTTTAAACAACGTGGCAGAACGTAACCACTGCTCTGTAAACCAGTTACCATGGAGTCAGTTCCCACTCGTGGTGACCCCATGTGTGTCAGAGTAGAACAGTCCCCATAAGGTACGTTTTCCAGTAGCTGATCTTTTGGAAGTAGATCACCAAACCTTCTCCCGAGATGCCTCTGGGTGAACTTGAACTTCTAACCTTTCAGTTAGCAGCCAACTGTGTTAACTGTTTGCACCACTCAGGTACTATATAAACAGCAAAAAATGATAAGATGAACTTCAAGCTACATTTCAAGTCCTTTAGAATGAATCCATAAACTCATCTTGCCTAAATGTCACCCAGGGAGTAAAGAGGGGAGTCATGTAAGTCCCTTCCTTCACAAGGGGAATGAGTGGAAGTAGGCTGCTTCTGGTCCCACAAACTCTCTGAGCACTACAGAATGCTTCTAGAACCTTAAGAACAAGAAGCCTTCACTGATGAAGGAAAACAGTGAGAGCTGCTGCCAGACCTATTGGAGAGAAGGAGAGAGACCGGTGGCTTCACAGGGCATGCACCGCTCCCAACATGCCTCTGTTCCTGGCTTGCCTGAGGCCCAGTCAAAGAGGACACCACCTGCCCACAACCAGCACTGACTGACCTATGCCCAATCTGACAGCTCTGCTTTTATGAACTCAGGTCCCAAACTATGAGCAAAAGAAAAGGGGATTCCTCAAGAGGGGACTTACCTAATGCCCAGGCAGGATGAGGCAAGTGGTGTTAAGCAGTGTGTGAAGTACCAGGTCACCCAAGCTGGAATCTTTTATAGGGGTTTTCATTAAGGCTAGAGTTTTAGGCAGGGTGTTCCCGCCCCATGGGGAGGCTTGATTCATCTGTGGCTTAGCCCAGCCCAACCCCACCTCTTTTCTACTCTTTTTGACCTGTTGACATGTGGCTGCATTGGGTTAATTAGCGGGCACCACCTGCCACATGCAGTGCTCTCTCTCTCCACTGACAAGGGAGCCTCCCTCCTTCCCAATATGACACATTTAACATTGCGTGCACAGATTAGGTTTCCTGGTAAATCTTCCTCTTCTTGGTGTGACTGCAAAGTCATGGGAGCCATTTTCCTTTCTACAAAAACGTTTGAGAACACATATCTACTGAAGGCTGTCCTTTCCAAAGTGGCCACTTTGGGAGACTATACATGGTTTCTTGCAGATGCTGCCACTACTTAGAGCATTTTTGGAATTCTGGTTCTAGAATTTCCTTTCACACTCAGTTAATGAGACACACAAAAGTCCATTTCAGTTCTTTCTCTGCCATTTTTTTTTTTTTCTTTAAGTTTTCAAATACACTTGATATTTTAGAGCAGTTTGAGGCTTATAGAAATTTTTTTGCAGAAAGTTGAGTTTCCTCCCTCTCCCTCCCAGGAAAGATTCTCCTATTAACATCTTGTATTCATGTGTACAGTTGTTCAATTAATGGACCAGTATTGAAACATTACTGTATAGAGAAAAATTAGGATACAAAATACAAAAAGGAAGTTCACAGACATGAAAGCTAAATTAAAATGGCTCAGTCTACCAAGGAAAATTAAGAATTATTTCTACAATATTATAGAAACTTTTTTTAAGCAAAAATATCAAAATGTGAAACTATTGTTTCTCGACAGATCCTCCATCTAGGTCTGTACACTTCTGAAGGTAATGTTTCCATCTCTCTAACTCTTCCTCGAGAGTTCTGTGTTCTTCAGTTTGTTATTGTTATGTGTCGTTTAAACTCAGAGCAACTCTATGCACAACAGAATGAAAACATTTCCTGTACTAGTGTCACAATTTCTGTTATGTTTGAGCCGATTGTTGCTGCCACTGTGCCATCTCATTGGGGGTCTTTCTCTTTTTCTCTGACCCTCCACTTTATCAAGCATGATATCCTTCTCCAGGGACTGGTCCCTCCTGATAATATGCCCCAAACATAAGAGACAAAATCTCACCATCCTGGCTTCTAAGGAACTTTCTGGTTGTACTTTTTCCAACATACATTGGTTTGTTCATCTGGAAGTCCATGGTACTTTCAATATTCTTCTCCAACACCATGACTCAAATGCATCAATTCTTCTATGGTCTTCCTTAGTTATTGTCCAACTTGTACATGCATATGAGGAGAGTGAAAATACCATAGCTTGGGCAAAGCACACCATAATCCTTAAACTGATATCTTTGATCTTGAAAATACTTTAAAGAGGTCTTGTGCAGCAGACTTGTGTAGTGCAATATGTAATTTGATTTCTTGACTGCTGCTTCCATGAGTGATGATAGTGGAGCCAGGCAAAATGATGTTTTTGACAACTTCAATCTTTTCTCCATTTATCATGATGCTATTTATTGGTCCTCTTATGCTTTACTGACTATGCAAAGTTTTTTGACTGTGTGGATCATGACAAACTATGGATAACATTGTGAAGAATGGGTATTCCAAAGCACTTAACTGTGCTCATGAGGAACTTCTATATAGACCAAGATTCTAACAGTAGTTAGAACAGAACAAGGGAGTACTGAATGATTTAAAATCAGGAAAGGCGTATGCCAGGACTGTATTCTTTCACCATACTTATTCAAACTATATGCTGAACAAATAATCCAAGCAATTGGATTATATAAAGAAAAGTGTGGTATCAGGATTGGCGGAAGACTCATTATCAATGTGTGGTATACAGATGATACAACTTCACTTTCTGGAAGGACCTAAAATACTTGTTGATGAAGACCAAAGACTTCAGCCTTCAGTATGGCTGTTCTTCAATTTACACCACATCAAAACTGCAGTTCTGGCACCCTAAAGGGTATTGAAGAGCAGAGATGTCAGCTTGAGGACTAAGGTGCGCCTGACCCAGGCCATGGTATTTTCAATAACCTCATATGCATGCGAAAGCTGTACAGTGAATAAGGAAGACCATAGAAGAATTGACGCAGTTGAGTTATGATGTTGGAGGAGAATATTGAAAGTGTCATGGGCTGCCAAAAGAACCAACAGATCTGT
>NW_006408560.1:9937048-9943238 GCF_000296735.1 Chrysochloris asiatica
AATGAAACTAAGACAAGTGTGTTACTGAAAGAACTTATCTGTAGCCATCTACTGATCACAAAGACATGTTTAGATGTGTTTTGTTTGGAATAAACCTGTGTATATATGAACTGGGACCCTAGTAGCAATACTTTTTTACTTACCTTCATATTAACTGAAGTCCATAATTATATTCAGGTTTATAATTTGTACTATATAGTCCAATGGGTTCTCACAAATGCACAATGTCACATGTCCATCATTGTAATATCATACAGAGTCGTTTCACTACCTTAGAAATGTCCTTTTCTATAGTCCCTGGCAGCCATTGATCATTTTATTTCCTCTATAGTTTTATCTTTCACCGAAAGTCATGTAGTTGAAATCATATAATATGCAGCTTTGTTTCATTTAGAAAAATACATTTAAGTTTCCACCATGTCTTTTCATGGTTTGAGAGTAGATTTCCATTTTCTTTTTGCTGAATAATGCTTCATTATATGGATGTATTAAAGCTTATTTATTTATTCAACTATTGAAGGCCATAGTAGTTGCTTCCAGTTTGGGCAATTATGAATAAAGCTTCTATAAACAATTGGGTGCAAGTTTTTATGCAGACATGCACTGTAACTCATTCGAGTAAATACCTAGGAATGCAATTGTTGGATTGCATGGTAAGCCTGCATTTAGCTCTGTAACAGAGGGTCAGGTTTTCTTCCAAAGTGGCTGTATCATTTTGTATTCCCACCAGCAATAAAGAAGAGTTCCTGTTTTTCCTTGCCAGCATTTGGTATGGTTAGTGTTATCTTGTTTTCATTTGCAATTCCTTAATGACAGTACTTAACAACAATAACAATGACATATTACATTGACCATCTTTTCAAATGCTTACTTGCCATTTATGTTGTTGTTAAGTACAGTGCCATCAAGTTTGTTCGGACTCATAGAGACCCTGTATAGGGTTTCCAAGGAACAAATGACTGTAGTTGGTTAGTTTTCTTTCTTATTGTTGAGTTTTGAGAGCTATTTGCATTTTTAAGACACAAGTTTTTTGTCATATAAGTGCTTTGCAAATATTTTCTCCAAGTCTATATCCTCGCTTTTCTCTTCCTTAACCGATTTTTTGTTGTTTTTGTTTTGCAGAGCTGTTGTGTTGTTAAGTGCTATAGTTGTTCCAACTCATAGCAACCTTGTATAGGGTTTCCAGGAGCCCTGATGTGGTGCTGCCGGATAAGCATTAGACTGCAAGGTCAATTTGAACTACAAGTTGGAGATTCAAACTCACCAATCACTCCTCAGAAACCCTACCCAGGGTTGTTATGAGTCAGAATCTACTCTATAGCACTTAACAACCATATAGGTTTATAAGGAGTAGCTGGTGGGTTTGAACCACCAACCTTTTTGGGTAGTAGTCAATGTTTATGCTACAGAGCCACACCAGGACTCTTTTTAATTTTTTTGCAGAGCAGAAAATTTCAATTTCAATGAAATCCAATTTATCCTTTTTTTTTTTTTTTTTTCTTTTATGGATTGTGCTTTTGGTGTTGTATCCAACATATTCTTGCCAGACCTAAGGTCACCTAGATTTTCTCCTGTTATCTTCTAGAAGTTTATGTTTTCATGTGTGATCCATTTTGGGTTAATTTTTATGTAAGATGTAGACTCTATCTAGATTCATTATTTTTCTTGTAGATGCCCAGTTGTATCAGTACCATTTGTTGAGAACAGTATCCTTTTTCGTGGTGATGCATTTTTTATTAAAACAAGCAAAAGTTTATATTCACTCCACTACCTGTATTCTATGGGTAGGTAGCTTTTTACAGCTGGTGGGGAGAAGAGGCTTAAGATAATCATGAACAACTCCTAAATTGGTCAACTATCAACAGATATGTTGGAGAGCCTATTTTATTTCATAGGCAGAGCTAAGACCTTAGGAGTACAATGTTAATAATATTGGCTAGTAGTTGAAACTCTCACCATTTACTATCTGGTAGTTCTGGGAGGAAATATTGGAGGGATTAATGATAATGGCAATTAGCATGTGTATAGGGCTTTACTGGTGTGACACTGTATGGTAAGCCCTGAACTAACTACAAGGTCAGCAGTTCAAATCCACCAACTGCTCCTCAGAAATCCTATACAAGGTTGCTATGAATCGGAACTGAATCAACGGCACTTAACAACAACAACAGGGCTTTATAGTTTATAAAACACTTTTATGTGTTTTATCTCATTTCCTTTGTGCTTCACATCAACACTATCAAGTGGGTATGACAAAGTCTATTTTATAAATGAATTCAAGAAATTCTCCAAAAATTGTGTGAAGAAGAGATGGAGCAGGACTAGGGCTCCTCAGACCCCCAGACTATGGTTCCATTGTAATATCTGCCACTTGTTCTTCTTGCACCGCAATGACTTTAGACACTTTATATACATCAAACTTGTCCTCAATGGGTGCTGAGAAGGAAGCATTCCCAACTCGAAGTCAATTCCCAAAGAAGGCTCTTCAGTAACACTTGTATATTAAGTATATAGAGCTCTACCAGAGACTCTTTGGATGGGGAAAACCATTTTGGTGATGGCTATACTAAATCAGGAGTCCTGGTATGGTGCTGTGGGTTAATGCGCTAGACAGCAAAGCCATTTGAACTGCAAAGTCAGTGGTTCAAACTCACCAGCTGCTTCTCAGAAACCCTATGGGTCAGAATTGACTCGACAGCACTTCACAACAACAACGTATTAAATCAACATGCAGCAGACCGAAAAGGGAATAATGGGGAGGAAGTATGGTAAAGACGTCTGTTGCAAAGACTGATATCTCAAAGTCAGCCCAACTTCAATGGATGAGTGGCGGGGCTTGTGGTTAGAGAAGTCTACTGCAGGGGAGAAAGATGGGCTCTAGTCGGGGTGGGGTAGGGGTAGAGGTGCAGAGAAGTGGCTGGCCATAAAAAAGCAGAGCTGAGGCTCCAGTCCTTGAGTGCAGGAAGGAGACAGAGGTTACCTTAGTAACTGGACAGTGTTCACAATGATAGGGAGAGTTAGGAAACAAGGGCCAGTACTTTAGACCTTCTTTATGTGGGTGTTGTTCTAAGTGTTATCTGAAGGGAATTACAATTTTCAAGAAGGTTTTGGAGCTAATGGAAAATAAGTAAGAGAAACAATAAGCCTGGAGCTTTATCTATGAGGCAACAATTGAGTAGGTATTATTACACCCAATTTATAAGTGAGGAGACTGGAAAAAGAGGTTAAGTAAATGTCCCAAATACCACATAACTGGAAAGCAACTTTGAATTTAGTTCTACCTGACTCCATGGTCTGTGTCTTTCTTTACCTGTGTGTGGGGCATCTGTAAGAAGCTAGGCCCTGCAGAACAAGCAGTATATATATGGAGGAGTTGGACTTAGCTGGAGTAGGTTGATGGGGCCTGGGGATATTGGGGTTGATCAGATCTTTAATTGAAAGTAAATTTATTTGTCATGTTTGTGAAAAGTTGTTACAAGTTAGTGACTTTACTTAGTACTTTTATCTCTTGGGTGTGCACAAGGGCACAGACTCCAGGGTTGGAGCCAGGATTTTTTAGTTAAACTCATCCTCTGATCACTGTGTTTGAATAAACAGAAATATTTCAAAGAAAGAGACACCCACATTTACATTCTGATTCCTTCTTACATGCTCATTCAAAAATCATTGCTGGTCTCTAGTTGATTTTTTCCCCCTGCAAGTATCTAATAGACACCAGAATTTGCTATACTATATTTGCTAGACTAGTCATTGAGTGCCCTCCCAATGAAGAATAAAAGCCTGCTTTCCAGTTAATCAGTCTATTGGGAATATAATTCATGAACACTCCCCAATAATTATTTGATCATGAAAGACATAATTTAGTGAAATATAATATGAATATAGTCAAATACCATAATGTTTGAGATAAAGAATCAGTGGGTGGTCAAGGAGGAAAGAAATCTAGTTCTGAGTGCCTGCTACCTGCAGAAACTGTGTACATTTAACCCTCTCAACAGCCCTATGGTAGCAAAGCTATTAGCACAATTTTATGGATGAAAAACAAGTTACTAATAAACAACTACTGTAATTTGCCAAAGATAGTTGATAAATGTCAGGATTTGAACCCAAATCTGTCCAACTTCAGCACCTAGGCTCTTAATTCCTCTGTTCTGCCTCTTGGCTATGCTTCTTACATTTGAATGCTGTGTAATTCCCTTTGACTAGGACCCGACTCAGTGTAGCATGTTCTGGCTCTACCACTAAGTCAACTGTGGGATCACACAGTGGACAAATAGGTTAGTCCCTGAATCTAGAGACCCTGCCCTGCATCATGCTGGGGGCAAGACCAGAGGAAATAATTCTTCATAGAGGGACTCCTCAACTTTCCCTACCTCCCTCATCTTTAACACTATTCACCAGCAAAATCCAGAATGCTTGGCAAAAACATCTTAAGTCCATTCAGGAGAACAGCTGGACTTTCATGAAACTTGGTTTCTTTCCTGCTTGACATTATAGTCATCACCTCCTGACTACTCCTAACTTTGTCCTATAAGGGAAAGGTCTTATCACATATAAAAGCAGGAAGATAACAAGTTAGATCATTCTGTAGACAAAACATCATTGGTGTAATGGAATGTCTCTGCCAAAGCAGTTCCCGTGTAGTGAATGAGGGGAGTAGAACAAGGGTAAACTGCCTGGATGGATCTTCTTGGGTCAGGTAGCAAGTCATGATTGCTCAACCTGATGCAGCTTGGTTAGCCTCATGAATCATTGTCTTTACAGTTGTTGTCGTTAAGTGCCGTCGAGTCAATTCCGACCCATAGCGACCCTGTATAGGGCTTCCGAGGAGCAACTGGTGAGCTTGAACCACCAACCTTACAGTTCAAATGGCTTTGAAGTCTGGCTCATTAACTCACAGTGCACTGTCTTTACAGTAGCAACCCCAAATCCATCCCTTGAAGAAGTCTTCTCACCAAACACCTTCACCTCCAACCGGGAGCAAAGAATGGTTTTATGGGGTGGGGGCCTGATAATGAGTGGCGTCTAGAGGGTGGCCATTTAATTCTCCTTTAAAATGTAGCAAATAGGAGAATTTCATTATCCAAGGCTTCACTCTTAGAAAATAGAATAGTAAGTCTGACGACCAGAGAGATGTTGCTCAGAGTTACTTGTGAGAATTTTCTTGAAACTATTGCATCCATAATATATGTATCCTGATTGACAGGGTAGACAAGGCGTGGTTATTAGAAGGAAGTAGAACAATGGACTGTGTTGGGCTTCTTTAGTCCCTCTTTGTCCCAGTTGGAGCCACTTCTCCCAAACCAATCCACCTGGACCCTGATCAGAATATCTGAAGCCCAGGTGCTCAAGTTCAGCCTTGGGAATGCCAGGAAGGATTAGATAGAGACTGGAGATGTTCCAGTTGACACAGTTTCCAGTGATTTAGTGAGTATCTATTAGACATATGGATCTAATCCCTGACCTGACAGGTTGGGTTGGCCCTTCTGTTTCTAAGAGTTCTGATCCAGGCAGAGAACATGAGGCAAATATGAACTTTGGCTTCTTTGCTTAGATCAAGGGAACTGGAAGTTGTCATTGGAAATGGTTTAAAATAATTGGAAATGGTTTAAAATCAGGAACGATGTGTGCCAGGGTTTTATTCTTTGTAATACTTATTCCATATGTATGCTGAGCAAATAATCTGAGAAGTTGGACTATATAAAGAACAACATGGCATCAGGATTGAAGGAAGACTTGTTAACAACCTGCAATATGCAGATGATACAACCCTGCTTCCTGAAAGTAAAGAGGACTTAAAATAGTTACCGATGAAGATCAAAGATACAGCCATCGGTATGAGTTGTGCCTCAATGTAAAGAAAATAAAAATCCTCACTATTAGAGCAATAAATAGCATTATGATAAATGGAGAGACAATTGAAGTTGTCAAAGACTTGATTGTGTTTGGATCCACCATCAACTCTCATGGAAGCAGCATTCAAGAAATCAAACGATGTTTTGCATTAAACAAATCTCCTGCATAAGACTTCTTTAAAGTGTTCAAGAGCAAAGATTTCAGTTTGAGAACTAAAGTACACCTGACCCAAGCCATGGTGTTTCTAATAGCCTCATATGCATGTGGAAGTTGAACAATAAGTAAGGAATACCATAGAAGAATTGATGCATTTAAGTTATGGTATTGTTGTTGT
>NW_006408560.1:9943763-9960043 GCF_000296735.1 Chrysochloris asiatica
CCATGGACTTCCAGAAGAACAAACAAATCTGTGTTGGAAGAAGTACAACCAGAATGCTCCTTAGAAGTCAAGATGGCCAGACTTCGTTTCTCATACTTCAGACATATTATCAGGAAGGACAAGTCCCTAGTGAACGACATCATTTTTGGCAAAGTAGAGGGTCAGTGAGAAAGAGGAAGACCCCCAATGGGATGGATTGGCATGGTAACAGATAAAGTAGACTCAAGTTTTGCAGCAATTGTGAGGATGGTGCGGTACCAGGTATTATTTCGTTCTGTTGTCCACAGGGTCACTATGAGTCAGAACCGACTCGATGGCACGGCACTAAACAACAACAACTAATCACCCCTCACTGTTGTTGTTAAATGCTGTCAAGTCAGTTCTGACTCATAGCAACCCTGTGTAGGGTTTCCAAGGAACAGCTGGTGGGTTTGAACTGCCCACTACCAGGTCCCTATTCCATAATACCGTGTGATAGAGTAGAACTGCCACATAGGGTTCCTAGGTGCTGATTACCAAGCATCTTCCCCATGGAAACAGGGGGTGAGTTCCAACCACCACTGGCTAGGTTCTAACCACCACCTGGGTAGGTTTTAACTGGTGCAGCACCAGGGTTCCTGGACCATGCATACTGACCAACTGAAAGCTCCAATGCAGTCCTCAATCAAGATGGACTGGATTTGAGCTGGTTTTAAGCTTACAAACCTGTTAGTATGGTCTCCACCAAGGTTTGTCAGCTTTTACCTATTTCCTGTTCCATTGATCAAAGCATCTATCCCTCCCAGAGAGGAAGCAAGGATTAAAAGGTGATGACAGGGCATCTGAGCAATCAGAGTGACAAAGGAGCACTGAGAGCAAGCAGAGGTGAAAACCATTAAGTAGGGAGTTACTTATGTGTTTGGGAATACAGTCCTTATTTATTTAACAGGAAGCATGTTAAGTGCGAAGTGCTGAGGGTTTCTGAGGTCATTTGAATCCTGGTGGCACAATGGCCAAGCACTTGGCAGATTTAACCTACCAGCAGCTCCACAGGAGACAGATGTGACAGTCTGTTTCCATAGAGATTTACAGCATTGAAAACTATACAGCAGTTCTACTCTGTTCTATATGGTAGCTTTGAATTGGAAATCAACTCAATGGCAATGGTTGTGTCTTGTTTTGTTTTGAAGTCATTTGAGGGGCCACTTGCTATTGGGAAATTTACATATTCATTATCTTAAGGCTACCTCAATGAAGCTGGGAGACTGGGAAGTCAAGAAGGCACAACCGTTTATTTTACTAAAGTGCACTGGCTACTTGGCTTGAATACGTCCCATAACTTCTCTCAGCCTCAGTTTTTTCATCTGTAAAATGGTGATTACTCTGGCTTCTATCACGTGGTTATGGTGAGGCTAAAAATGCACATTGAGTGCAAAAATGCACTATAAATTGATTGATTATAAAACACTTGTAGCATATTGCTTTTGTTGTTATTTATTATTGTCGTTAAAGTATCTGATTCCAAAAGGCAACTCTGTGGAACACAGTTCTATGCTGCATGTATGGGGTCTCCATGAATTGGGGTCTACTTAACTGCAACTGGTTTTGTTTTATATTTTGATATTTGGTTGTTGTTATGTGCTGTTGAGTCACTTCCAACCCATAATAACACTGCATACCACTGGTGAGCTTGAACCACTGATCTTGTGGTTCAAACCAATCTTACGGTCCAATGCTTTATCTCATAGCACCACACTGGTATTTGGTAGTCCTTTAAAATATAGAGAAATGTGTATAAATTCAAATTCAAATGGGTCACTCATGCTGCACTTTAAGAAATACTAATCTACAAATAATAAGTATCATATGTCTAGGAAAATCCAAAACCAGAAATTAGGAAAAACAGTGGGTGATAATTCACTAACAAACACATGATTGTTTTTCCCTAAAATGGCTTACCACAGACTTCCTTCAGTTAGCTTTATATTAGTTTATACACCATTAACTATTTCAGAACAAAACAATGTAATGGCAATGTCAGGAGGCATTTTCTGCAAATCAATCCCAAGTGAAATTACTAAAAGCACTGGACCACAGGGTTAGTTTGAACTTCAAGGCCAGTGGTTCAAACTCACCAGCCACTCCTCGGAAACCCTATAGAGGGTCACTATGAGTCGGAACCAATTGGACGGCACTTAGCAATTACAACAAGATGAATAAATATGATTCAATTTAGACAAAGTTTATTGAAAAAAACCTCTACACAGTCTATAGAGAGCCGGGGCCCCCCTCCCCTAGACATCTGAATGCCAAAGAGCTGTTCTGGGCTTTCTGGGATGTCTGGTTGCCTCATCCTTCCACCTGAGTGCTGAGAACCTGCTTTCTACTCCGGACCTCAAACTGAAGAATTCAGTGGTCTACGTAATTATTTTAAGGGTTCCCTGAATCCATGTGCCTATTAAACATGGCAGCATATGGAATATGTATCGGGCACATGTGTATGTTATTATTTTTCAAAGCTAAGCTGGTAAAGAGACATCAAATGGTCAAAAAAACAGCTCCTCTTTCTTGCATGTACATAGTGTGGGCCTGCCTACAGGATAAGGCCAGGAAGGCTAGGTGGTGGCAGTGGCTGGGCTCCAAGGAGCAGCCAAATAAGACAAGATTCACCCACTAAATCTTCACTCAGAATGTAGGAACAGAATTCAGGTGAAATGGACATCCTGACCATGGCTTAGAAGGTACTACAGAGGAGGTGGTGATGAGTCCATCAGGGTTTGGAAGAAACCTTGACGATCATATGTTCCAACCCTTTGATTTACTGAAGAGATTGGGGCTCAGCTTCTGCTTCCACAACCCTTGATTATGCACTGATTGAGTGCCAGTCACTGTGCCCAGGTGATTTCCCCCCAAACTGACACCTTTAATCAAATAAAATCTTACTATTTTTGTGTTTCAGAGGAAGGACGTGAGTTTCACAGAGGTGAAATGACATGTCTGAAATCACATAGTGTATGAGAGTGGTCAGTCTGTGACATCTTGATGACCAGGGTTGATTCAGGTGATCTGACTGGCTAAGGGAGAGTTCCCTTCCTCCTTCAGTACTCCTCATGCATCCCTCAGAAGCTACACACAAGGTTGATGGTGACAGTCTTCCCTGATAGATGACAAGTAGCCATACTACTCTGCTAGAGCCTCCAAAGAAGTTCTCAAAGTCACCTAGACAGTGTTAAGTGGAAATGGGGCTACAACTATGATTTTTTTTTTTTTTTAATCCTAGCTTGTGATCATTTTACATACTCTTTTACCTGCATGGTGGATTGGGGTGAGGTAGTAGGTGTATTAATGCTGACACTGTTGGCTTTGTTGGTCTTTGCGCCTGGAAAACAACAACAGTTAAGAAATCTCCCTACCACATCCCTAATGTTGACTTTGGTGCTTCCGTTGTAACTCCTACTTTATTGTGTAATACCAGTGGCAGTAAAGGCTTGTGAGCAGCCACCCAAGGCACAACAATTGATACCTTGTCACTGGAAGTTCCAGAAGAAGGAAGATCAGGAATCAGCGGAGAAGATGGAATGCATGGTTAATAACCTCAATAAACAACTACCTCCTTTGCCATGAGAACAGAAGAATTATGGTACCTGGCTACCATTACTTAATATTTATATGAAGGATTCAGTAGAAGAATCCTGGTGTGGCGCTGTAGGATCAGCACTGGACTGGGAACCACAAGGACATGAGTTCAAATCCAGCAACTGTTCCTCAGAAATCCCATATAGGGTCACTATGAGTCAGAACTGACTTAATGGTACTTAAGAACAACATAGAATAATAATAATCAAAAGAAAAAAAATGTATAACAGAATTTCAAATTCTCATGGAATGCAGATTATCTGGAGCCATTGAGGCCAATGGCTCCCCTAAGACTATTATGCTCAGGAAATCCTTAAATCTTGAACTGAAAACTGCCTCCTGAAGTCTTTGAACCAAATAATCATTTATCCTAATTAGAAAAGGGTGTCAGCATTAACCATTATACTCATAAAAAATGACAATTCCTAAGGAGCTCTGGTAGCATAGTGGTTATGAAACAGGCTGCGAGCCGCAAGGTCAGCAGTTCAAAACTACCAGCTGTTCCATGGGAGAAAGATGAGGCGGTCTCCTCCCATAAAGATTTACAGCCTCGGAAACCCTGTGAGTCAGAACCGACTCCACAGCACAAAACAACAACAACAAAGCATATATAAGAAGTTTACCAAATCCTCTGTCATTGAGTTGATTCCAATTCATAGCGGCTTACCAAAGGCAGTGGATTCTGACTCAACTGACCCTATATAGGGTTCCTGAAACTGTCCTGAAACTAGGGGAGCAGAGCTACTGGTGGCTTTGAATGGCTGACCTTTCAGTTAGTCACCCAATGCCTAACCTACAGTACCACCCAAGATCCTTCAGAGTGGCTTCAGGGACTGTGATTTGTATTAATGACAGTGAAATAGTTTGGAAAAGGCTACCCAGAAGAGTGGAACAACTAGAAGAAAATGACTGACATCACTGAATTGTAGAAATTAATTATATGGTTTGTTGTGCGTATTTTCACCCAAAGTTAATTCATTTATTTTTTAAATGTGGGGAGAAGGAACTACTAGAGAATAAGTCTCCACACCATTTTGTGTTCTCAGAAAGATGCCCCTCTGGTTTACCTATGACACAGCCAGATGCAGACCCTCTAAATTTCCATTCGTTGCCCCATAAATGGCTTTGTGTGTCTCCACTAATCAATTGGAACAAAATGGCTGTTAGCCAAACTTTGCTTAAGCTTCTCTCCTTCACCCAAGTCCCTGAACTTTGTCTTCAGCCAGCAGGCAGCCCCTTCCTTTGGGCCCCTCAGGGAGAATAGACTGGCCTCAGGGCAAAACCCTCTCTGATCTCCAATCCTATCAGAGTCTCTATGAGCCCTCTTCTCCACACCTGGCTCTCTGAGCCTGGTATCTTCTCTATGAAAGAAGAGGAGCCCTGGTGGTACAGTGCTAACCTGCTAATGAAAGGTTTGAACCCATCAGGCACTCTTTGGGAGAAACATGGGCAGTCTGTTTTCATAAAGTTGATAACCTTGAAAACCATGAGGGATAGTTCACTGTACTACAGGATGGATTGTTTTTGTTGTTGTTATTTTTTAATTTTTAATTTTTACTGTGAATTGAGTGAAGGCTTACAGAACAGGTCATCAGTTTTACATTGAACAAACCACATACTCCATTTCATCTCAATGATTACAATGCCCTTAATGTAACATAACATACCCCATTGTATGTCTTGCTTCCATTACTCCTTTATCCCTACACTTCTGAACTTTGTCCTTGGGTAAATACTGTGCTTTTGATCTTGAATGATTGACCATTCTATGCTGTGCATACCTCACTAGTGTTGTTATTCATCCTATATAGTTATCCATTGTGGTGGTGTTGTTAAGTGCCGTCGAGTCAGTTCCGACCCATAGTGACCCTGGACCGGGTTTCCGAGGCTATAAATCTTTACGGGAGCAGAAAGCCTCATCTTTCTCCCACAGAACCGCTGGTAGTTTTGAACTGCTGACCTTGTGGTTCGCAGCCCGATTCATAACCACTATCTTGGATAAAATTTAGTCACCGGGCCGTGAGTGAAGTTCCAAACCTGAAGGGTAAACAAAGGCCACAGTCTGAAGGTTCCAACAGTCTCTATCTGACCAGTAAGCCTGGTCTTTTAAAATGTTTTTGGTTTTTTTGGGAGGCCATCAAAGAAAAAGCCTTTTTGAAGAACTCTTGACATGTTTACTGATCTTATGATCAATTCTTTCTTTCTATGCAAGTTCCCTCCTCCTATTCCTGTAGTCCACTTTCCCTCCCCACCTTTCCATACAGCACCTCTTTATGAAGTCTGGATTTGTCTCTTGTTTGACACTACCCATAAGCAGCAGGTAAAGTGCATTTTGTTAGCATTTAGCCCTCTTGCACAGCCCTGACCTGTGTGGGAACAAGGATGTAGTTTGGAGGTCCATACTGAGGAATATTGGCATGGTTTGGGGGTGTTCCATGGGAGGGCACAACCTCAGGAGCAGCTCTTTGAGGTGTGGTGCATGAGGCATCTCATGGGGTTGCAGACATCAGCAGGTATTTAAACAAACAGTCAAGAACTTGGGGAATCTGCCTTTGCTTAGGAATCTCTTACTTCATAGTCTTTTTGTTATTGTTGCTAAAATAGAGACTGAGGGTGTTGTAGGCAAACTGTTTCAGGTTATAAGTTGACTCTTCCACTTATGAGCTCAGTGACTTTAGATAAATCCATCAACTTCTCTGAGCCTTGGCTCAGAAGGATCTGAGTAACACCAAAAGCATGCTGTAAATTATTTTGTAATTGTTTTGAATGCAATTTTGCAGAGGTTAATATTTGTACCAAAGTGGAAAGTGTTTATATAATAATGGGGTTTTTGTCTTTTTTACTCTTTTTTTGCTTTCAGTTAAAAGAAATGTTTCAGATTTTACCAATGATGGAGTCCTGTTTTGGGTGGGTTGGGGTGAGGTGTCTCAATGGGCAGCCTTCTTCTAGCTCAGGTGCACAGACTTGGCATCCGAAGTACACAGTGTCTGTATCTTCTGAATGCCTGTCCCTGCCTGGGTGTGCCTCCCGTTTCATGAGCACTCTTCCTGGAATGCAGTTTCCGCTTGGATTGTATCTCTTTGATCCACAGCTGCCGCATGTGTGACACCCAACTGCCTGCCAAGTGGGAGATGCGGTGCTTGAAGTGTATCCTCCAGGGGAAGGGCCCACTCTGCTCCACCAGGAAGGGGTGTAGGTTTTGTTGTGTTTCTTAAATGAGGGAGGCTGTCTTCTTACATACTTCCAAGCACTGACAATTCTCATGTTGGTTCCTTTCAGCATAATAGTAACTGTCTGTAAGTTATGTATTGGAATCAACTCAATGGCACTCAATAACAACAACCCGGGCAGTAAAGAGGACATGCTGTTGTTGTTTGCTGACACAGAGTCAGTCCCAGACCCATGACTACCCCATGCACAAGGGAATGAAATGCAGCCGGTCCTGCACAATGGTCATAATCTGTTACACATCAGACCTTTGCGATCCACTGGGTTTTCATTGGCTTTAGGGGAGTAAATCACCAGACCATTCTTCCTAGTCTGTCTTAGTCTGGAATCTCTGCTGAGATGTTTCAGCATCACAGCAACATATGAGGCAAACGGATTGTGTATGCTCATGAGGTGTATTGACCAGGAATCAATATCAGGTCTGTCACATGGAGAGTTCCACTGCTGGATAACTATCTGTCAGTTGTTGTCAGTTGCTGTCAAGTTGGCTCTGACTCATAGTGCCTGTGTACAATGAAATACTATCTGATGCTGGACCATCCAACATTGCTCCCTATGTTTAAACCCAATATTGCAGTCAGTGTGTCAATCCATCTCATTGAGGGTCTGTCTCTTCTCCTCTGACCCTCTACTTCACCGTCTATCTTTCTCCAGGGATTGGTCCTCCTGATAACTTGTTACAGGTGTGTCATATGAAGTCTTGCCATCCTCACTTCTAAGGGGTATTATGTCTGTACTTCTTCCAGGACAGATTTGTTCATTTCTCTGTCAGTCTTTGGATTGGTCAATATTCTTCACCAGCACCATAATCCATAGTTCAGGGCTAAACTAAACTATTTCTTTGGCTGCCTGTGCCACCCAGATGCTCTATTTCATCACATTAGCCACCAACAACCACTTTTCTGCTCACAACACTGATGTATGGCCAGTCTGTAGACATTTACAACCCCTTGAGATACATGGTCATCATGAACAAGAGAGTGTGTGACAAACTGGTGTGCGGTGCTTGCAGCATTAGACTGCTGTGGCCATAATTCAGATTTCTTTTGTTTTCAGACTGCCCGTTTGTGATAGAGAGGTGACCCATTATTTCTGTGACAACCACACAGTAATGAAACTTTCATGTGATGACATGACTCTATATGACATCATTAACTTAATTGTGATTTCACTGGTTATTATAGTGGCCATGGGTTTGGTTTTCATTTAATACTTCCTCATCATCTCTACTATTCTCAAGATCGCCTCTACTGAGGGCTAGAAGAAGGCTTTGGAATCTGTGCCTCTCACATTTCTGTGGTTGTTATCCACTATGGCTGTGACTTCATTAAACACAAAGGATCAGGACCAACTGATGTCAGTAACATACACAGTGTTTATATTCCTTAATCCTGTTGTGTACACTCTGAGGAACAAAGAGGTCAGGATGCCCTTCACTGTGCTAGTGGCAAAAAAACAAACAAACACAAAAATACTGACACACACACAAATTCTAGCTTAGGATCTTTGGTAGTTTGAAATAAATACAATTTAACATAGTCTGGGTATTTTCTTTAAGCTTAAAAAAGTTGATCCTATGGTGTGGTGCTGTGGGTTAGTGCACTGGACTTCAAGGTTGGTTTGAACTGCAAGATCAGTGGTTGAAGCTTACCAGCCACTCCATGGAAACCTTAAACAGGGTCACTATAAGTTGGAACCAACTCAGCAGCATGGTACTTAGCAATAACAACAACAACAACATGACAAAGGCAGCATTTGCTCAGGAATAAAATGCATGAGGCAGGGTTGGATAGGAAAGAAGAGCAAGTAGAAATGGGATTCACAAAAAGGAAGTTGGAAAAGTGCTGTTTCATTGTGGGAACTGTAATTAGTGTCACAAAACAAAATGTGTATGAGTTGTTGAATGGAAAACCAGTTTACTCTGTAAGCTAGCCCTGAAATCACAATAAAAAGTTTTTGTTTTAAAGTTGGTCCTAACATTTCTACTTTACACAGAGAAAGTTCCAAAATTTGGCAGTGAGGCTGCATTAAGGATGAGTGTTTTCTTGACTTGACTTTTAAAAAGAGACCAAAAGCCATTCCTCTATATATTTTACTAATCTCATAATTTGTTGTTGTTGTTCACTGCCTTTGAGTCAGTTCCAACTCATAATGACCATGTTTAAGGTTTCTGAGGATAAACTAGTATGTTTGAACTGTCAGACTTCTGGTTAGCAGTCAAGTGTGTATCCTACAGTGCGACACCAGGACTCCATCCCATAGTTTAACACTGGGGAATTAGCCAGATGCTGCTCACAGGTTGGACAGCTTACCATTTGGATGTTAAGCAAGGGGGCTGGTTGTTATTAGTTTGTTGATGACAGAAAACTGAGCTTTATAACATCTACTTGAAGTGGTCGGTTGAAATATTAATCTAAATGTCAGATAGACTCTGAGCTCTCAAACTTCAAAGAGAGCATGATGAATACACCAGATGTGTTGGGAACACAGTTGAAACTCCCTTCCTTATTTAACAACGCTTCCTCTTTGGGGCAGTGACAACAAAACAGACTCCTAATAGTCCAAAAAATGCCATCTGCTTTGAAGAGTCTTGGAGATCCATAAAATGCTTTTCTTTGTAATTTTGCTGAGGTCACATTAGAATTGTGCCCTTGGTGGGTTTTGACTTCTTATATGTTTGCACAGTTAATAAGCAACATGTTCACTGAATTTTATTGTAGTTATATATACTTTCTTTCTTTGGGGTAGCACATATACTACATTGTACTCACAAGCATTAGGATATCTGAAAATCTTTTTGAAATTAAATGTATTAACCTCACATCCCTACTTAGTTTTCTCTGCTATAGAAATTAATCCCATGATTTTCATTCTTCTCTATGTAGAATTTAACTTGATCGCCATTTCTTTACCCTCTTCATCAGTACATTGGTGAGTTCATTTTCTATGAACAATTGGGTGCCTATATCCAATCCCAAGTTTGTCTAAACAAGAGTCTGAGAATCCTTTGGTGGTGGTGGTGGTGACTGTGTGCCATGAAGTCGGTTCTGACTCACAGCGATCCTGTATAGGGTTTCTGAGGCTATAAATCTTTACAGGAGCATAAAGCCTCATCTTTTTCCCACAGAGCTGCTGGTGGATTCAAACTACTGACCTTGTAGTTAGTAGCTCAACTCATAACCCGTTATGCTATCAGGGCTCCTTGGGATCCCATTAGATCTCCTAATTTTATTACTTTCTTAAAGGGAAATCTGTCTTGATTTGATGCTGTAGGATAAGGACTGGACTGCTAACCACAGGTTAAAGTTCAAACCCACTCCTCAGAAGAAACATGAGAATTTCTGCTCTCATAAGATTTAAAGCCTAAGAAACTCTATACAGGATCACTATGAGTCAGAACCAGCTCAACGGTACTTAGCAAAAACAAACAGTCTGGAGAAAAAAGTAGGCAGAGCTTGTCAAATGTGTTTCAGTCCTTAAAAAGTTGTTGTAAAAAGAGATCAATCCATATCTCCCACTCATCTCTGTACTCCCCACTAAGAATAGTCTTAAATGTCCTCCATCCAAGGTGCACTGAAATCACATGTTGAATAATAGAGCTAAGACTCCCTGGCCCTGGAAGGACTAAGAAGGAAATGCAGGTATTTGGAGGCATTACATGTATTTCTGAAAGTGACATACATGTAGTGTAAGATATTGTCTGAAAGTGGATGGGAAGAGGGGCTTCCAGGAGAGTTTGCATTTACCTTTATCTGAGTTTCCTGGGTCTTTTCTGGGTTAAGTACAAATGAAGCACTCTCACAACCTCGCTTCGAAGAAATATTACTTTTAAAACTCTCTCTGGGAACTTACTATACAGTAGCCCATTCTTTAAAGCCCCTTCCCCCTAGTAGCCATGTCATTTTTATCGAAGACTGAGTTTGTGTATAAGAATCCCAATTAGACCTCCTCACAGCTGTGCAGGTCTCTATAACATTGGAAATCAATACTGAAGCATTGTGTTTTCTTGATTCCCTGTAGTTTGATGCTGTGAGAGTGGTGGTGCAATTCACATGAAGAAATTTTTGCAACTATACAGTAAAGATTGCATATTTACGGCCTACCTACCCCTTGTCTTCTTTATATAGGTTACACCATCTCAACAGAGCCAGAAAATAAAATCAGTGCTTTTCATCTTAAAGGGTATTTATGAGTGATTATTATGAAACACAAATCACGTCTGAAGACAGCAAAGCTCAAGCCCACACGCTGGGCTTAATCACCACGTAGCCGTAGTCTCCATAATTCAGGGATTTCCAGTTGAGCAGATTGCCACTGAAATATGAGGCACACATCTCCTTTAGGGGGAGCACATGGTCCCACAAAGATACATCCCACACCTCTCCAACCAAGGATTGTTTTGCATCAAATCTCCCCCCAAAGGAATCCTGTTCTTGTCCCAGGATTATCTTTGACTCTCTCCCTATAGAGTATCCCTTTCTCAGACCCTTCCTTCCTACTGGATTCCCATTCACCCAGAATTCAGCAATCCCGGAGGCTGACTCCCAGCTGGCACAGACATGGATTGGAGCATAACGTATCTGTGGAGCATTGAAAGTGACACCAACATCGCCAATGTACAGTGTGTACTCTCCGATTTTGTTCACAAAGAGAAGCAGCTCATTTGGTTGGGATGGAGTGCTATAGGAGAAGAGGCTGTAAGGGCGGGTAAGGTCTGTGAAGGTCTTCAGGCACAATGTAAAGTTCCTCAATGGCTTCTTCACTGCTGGGATCAGGGACACATAAGCTGTGTTTGATTCTTGAGGAAAAATGAATGCTTTCCCCCTCATATCTGTGGAGAAGAAATAATGTGACAAAAAAATGGTCAACACTCTGGGCCTCTGGTCACAGTCATGAAAACCTCATAGAGCACAGTTCCACTCTGAACCACATGGGATTTCCATGAGTCGGAATCAATTCAACGACAACTTGAAAAATTATTTTATGTCAACTGTTACGTTCCCCCAAATATGTGTTGGAATTCTAACCCCTAAGCCAGTGGATGTAACACTATTTATTTGACATGCTAATGAGACCCTATGACTGTAGCATGTATACTAACCCTAATCACTGAATTATAAACAGTGCAGATTAGACAAAGAAGCAGGTCGATGCTGCCTGGAGTACCAACAAAGCCATATTTGACATAACCAAGACTTTGATGTGGACTTTCAGCCTCCACAACTTTGAGAAAATGAACTTCTGTTATTTCAAGCCACCCACTTGTGTTACAGCAGGGCTAGCTAACAAACGAAGACATCAACCTTCCCTGTCTTCACAGATTTCATCTCAATAGATCAGCAAACAGTAGTTACAGAAAATGGAACATGACTAACTCATTGTGTGTAATGAATCAAGCATGCAGCACCTCATACCTGCCCTTCCGCTGGCCAGATTCTGAGGTTTCTCCTACAGGACATCAGTGGTTACAGTTACATATGATTAAAATGACTCTTCTCAGCCATGGCTTGTCTGTCCAAGACCACTACCAACCTCTGTGGTTAGTGCAGGTTAAGGTTGGAGGCAGAGTAGTGGTCAAACCATATGGTCCAGACATTTATAGTACCTTCACTTTGCTCTCTGCTCCCTGTTTGCAACTCTGGTTTGCTAGTTCAGGACCAATCCCCCACTGTTTGTCTCCTTACTGCAGCAACATCATGGTGTGGAATTACTTGTCATTGACTTCTTTCCTCATAGGAGCCACAAGCAAACCTGTAGCATTACTCATTATAAGATCAACTATTTTTCTTGCTTAGTGGTGGTGGTGTGCCGTTGAGTCTATTCCAACTCATAGCAACCCTGCGTAGGGTTTCTGAGGTTATAAATCTTTATGGGAGCAGAAAGCCTCATCATTCTTCTGTGAAGAGCATGGTAGATTCAAACTGCTGATTTTGCAGTTAGCAGCCCAAATCATAATCCACCACTATACTGTCAGGGTTCCTTTTTTTCATTTTGCTTAGGAAGGCAAATATAACAAACACTAAAGGTCTGGAAGATAAAGACTGTTGACTAAATGAATCAAGGCAGATACAGTCTATAAGCAAAGACATAGATTAGAAGTCTTGAATTGAGTTAATTTTGCTTAACAGTAGGAAATGGAAAAGGAGCATGGATTTCAGTTTCTTTAGATACCAGGGTTTTTTAAGAAAAGCTAACCTTGGACAAAGAATGCGAACAGAACAACCTAGGAAACTATTAGAGATGTTAGTAGCTAAAAGGAGAGAACTTTGGCCAGTACAGCATGCATCAGGAAGATGGGAAAGTAAATTGTGCATTTTACCCTATGATCAAATCATTCCCCAGTGTTGAATTTATAATCTTGTCAGTATACAAACCTGGAGCAAAACAGCACATTTAGTCAGAGAATGGAGTTTTGCATAACTTTTTAATGATAGTGATATGAGAGAGAAATGGGTATGTCAAACTTGAGATGAAGTTTCCCTTAGTTGCAGTAATAGGAAACAATGGGAGAAGGGTATTGTTGGATTGCCAAACATATAAGCTTTATTACTGCCAATAAAAATGAACTTTTACAATATTTTACACAAATGGATTTCTTCTTCAACTTATTTCACTCAATTTTCCTAACATCTTTTTACAAGATAAATGTTGCCTTTCTCCCCATTTTAAAGATGAGGAAACTGAGGTTCCGAGAAATTTAGCCATTTCACAAAGCTAATTTAGCTATTTGGAAGAAATTGATTTTTCTAAATTTAAATCCAACTTCCTTCTAAAATTTTTCATTGTCTGTCATGTGGACCAGATTAAGACTTTGAGAAGCATCAGAATGAACACCCCAGCCCCTGTGGTAAATTCTTTTTTTCAAACAAGACCTCCATATCTATTATATTCTTTCAAATGAGAGGTGTTTCCATATAGCACACAAAGCCAGCTTTCCTTTATCCTCTCATGAGGCTTCATTCTGACAAGTATATAACTTTACGCACATTCAACTATGATGATTTGAAAAATATGTCCAAAGTTAATTTCTCTCCCTTTGAGTGTGGGCTGAGTCTCTGTTAATGAATAGGATATGGAAGAAGTAAGTTAGGTCACTTCCAAATAGACTGTACCTTCTGTGTTGGGTGATTTTTCTTTTCATGTTGGATCACTCACTATGGGGAAGACAGTTGCCATATTGTGGGTTGCCCTATGGAAAGGCCCATGTGGCAAGGAGCTAAGGAGGGTACTCTGGGAAACTGAGACAGATCCCCAATCTAACAGTCTGTGAAGATTTGAATCCTGCCAACTAGCATATCAGAGAACTTGGAAGGAAATCCCTAGTTAGATTGCTGTTCTACTTCTTTGATTTCAACCTTGTGAGCAACTGGAGCCAGAATCACATATGTAAGCTACTTTTTGATTTCTGGCACACAGCAAGTATCAAATACATGATTTTAAACTTCTGAACTTTGAAGTAACTTGTTACATTTACAGCAGTGAGCAACTTACATGCTGTCATTCATCCTCATTTCCCCCAAGAATCAGCAGCAGACACAACAAAAGCAATGAAATATGATGCACTCGAGTTCCCCTGGGGTTTGGAAAACACTTCTTCCCCAACAGTCTCAGTACCTACCTGAATGTGTTAAGCCTCCTGAGATGACGGTGAGCAACAGTACACCCAGAAGAAGCTTCTCCATCTTGTTTTCCTTGTGTCTTCAGGAGATGTGGAAAGGATAGCAACCTTCTTAGCAATGGAGAGACATTCACACCTGGCTCTTTATATTGTGGTTTTGGGGATTCCGCCTTTGTACCAGCGACAGAATGCAGTTATAAATGGTAAATATTAACTGGACAAGGACATAGCTTAAAAGTGAATTTGTTTACTTTTTAGTCTATTGTTTCAGTTGTTACATATTCCCTTTCTCTTCTGTTCTAATTTCCTCTTAGCAGTTCTGTTCATATTCCTCGAGATAAGAGGCTCTATGTCCTCATAAGGAAACTGTAGCATTATATTGGTATAAGTTCAAGAGTATATTTGTGGACCTGCTGAAGTAACTATTTCCTACTCTGTGTTTTTTGCTTGTATCATTTTGATTGGGTCCACAATCATGCTAATGGAAGGAGCAAGCAAGAAACTAAAGGAGAAATTGTGTTAGCAAGTCTATTTCAGGAGACCTATTTGAAGTGCTCAAGGACAAAAATGTCACTTTGAGGAGTAAGATGCATCTGACCCAAGCCATTATTTTCAGTTGCCTCATACGCAAGTGGAAGTTGGACAATGAATAAGGAAGACTGTGGAAGAATCAACACATTTGAATTATGGTGCTGGAGAAGAATATCAAAAGTACCATCGACTGACTGTCAAAAGAACAAGCAAATCTGTCTTGGAAGAAATACAGCAAAATGCTCCTTAGAAGCAAGGAGAGCCTCATCTCTCATTCTTTGGACATGTTAGGAGGAACCAGTTCCTGGAGAAGAGCATCATGCTTGCTAAATGAGATGAATTGACACAGTGGCAGTACCAGTGGGCTCAAGCTTAACACCAACTGTGAAGATGGCGCTAGACCAGGCAGTGCTTCATCTTGTACTAGAGTCACTCTGAGCCAGAACTAACTTGACAGCACCGAACAACAACGTTTATAATCCCCCCAAAGATTAAGTAGTTTTATATCCATTTGCACAGGTGACTGCGGAGTTAAAAGCATACTATGAGTGAGAGAAAGTCTTTGGTGACAGAGCAGAAGTCTAGCTCTTACAATCTTAATGAAGTAATCAGACTTTCGACAAAGGAATTCCTGGATGTTGTTTTCCAGGTGTGCCCTTCACCTGGAATTTGACCATCCACTAGGTTATCAAGAACTCAAAGAAGCTGTCTATGAAGTTGGATTTATTGTTGCTGTCAAGTCAGTTCTGACCCATAAGGACACTGTAGAGAGTTTCCAAGGATTGGCTGGTAGAACTTGAATAACCAAACTTGTGGTTCAAGCTGACTTTGCGTTAACCAACAGCATCACTCCTGACGTATGAAACCTGAACAATATTTATATTCTTAGTATTTACTTTCTTCTTTTTTTTTACTTTTTAGTGTGAATTGGGTGAAGGTTTACGGACAAGATCATCAGCTTTATATTCAACAGATCATACACTTTGTTTTAATCTCAATATTGCAATCCCCTCCATACAATAACAGTTATCCTGCTTCCTCCCTGAGTTTCCTAGTTCTAGTCCACCCACCTTCCCATCCCTTCTCAACTTTGTCCTTTAGTAAATGTTGCTCTTTTGATTTTTACTGATTGAGCATTCCATTGTGAGCATACCATATGAGTGTTACTACCCCCCCCCCCCGCCCCATGTACCTATCTATCTACTGCTTAGCTGAAAATTGGGCCACAGGGTGAGTTCGTTTTCAGACCTGAAGGGTAGTTGAGGGCCATAGCCTTGAGTTCCTCCAG
>NW_006408560.1:9960143-9967997 GCF_000296735.1 Chrysochloris asiatica
CCCCATGTACCTATCTACTGCTTAGCTGAAAATTGGGCCACAGGGTGAATTCGTTTTCAGACCTGAAGGGTAGTTGAGGGCCATAGCCTTGAGTTCCTCCAGTCTCTTTAACTTTGAGTTTTGTTCTACATTTTCTGTCACTCTATCTGGGACCATCTATTGTGATCCAATTCAAAGCAGTTGGTAGTAGTAGCCAGGCACCATCTATTTCTTCTGGTCTCAGAGTCATGGAGAGGGATGTTCACATGTTCCCTTAGTCCACTGGGCTCATTGGTTCCAAGCATCTTCAATTCTCTTCACTCCTCTTTCTTTCTCACATGGAGAAGCCCGTAGTTGCACCAAAGGTGGCTACTCATGAACTTTATGATTACAGATACTACTCAACAAAGTAGGATGTACAACATTGTATTTGTGGACTATATTATGTTAATTGATCATGGTAAACCCTCAGACTATGGTTCCAAACTCCCAGGCTCAGCAACTCATTGCCTTAAGATTTTTTATAATATCCACGGCACTTTTCATCACTTTGTCTGCTGCATGCTCCATCACATTCATAGGTACGCTTGCAGTAAAGGTATCCATGTAGAAATATCCTCTTTCAAACTCTTAGGTATTTGTGAGTATACTACCATTATTCCTCCCATACCGATTCAGACTGTTGAAGTTTTCTACTTCATTCTGTGTTATTTTAGGTAGGTCATGTTTTTCTAAACATTTATTCATTTCTTCTTGATTTTCAAATTTGTTGGAGTACAGTTCTTCATAGCATTCTGTTATCTCATTTATTTCCTCCACTTTTCCTGTGACATCACTTTATAATATCTTACTCATGTTATTTGAATGTTTTCCTTCTTTTCTCCAGGTAGATTTGCCAATGGTTTGTCAATTTTCTTCATCCTTTCAAAAAACCAACTTCTTGTCTTGTTGATTCTATTGTTTTTCTGTTTGCTAATTGATTTATTTCTGCTCTATCCTTTATTTCCTTTCTTCTAGTGGTTGCAGGCTTACTTTGTTGTTCCTTTTCTAATAGTTGGAGATGTTGTGTTAATGTGTAGGTTTGGGTTCTTTCTTCTTTTTTAAATGTGTGCATCTATTGTTATAAATTGTTCTTTAAATGCTGCTTTTGCTGTGCCCCAAAGGGTTTGTATGTTTGTATTTTCATCCTTATTTGATTCAAGGAAATTTTACTCATCATTTTTTGTTGTTCTATTTAATATCTACTTTCCAAGCAATTACGTTTCAAGGTTTTGTTTAATGGCTTAAGATATTTTTATAGAGATCAGGCTTTCTGCTCTATAAAGATTTACTATTCAGGGTCATTGTGAGTCAGAACTGACTCAATGGCACACAACCACATCCACCAAGGGAAAATGAGAGAAAGAATTGTCTGAGACCAGTGATCTCTAAAGCCAGAGAAAGGAGAGCTGGGTTGACCACTGCTTGGGAGCACTGCTGCCATTACTTCTAGAGAAAGAAAAAGGGTCAATTTGAGAGAAGATGCTGCAAGAATATTAATCTTAACTACCCCTAAGACCCTGGTTTCAGTTATTTGCTCATTAAAAGTTCTATGTCATGAAAACAGGAGTAGCTTTAAGTTCACAGACCCAGTTCCCCCTTTCTAACATGTGACTTTCAGGAAGTTACCTACTTCTGTGTTTCTCAGATGTCTTCTTTGTAAAATGGGAATTAAAATAACAAATAAGCAAAATATTGATCTCACTGAAATTGAGATTAGTTATGAGATTGGACATGTTAAATGTTGTAAAGGTGCTCTTAGGTACAAATAAAGGCTTTAATATTTCTATATTGTTGTTCAGAAATAAGCTATTCTTTTATCTCCCATAGTAAGTTTCTCAAAACAATCACATTTTTCCCCTCTTCAAATGTGAGATTTGAGTGGAGTACACATTCCATAGAGAAGTGATTAGTAACATAGATAATTGGAGTAAATATTCTGAAAATGATACCCATGATGATTTGGTTTTGCGATGTGAGGAAAGACAAGATGGATTCAGTCTTCATGTGGGGAATATCTTTAAGAATCTTGTTACAATTATCTCAATTTAGGGAATGAAGAAGTGAAGATCTCATTGGATGTGCTTTATTTGGAAGGTAACATGTTGATTCAGTAAGTTGTAGATAAATGTGTGTTGTTGTTAAGTGCCGTCAAGTCTGTTCTGATTCACAATGACCCTGTTTAGGGTTTCCAGGGAGTGGCTGGTGAGTTCAAACCAACCTTTAGGGCCAGTGCCTTATCCCACCATGCCACACCAGGTAAATGTGTAGTATTACTCATACCTGGCATGAAGGTTTCCGTTCTTTCTATTCTTCCTAAGCAAAGTAAAGAAGATAAATGCATGATTAAACTCCTGTCTCAGAAGTAAGTCCAGTAGACTCATTACCTTTTAAGATGATAGTTTGGGGAACATTAAAACTATGGTATTTAACCATTTACTTTTGAGTATGTGAACTCGGGTTAGAAAAGATGTTGTTATTAGATGCCATTCAGTCAATTCAGACTCACAGCAAAACTATGCAGAACAGAATGGAAAACTGTCCTATTCTGTGTCATCTTCACAACCGTTGTCAAGCTTGAGACCATAGCTGCTGCCACTGTTTCAAACCATCTCATTGTGGGTCTTCCTCTTTTTTGAAGATTCTCCATTTTACCTAGCATGATGTCCTTCTCCAGGGACTGGTCCCCTCTAACAATATGTCCAAAGTATGACAGATGAAGTCTCCCCATCCTGGCTCCAAGGAGAATTCTGGTTGTAGTTCTTCCAACACAGATTTGTTTGGTTTTCTAGCAGTTGATGGCACTTTCAATATTCTTCCCCAACACCATAACTCAAATGCATCAATTATTCTATAGTCTTCCTTATTCACTGTCCAATTTTCACATACAAATGAGGCCACTGAAAATACCATGACATGGGTCAGGCTCACTTTAGTCTTTTAACTGACATCTTTGCTCTTCAGCACTTTAAAAGAGAAATTATGCCTAATGCAGTACATCATTTGATTTCTTGGCTGCTGCTTCCATGAGTGTTGATGATGGATACAAATAATTGAATTCTTTGACAACTTGAAACTTTTTTCTATTTATCATGATATATTTATTGGTCCAGTGATGAGGATTTTTTTTTTCTTTTCTTTTCTTTACATTGAGGTGCAAACTGCACTGAAGGCTTTGCTCTTCATCAGTAAGTATTTTAAGTCCTCTTAGTTTTCAACAAGAAAGGTTATGTCATCTGGATATCGCAGGTTGTTAATGAGCCTTCATCCAATTCTAAAGCCATGTTCTTCATTGTGTCATCCCACTTCTTAAGTCATTTGCTCAGCATACAGATTGAATAAGAATACAACCCTGACACAGACCTTTCCTGATTTTAAACAATCAGTGTTGCCTCATTCTGTTTGAATTACTGCCTCTTGGTCAATGTACAGGCTCCTGATGAGGACAATGAAGTATTCCAAAACATTCATTCTCCACAAGGTGGTCCATAGCTTGTCATGATTCACATAGTCAAAAGTCTTTGAATACTCAATAATGTACAGATAAACATTTTCCTGGTATTCTCTGCTTTCAAACAAGATCCATCTGATGTTAGCAATGATATCCCTTGTTCCATGTCCTTGTCTGATTTCGGCTTCAACCCCTGGCAGTTTGTTGCCAATATACTATTTCAGTCATCTTTTCATTATCTTTAGCAGAATTTTACTTATATGTGACATCTATGATACTGTCATAGATCATAGCCAGGATGGCTAAGCTTCGTCTCTCCTACTTTGGACATGTAGTCCGGAGGAAACAATCATTGGAGAAGGATGTCATGCTGGGTAGGGTGGAGGGTCAGAGAAAAAGAGGAAGACCCCCAACGAGATGGATCGGCCAGGTGGCATCATTGATGGACTCAGGGGTGGCAGCGGTGGTGAGGTTGGCCCAGGATCGAGCATTGTTTCGTTCTGCTGTGCATGGGGTCGCTATGAGTCGGTTCCGACTCGATGGCACCTGACAACAACAATGATACTGTCAGAGAATTTCCACATTGTATTGAGTCAAATCTCTTTGGAATGGGTACAAATATGGACCTCTTTCAATCAGTTGGATTGGTCTTCTAAATATCTTGGCATAGCTGAATGAGTGCCTACAATGCTACATCAGCTTGTTGAAAGATTTCAATTTGTATTACATCAATTCCCAGAGCCTTGTTCTTTGCCAATGCCTTTAGTGCAGCTTGGACTTCTTCCTTCACTGCAGTTGTCTCTTGATCTTATGCTACTTCTTGAAAATGTTGAACATGGACCAATTCTTTTGGTACAGTGACTCTGCGTATTCCTTCCACCTTATTTTTATGCTTTCTACATCATTCGATATTTTGCCCATAGATTTCTTCAATATTGCAAGTCAAGACTTGATTTTTGTGTCAGTTCTTTCAGCTTGAGAAATGCTAAGCTTGTTCTTCCCTTTTAGTTTTCTAACTCTGAGTCTTTGTACATTCCATTATAATATTTGATTTTATCTTCTGGAGCTGACCTTTGAAATTTTCTGTTCATCTCCTTTACCTCCTCATTTCTTCCCATTTGTTTTTGCATCTCTACACTGGAGACCAAGTTTCAGAGTCTCTTCTGCTATCCAGTATGGTCTTGTCTTCTTAATGAACTTTTGATTTCTTCCTGTATGATGTTCTTGATGTCATCCCACAACACTTTTGGTCTTCAATTGTTAGTATCTAATGCATCGAATCTGTTCTTGAGATGATCTCTAAATTCAGGTGGGATATGTTCAAGGTCATATTTCAGCTTTTGTGGGTTTGTTTTAATTTTCTTCATCTTCAACCTTTACTTGCATATGAGCAATTGATGGTCTGTTTCACTCTGGTTCTGGTCTTGTTTTGGCTGATGATATGGAGCTTCTCCACCATCTCTTTCCATAGATGTAGTCAATTAGATTTCTGTGTATCCCTTCTGGTGAAGTCCATGTGAATAGTCGTCTTTTATGTTGTTCAACAAAGGCATTTGCAATGAAGAATTCATTGGTCTTGTAAATTCTATCATGCATTCTCCAACATCGTTTCTATCACCAAGGCCATATTTTCCAACTACTAATCCTTCCTCTTTATTTCTAACCTTTGTATTCCAATAGCCAGTAATTATCGATACATTTTGATTACATGTTAGATCAATTTCAGATTGAAATTCTTCAATTTCATCATCACTGCCCTTAGACGTTGGTACATAAACTTGAATAATAGTGGTATTAACTGTTTTTCCTTGTAGGTATATATGGATATTATCCTATCACAGACAACATTATACTTCAAGGTAGATCTTGAAATGTTCTTTTTAATGATGAATGAGATGCCATTCCACTTAAATTAGTCATTTCTGGCATAGTAAACCATGTGATTTTCAGATTCAGAATGGCCAATACCAGTCTATTTCAGCTCGCTAATGCCTAGGAGATCAATCTTCATCTTTTCCATTTAATTTTTTCATAACTTCAAATTTTCATAGATTCATACTTTGAACATTCTATGCTCCAATATTAATGGATGTTTGCTGCTATTTCTCTTCATTTTGAGTTGTTCTCAAAATGAAGGTCCTGAAAGCTCCATTCATGTCTTTACGGTTGACTCTACTTTGATGAGGCAGCTCTTCTCTAGTTGTGTTTTGTGTGCCTTCCAGCCTGAGGGGCTCATTTTCTGGCACTATATCTGACAATATTCTGGTGTTCTTTATCATGTTTCAGTATTAAATATTCTGGTGCTGACAGTGTTCCACTGCTATTCATAAGTTTTTTAGAGGCTAAACATTTGGAAGTACTCTGTCTCTTTTCTTCTTCCAAGTCTGTCTTATTGTGGAAGCTCAGAAGAAACTTTTCCATGGTAGGTGACCTTGCCAGCATTCAAAATACCAGTTTCATGGCTTCCACCATCACAACATGCAAGCTACCACAGTGCAATAAACTGGCAGTGGTAGTGAGAAAGACTTCTGTTGTTGTTGTTAAGTGTCATCAAGTCAGCTCCAACCTATAGCAACCTGTATGGGGTTTCTGAGGAACAGCTGGTGAGCTTGAACCACTGACCTTACATTTCAAACCAACTTTTCAGTCTAGTGTATTGACCCAGAGGACCACACAAGGAGTCCCCAAAAGTAGGATTGCTATCTATCACTTCAATTTTCCTGCCTTTTACCCAAATAAGAATCATGACCAGGATTCAAAAAAACCAACCCAGAGTCCAACAGAAATAATTAACAAAACATTCATTTACCACCAGTCACATGTGACCCAATAGAGAGACTCTCCAAACTTTAGAGTCAGCTGTGCAGGGACCATGTATGAAAAAACAAAGGAAAGACTGTTGCTCTCATAATCTTTGTTTATTACACTCAATATGTTAACCTTTTTTTATTTCCCTGGAATTGAATTGATGGAATCAAACAAGTAAGTTAGGAAAGAGTCTTGCTTTTTTAAAAAATGATCTTTAACTCTTATATCTTAAATAAATAAGCTAATACATATTTGTAAGTCCTTTGTAAACGCCAATAAACTCTACAGAGATCATCAGAAGTCAACATAAAGATGAACTTAAAAGTCAACATGAAGTTGACATAAGAATTTTTATTTGATCTCTTATCGGCAACTGTTGCTTTCATGTCCTGATTCTAAAGAAATTCTGTGCATCAACATCCCCCAAAGATAAGTCACATGGACCAAGGCATAAGCTCTTCCTGTCGAGCCCTGGTGGTGCAGTGGTTCAGCGCTCAGCTGCTAACTCAACAGTGAGCAGTTTGAACCCACCAGCTGCTCCATAGGAAAAAGGCCATGTGTTTCCATGATGATTTATAGATTTGGAAACATTGTGGAGCAATTCTAATCTGTCCCATAGGATTATTATGAATTTGAATCAACTTATCAGAAGGGGGATTCGTTTTATGGTTTATAGCTGCATAAAACTGGGGTCCAGACTATTAGGTATAGAAAGGGTATTCCTAAGAAGCACGGGCCTATCTTACTTCAGTCATGACTACTAGATAGTCAACCTTTGGCATCCTAGAACTCTGAGTGGAAGGAAAGCCCCAGGTGAGAAAGGGATACTCAACTGAACAAAAGGGAAAGTTCACCCTGGAACAGGAGTAGAATTCCTTAGTGGCCAAATTGGATGGTGCCAGTGTTCTGATATAGTGCTGGAAGATGAGCCCCTCAGGTAAGAAGGCACTCAAAATGTGACTGGGGAAGAGCTGCCTCCTCAAAGTAGAGTTGACTGTGATGGCAGAAATGGAGTAAAGCCCTCAGGAACTCCATTTGCTCATAAGGCAAAACTCAAAATGAAGAGAAATAGCTGTAAACATCCATTAATAATAGGAACATGGAATGTACGAAGTATGAATCTAGGAAAATTGAAAGCTGTCAAAAATGAAGTGGAACACCTAAATATTGATTCCCTAGACATTAGTGAGCTGAGATGGACTGATATTGGTTATTTTGAGTCTGACAATGATATGGTTTACCATGCCAGGAGTGACAAATTGAGGAGGAATGGTATCACATTCATCATCAAAAAGAACATATCAAGACTGTCGTGAAGTACAATGCTATCTGTGATAAGAAAATATCCATAAGCCTACAACAAACACCAGTTAATCTCAATATTATTGAAATTTATGCACCAACCACTAACCAGTGATGATGAAATTGAAGAATTTTATAAACTTCTTAAGTCTGAAATTGATCAAACATGCAATCAACATGTACTGATAATTACTGGCTATTGGAATGTAAAGATTGGAAACAAAAAAGAAGGATCAGTAGTTAGAAACTATGGCCATGGTATTGAAATGATGCTG
>NW_006408560.1:9970437-9982104 GCF_000296735.1 Chrysochloris asiatica
GAGAAAGATGAGGCTTTCTGCTCCCATAAAGATTACAGCCTCAGAAACCCTGTACAGGGTCGCTATGAGTCGGAACTGACTCCACGGCACATAAAACAGCAACAATTGTATATAATGACTTCTCCCAAATATCTAGGACTACCTCTTCAAGTTTTTATTTTCATTGAGTTCATTATCCTTTGAGAGGATGGTAAAGCACAGAGTAGGCTGGCAAATGTACTGCTGATTGCTTCCCATCTGTGAGAACAAAACTCATAGGAATTATTGTGGAAACCAATATGTTCCCATTCGGTTTGCCGTCCAGATGAGTGACTCCCATTGAGTGAGCCTCCTGTTGTTATTTTAGTGGGAGCTCCCTCCTGTTTGTTTATAGTAACAAAAAATGTTAGGTGTTATTAGCATGTTTATCACTCTTAAAAAAACCAGGCTGCTTTTATTATTTCCTCTTAGAACTTCATATTTGGGTGTTTACTTGTTTGTCTTTCTAAATGAAAGACTTAATACATGTCTTTATTTAAAAAATAAAAAATTCTTCTGCACAATGCTACCAAATTTAAATTAAGGAATTATAAGCAAAGACAATGAAAGTTGGCATCTAGTTGGCCAGTTATATCGAAGGTAAAAATACTTTTTTATTTGTTTGTTTTCCTGACATTTGAGATCTTAGAAAAAATTTACTTTATTAGTCATCAAGGGTAAAATCTCCAGAGAGTAGGTCAGAGAAGAGCATGCAATGACTACCTTGATGGGATGGTCTAGCAAGTGTTTTACAGGGTGGTAGTGTTGCTGTTTAGTGCCGTCGAGTTGATTCCGACCCATAGCGACCCTGTATAGGGTTTCCAAGGAGCAGCTGGTGAGCTTGAACAGCCGACCTTGCAGTGCAAATGGCTTTGCAGTCTGGCACGTTAACCCACAGCGCCACACCAGGATGGTAAATGTATGACTAAAATATTTAGCCCACCAGAGATTCTTCATTGTTGGTTGTTGGTGGTGGTGGTTGTGTGTCATGGAGTCGGTTCTGACTCATAGAGACCCTGTATAGGGTTTCTGAGGCTATGCATCTTTACAGGAGCAGAAAGCCTCATCTTTCTCCCAGGGAGCAGCTAATGGATTCAAATTGCTGATGTTGCAATTAGCAGCCCAACTTGTAACCCACACTGCTACCAGGGCTCCTGTCTTAGTGGCTTCAGGGGTAATTTTTGTGCATGATAGTGAAATATTTTGGAAAAGAATGTCCAGAAAAATAGCACAACAAGAAGAATATAACTAATATCACTAAATTGTACTTTAATAGAAACCGTTGAAGTGATGCAGAGCTTATTGTACATATTTTCACCCAAAGTTAATTAATTTATTTTTTAAATGTGGGAAGGGGGAGATAGCAAGGAATGAGTCTCCCCACCCTTTCACGTTCCTAAAAATCACCCTTCTCAATTTGACTTAGGTAAGACTCAAAGATGCCCCTCTGGTTTACCTACAACAGAGTCCAACACAGACTCTCCAAATTTCCATTCTTTGCCCCATAAATAATTCCGTGTGACCCCCTAATCAATTGCAACAAAATGGTTGTTAACCAAATTTTGCTTAAGCGTCTCTCCTTCCCCCAAGTCCCTGAACTTTGTCTTGAGCCAGCAGGCAGCCCCTTCCTTTGGGCCCCTCAGGGAGAATAGACTGGCCTCAGGGCAAAGCTATCTCTGATCTCCTATCCTATCAGAGTCTCTA
This sequence comes from Chrysochloris asiatica, assembly GCF_000296735.1. NCBI lineage: Eukaryota > Metazoa > Chordata > Mammalia > Afrosoricida > Chrysochloridae > Chrysochloris > Chrysochloris asiatica. The sequence goes on from NW_006408560.1 coordinate 9,972,160, forward strand.
TGAGCCCTCTTCTCCACACCTGGTTCTCTGCAGCCTGGTGTCTTCTCTATGAAAGAAGAGGAGCGCTGGTGGTACAGTGCTAATGAAAGGTCATTGGGTTGAACCCATCAGGCACTCCTTGGGAACAACATGGGCAGTCTGTTTCTGTCCAGTTTTTAACACCGAAAACCCTGTGGGTCCTATATGGTCGCCATGCGTCTCAATCTACTCAATGGAAATGAATTTTGTTTGTTTGTTTGTTTCTAGGTTTAATTTTTAAAAAACATTTTATTGTGAATTAAATGAAAGTTTTAAAAAGCAGATTATCAGTTTTACATTCAGCTATTCACACATGTCATCTTGATAATCACAGTCCCTTTAACGTAACATCATTTAACCCACCTCCTCCCTGTGATTCTTGTTTCCATTCTTCCTTCTTTACCAAACCTTCTGAACTTTGTCCTTGGGTAAATACTGCCTTTTATTATTATTATTAATTATTATTATTATTATTATTATTATTTATCTCAAATGGTTGAACATTCTATGTTGTGTGTACTTTACTACTGGTGTTGTTCCCCCTGTATTCCTGTCCATTGCTTGGCTGACAACTGAGCCACATAGTGACCAAAGGCCAAATCGCAAGGTTCCACCAGTCTTTATCTGACCAGTAAGTCTGGTCTATTGTAGATGGCAGTGGGTTTTTTGGCCATGAAAAAAAAACCCTTTTTGAAAAACTGTTGACATGTTTGCTGACCTTATGATGAATTCTTTGTCTCTATGCAAGCTCCCCCTCTCTTTTCCTCCCCATTGGCAGTAATTCTTTTCAATCTAGCCCCTCTTTATGAATTAGTCTTCTGTTTGACATTACCCATTAGTAGTAGTTAAAGTGCATTTTGTCAGCCTTGAGCCCTCTTGTACAGTCCTGAGTTGTGTGGGAACAAGGATGTGGTTTGGAGGTCCACACTGAGGAACACTGGCGTGGGTTAGAGTGGTTCCATTGGAAGGACAAAACCTCAGAAGCAGCTCTCTGAGGTGTGGTGCATGAGTATTCCTGTGGAGTTGTGGACAAAAGTATGTGTTTAACTCCTTTATTTGCTGTCAACAGTCAAGAATTTGGGGCCTCTGCCATGTGGCTTCTGTTGTTGTTGTTGCCAAGTGCCATCAAGTCTGTTGTGACTCATAGCTACCAGGGTTTCTAACGAGCAGCTCGTGTGTTTGAACTGCCGACCTTGTGGTTCAAATCGACCTTGTGGTTCTAATAGACCTTGTAGTCCTGTGCTTATCCTACATCACCACACCAGGACTCTTCCATGTGGCTAGGTTCTCCCTTTTTGCTTCTGAATCTTTCTTCTAAGCCAGTCATTGGGCTGGTGTGACCTTTTTTCCCCCATGCTAAAACAGAGACTCTGGGTGTTGTAGGCAAACTGGTTCAGGATATAAGTTGACTCTTCCACTTATGAGCTCAGTGACTTTAGACAAATCCATCAACTTCTCTGAGCCTTGGCTCAGAAGGATCTGAGTAACACCAGAAGCATGCTGTAAATTAATTTGTAAGTGTTTTGAATGCAATTTTGCAGAGATTGATATTTGTACTAAAGTTGAAAGTGTTTATACAGTGATGGGGGTTCTGTCCTTTTTACTCCTTTTTGTTTTCAGTTTAAAAAGTGTTTCAGATTTTACCAAAGATGGAGTTCTGTTTTGGGTGGGTTGGGTTGAGGTGTCTCAACGGGCAGCATTCTTCTAAGCTCAGGTACACAGACTTGACATCCGAAATACACAGTGTCTGTATCTTCTGAATGCCTGTCCCTGCCTGGGTGTGCCTCCCGTTTCATGAGCACTCTTCCTGGAATGCAGTTTCCGCTTGGATTGTATCTCTTTGATCCACAGCTGCTGCATGTGTGAAACCCATCTGCCTGCCAAGTGGGAGATGCGGTGTTTGAAGTGTATCCTCCAGGGGAAGGGCCCACTCTGCTCCACCAGGAAGGAGTGTAGGTTTTGTTGTGTTTCTTAAATGAGGGAGGCTGTCTTCTTACATACTTCCAAGCACTGACAATTCTCAGATTTATTCCTTTGAGCATAACAATAACTGTCCCTAAGTTGTGAGTTGGAGTCAACCAAATGGCACCCAATAACAACAACCCAGACAATAAAGAGGACATGTTGTTGTTGTTAACCACCATCAAGTCCATCCCAGACTCATGACTACCCCATGCACAATGGAACGAAATGCAGCCAGTCCTGAGCCATCCTCATAATCTGTTGCAGCTCAAACCTCTGTGATCCATAGGGTTTTCATTGACTGATTTTTGGAAGTAAATAACCAGGCCTTTCTTCCTAGTCTGCTTTAGTCTGGAAGCTCTGCTGAGACTTTTCAGCATCATAGCAACACATGAGGCAAATGGATTGTGGCTGCTCATGAGTTGCATTGGCTAGGAATCAAACCCAGGCCTCTCACATGGAGAATCCCACCGCTTGATCACTACCTGCCTGTCAGTTGTTTTTGTTGTTAGTTGTTGTGAAGTTAATTCTGACTCATAGAGTCCCAGTACAACAACACATTACCTGATGCTATACCATCCTCCCATTGCCTCCTGTGTTTGAACCCACGGTTGCAGCTTCTATGGTAATCCATCTCATTGATGGTCTTCCAATTTTTCTCTGACTCTCTACTTTATCAATGATGATATCTTTCTGCAGGGACTGATTTTTCTTTGTATATGTCCCAAGTACATGAGATGAAATCTTGTCATCCTCACATCTAAGGACTACCTGTCTGTGCTTTTTCCAGAATAGATTTGCTTGTTTCACTAGCTGTCTATGGTGGATTCACTATTTCTCACCATCAAATGATCAGTTCTTCTTTGGTCTTTACTCAATTGTCCATCTTTTGCTCGGACCAGGCTCACCTTAGTCGTCAAAGTGACATCTTTACTTTTGAATAATTTACAAAGGTCTTTTCCAGCAGATATGCCCCAATGCACTATATCATTTGACTTTTTGACTGCTGCTTTGATGGGCATTGATTGTGAATCCAAGTAAAATGAAGTTCTTGCTCCATTGATCATAATGTTGCTTATTGGCCCAGTTGTGAGAATTTTTGTTTTTATTAGTCAGTGGTGATTTGAATATTGCTAGCATACTGAACAGGTTTCAGCAGAACTTCCAGACTAAAGGTGAACTAGGAAGGAAAGTCTGGTGATCTACTTCCCAAAATCAGCCCCAATCAGTAACTGCCCCCAAAATGATATGTTGCTGTTGTTGTGTGTTGCTGCGTTTATTCCAATTCATAGCTACTATATAGGCAAACGAGCTCTGGTAGCTTAGTGGTTACGAATTGGGCTGCTAACCTCAAAGTCAGCAGTTCGAAACTACCAGCTGTTCCACGGGAGAAAGAGGAGGCTTTCTGCTCCCGTAAACATTTACAGCCTCAGAAACCCTGTGCAGGGTCGCTATGAATCGGAACTGACTCCACGGTACTTAATAACAACAACAATAACATATAGGCAAAGTAGAACTGCCCATGAAGTTTTTTAGACTGATTTTTATGGGGAAGTCCTGGTGTGGCGCTGTAGGATAAGCACTGGACTGCTAACCTAAATGTCGGCGGTTCAAACCTCCCAGCCACTCCTCAAAAACTCTATATAAGGTCATTATGAGTCAGAACCAACTCAGTGGCACTTAACAGCAACAATAATCTTTGTGAGGTGTAGATTGCCAGATCTTTTCTCCCTTGGTTTACTGGTAGGTTTGAACCACTAACCTTTTCTGTTAGTAGTTCTCATATCACTAGGGCTCCGAGAATTACAGGCTAGCTCAGTAATGCCAGGGACCATTTGTAGCCACAGAACCCTGTCTCGAGATATTTCTCACTCACTTCTTCCCATGTTCTGGGCTCTGGCTTGCCCAGTCCTGGCTATTCACAATCTAGCGTTCCCACCCACTGATTTCTTGGTAAATCAATGGTCCCTTGGTATCTTGGTCTGGACATTTTTTTTATCTGTCTTTCCAAGAATTTTATGCTAGTGCTCTTTATTTTTAAATAAGCAATCTTTCTTTTTCTCTCACTTAAAGTCCTGGTGTGGTGCTGTATGATAAGCACTGGACTGCTAACCATAAAGTCGGTTCAAACCCACAAGCTGCTCTTCAGAAACCCTCTGTGGAGTCACTAGGAGTCAGAACTGACTTGACAGTCCTTAACAATGCCAAGAACATGTGCATTAAAGAAAAATCTGAGCTATCAAAAGGAAGACTAAGCATACTGAAAATGCTCATTAGACTGTATATCCTTCTAGTAATTTTTCTAGGTATGTTGATACAGAATGATAATAATAATAGCTAACATATATAATTTACCCCATTCCAAGATGAAGAATCCTGGTGGTGCAGTGGCTAAAGCACTCAGGTGCTAACCAAAAGGTCAATGGTTGGAACCCACCAAACGACTCTTGAAAAGGTGGTTTCAATTGTAATAGTCAGTACTTATAAACTCACTGACATCAGGGGTAATCATTTTACAAAGTCTTCAGTTTAATAGATGATATCTCACTACTGTGATTTGAATTCATTTCATTTATTGGGAGGTCAGTTCTTCCCCCACCCCCACATTTATTGGCCATTTGCATTTATATATACATTTTTAATTAATTTCCTTTTTTCTATTTTTCTAGTAATGGAAAATTAGTCTTCCAAACTAAAGTATTATATGCATATATATTTTTTTCTTTAAGTTTTTTATTGTGGGTTGAGTGAAAGTTTACAGGGCGGATCATCAGTTTTACATTCAATAAATCATACAACTTGTTTCATCACAATGATTACATTCCTCTCCATGTACCATCAGTTAACAATATTTCTCTCTACTCACTTTAGCTCTTTAAAAACAACACCACCACCACTCAGGCATTTATAATAATTGATACCGCCAAAGAGCACATTCTTCAAGTCTGCTTCATGGCCACCATCACTTACTCCCTCTCTTCCCATGAATCTAGAGTCCTCAGCTGCTTCCCCTCTTCATGTCCCCATCTCTGCCTCCTTCCACCTCCCCCAAGACCCCCACCCCAAACCTACCATTGTGGTTGCTTTATATTCCTTTAACTTGTCCCTCCATTTAAGACAGTCGAATTTATCCTGTAATTTATCTGATCTTCCCACCACCTAGATCTCTGTTCCTCTGTGTTTACCTTCTTTCCCATTGTAATTGTTTTGATCATAGACTGGACTCCAAGATCCTCTGAATTTGTTCTTATAGCTTTATTCTGTCCTTGATTCTTCCATTTATTAATTGAGTTCTGTGTGATGCTGCCACGTACGCCAATCTTTGGTTGTAGTCTGTTGTTGGTTTTCTGTCCACAGAACTCCCTTTATGATGTTTTTCATCGCAGGGTTGTCTTTGGCAAAATCCCTTAGCTCCTGTTTATCCTGGAATGTTTTGGTTACTTCTTTGTATTTGATTGACAGCTTTGCTGGGTAGAGGTGTCTTGGTTGACAGTTTTTTTCTCAGGGTTTTATATATGTCTCCCCATTGCCTTCTTGCCTGCATGGTTTCTGTTGAGAAATCTGAGCTTAGTCTGATTTGCTTGCCTTTGTATGTTACACTTCTCTTTTCCTTAGCTGCTTTTGGGATTCTGTCCTTATCTTTGATTTTGGAGAGCTTGATTATGATATATATTGGTCTTTTACTTTTAGGGTCTATCCTTCCTGGGGTTCGTTGAGCTTCTTGAATGCTTATCTTTTCCCTTTTCAGGATGTTAGGGAAATTTCTTCCAGCAGTATTTCAACGATCTCTTCTGTGGACTTGTGTGATTCTTCCTGTTCTGGAATGCCGATAATTCTTAAGTTATTCCTCTTCATGTTTTCCAACATGAATCTTAGGCCTTCTTCAGATTTTTTTTTTTTTTATCCTTTTTTCTATTTGTTCTTCTACCTTAGTGGTATTGAAAGATTTATCTTCTAGCTCACTAGTTCTGGCTTTCATCTCTTCAGTTCTACTCCTTTGCCCTTTCAGTGTACTGTCCATTTCTGATATTCTATTATTAATTGTTTGGATCTCTTTCTGTAAGTTTTGAATTGTTTCCAATGCTGTATCTCTATTATTTAATTGTTCCTGTAACACTTTCCTGAATTCTTCCTTATTTTTCTCAACTCCATTGTAAAGTGTTTTGATACATTTTATAATCATTTTTCTGAATTCCTTCTCAGGCATTTCCAAAGCCTCCCCATCTTCCAGTATGGAGTGTAGGTCTACTTCCAGCTCATTTGCCTCAGTCACTTTATCTCATTTCTGAACGTGTGCAGATATGGTCATTTGCTTCTGTTTTTTGGGCATAGTCAGTAGTTAGCTATGACCTTAAAACTTAGATGAGTATGTGTTTTGGTATTTCTTATGCTTTCTGATTGCCTCCAAGTAGATGTGATCAAGAGATGGGCTTCCCTTTTTACTCTTCTTTCTGAAAAATTTCAAGAGCCTACTGTTGGTCATTATGACGTAACTCAGGGTTTAATTTTCAGCCTGTTTCCTTTTTAGTCTGCTTATCCTGCTCCACAACCCCGTTCAGGCCTTTTTCCTGCGATAAACAGTTCGGCGCCAGCTGTGGCTGTTTTGTGCTGCCGTTTGGTATTAAGTGGAAACTGTCCCTTTAAATTTTGAGGAGATCTGTGCACATGTGTAGTAGAACCCTCCAGGTGCGGGGTTTGGTATCCATTCACCCAGGCACTCCCTCTAGCCACCAGAATGGAGGTGCGCAGACAGCAAGAGGCCAATAAACAGATACCAAAAAAATAATGTCCACACCTTTATCTCCATGGTTCTGTCAGGCATCCATGGCTGCTCTGATCCTTCCCTGGTTCAGTCTTGCCCAAGATGACTGATCAGGGAGCAGCTGAGCACCTTGGATTAGAAAGCATTGGATTTCTTGCTTCTGCTACAAATTTCCCTAGCTGTAAGCTTTCCAACTTTCTAAATATCCCTTTATAAGTGATTGAGAGTTCTGGGACTATCCCCTGAGCCTTTGTCTGGTATTCTGTGTTGTTGCTTATGGAGCTTCTCACTGCACTTCCACCCAATCCACCATCTTGTTTGTTCTCTAAACTATTATATTTTGAAAATTATTTTCTGACCTTGTTTCCCTCTTTGCTTTCTCTCATCTCTAGACCCCCGAGTTCTGGCAGTCTTTTTATAAACTCACTGAGCTCCTGTGCAGTGCTGGCCAAGCCCAGCAGCCATAGCAAGGTCTGGGGAAGAGACTGGTATGGATACATCTGGAGGATGAGTTGGTCAGCCTCTGGAGGGAGAGTGAAGAAGAAGAGGTCTGGGACTGCTCACCACCTGCCTTATGATCTGTCTCCCAACTTTTGGGGTGGAAGTGGCTCTGGCATAGGACTCTGGAGGAGGAGTCAAAGTGCCTACCTCTGAGGCCATCTTCTCCCACAACTTACTACACTGTCTTGGACAAGTCTCACCACCTCTGTGGGCCTCAGAATCTTATCTGAAAGCGATGGTGATGATTCTTTCATAAAGATAAGTACTGTTGAGTTGATTCCAACTCAGGATGACCCTTGTGTGCCAGAGTAGAGCTCTGCTTCATACAGTTTTCAATGACTGATTTTTTTGGAGTAGATTTCCAGGATTTCCTTCTGAGGTACCTCAGAGTAAACTTGAACCTCCAACTTTTTTGTTAGCAGTCCTGCATGTTTACCATTTGGGGAGATTCATAGGAGTGTCCCCCCAAAGCCAAACCCATTGCAATCAAGTATATTCTGGCTTGTAGCAATGCTATAAGGACAGAGCAGAACTCTATAGGGTTTCTAAGGCTATAAATCCCTATGGAAACAGACTGCCACATCCTTCTCCCATGGAATGGCTGGTAGGTTTGAACTTTTGACCTTTGGTTAGCGGCTGTGTGCTTTAATTACTGTGCCACTAGGGATCCTTCAAAAGGTTGTTGTTGTTGTTAAGTGCCATTGAGTCAATTTCAACCCATAGTCACCCTGTATAGGGTTTCTGAGGAGCAGCTGGTGAGCTTGAACTGCTGACCTTGTAGTTCAAATTACTTGGGAGTGTGGCGCATCAACCCACAGTGCCACACAAGGACTCCTCAAAGGGTTGTAGTGAGGATAATATGTGAAAATGTTATGAATTCTAAGAATGTAAAAGTTATTTTTGAGCTCTGATTGTGGTTTCGATTTGTCATTGGAAATGGTGGGTAGTTTGAGGTGGCAGGCCAAGTTTGTCATGTTTAGAGAATGTTTGACATCTTTTAATGACACTTGTATTAGCTTTGTTCTCCTCACTCCAAAATCATAATAGTATGTGCATCTCTGTGTCTCAGTTTTCTCACTTGTCAAGTAAGGATAATAATAGTGTTGACCTCAAAGGACTGTGTGAGGATTAAATGAGATAGCAGTTGGCACATAGTAAGTGCTCTGCATAGATTAACTTACCTGATCTTCACACAGCTAGTGAGGTAGGTACAATTTATCCTTTCTTCACAGATGAAGAAACTGAGACCAGAAAGGTTAGGTAGCTAGCCCAAGGACACACAGCTATAAAGTAGTCAAACTGAAATATAAATCTAAGCAATCTGGCTCAAGAGTCTTCATTCCTAACCATCATGTTGTACTCCTTCTGATTTATATTGGTGTGAAAGAAAATGTGGATAAGGAAGTAGAGAAGCCTGACCTAGCCCTCCCAGAAGAAGTTAAGATGACAACCAGACTCAACCATGTACTTTGTTTATTCTTCTTAGCTTTTCCCCGCACAGCCTTCTCCAGGCATTCCTCTTCCAGGAAATCTTCCCAAATGAGCCCTACCATTTGATTACTGCTATTTTTTTCTATTTTCAGCTTATGAGCCTAGTTGTTTGTATCTTAGTTTGTGATGTTTGGATAATTGTCATTCAATTAAATGAGTATTTACCAAACTGAGGATGGTTGAGATTGAGGATGCTGGACTAGAACTGTGGAGTGTGCAGACATGGTTCTTCCTTTCCAGGCATTCCCCAGCCTTCTCAGGAACACAGACAAAAACATAAACAAGAAATGTGAAAACAGTAATGAAGACATGGTCTAAGCTTAACCATGATCCATAGACCCCTGATGACCTTGAGATGAGAGAGAAGAGAAAGGGTAGGCTGGTCTGAAGTTTGGAGAGACTTGGGAACCCCTGAGCCCATGGACACTGACCAAGCCCCTGGGGACTAGAGCTGAGAATAAATCCAGGTGATATGAAGTGTGTGGAGGTGCTCAAGAACACCCCAACTTGCAGATAGTACCTGTTTGACCTAGCTTGCATGACTTGATGATCAAAAGTCAACTAGAGGAAGATAAATAAATTTGATACCAGAAGCAAGTGTAAATTGCTACAATTTGATGAACTTGACCTTAACTTATAGATATAGTAGCACAACATATCAACCAAGAGAGAAGGAGTCTTCTCAAGGATCAATCCTATCCCTTCAGTACACATGGTTGATAGGGACAGATAACTCAGAAATTGGCTACCTAAAATGTGCATTATGTGTGTGTGGGGGGGTGCTATAAAGGCAAGCAGTGGCAGGCTTACAAGTTTTCATGAGGGAGTTTCATTTCAGAGTGTGCAGGGGAAGGCAAAATCACCACTGAATAGTTCTTATCTTGTCTAGATGGGTCTGGTAAAATGACACTGAGATAGAATTCTTTTGATTTAATAGTGAGTAAGTGTTAGCATAACAACCTGCCATATGCAGATGATACAACCTTGCTTGCTGAAAGTGAAGAGGACTTAAAATACTTACTGATGAAGATCAAAGACCACAGTCTTCGTTCAGTATGGATTATATCTCAATGTAAAGAAAACAAAAATCTTCACCACTAGACCAATAAAGAACATTCTTATCAATGGAGAAAAGATTGAAGTTGTCAAAGACTTCATTCTTCTTGGATCAACCATCAACGCTCATGGAAGCAGCAGTCAAGAAATCAAAT
>NW_006408560.1:9982435-9987835 GCF_000296735.1 Chrysochloris asiatica
TCATGTTTGGTAGGGTGGAGGATTAGAGAAAAAAAGGAAGACCCCCAGTGAGATGAATTGGCAAAGTGGCAGCAACAGTGGGCTCAAGCAAGGCAAAATTGTGAGGTTGGCCCAGTACCAGGCAGTGTTTCATTCTGTTGTGCGAGTCACTATGAGTCAGTACTGACTTGATGGCACCTAACAACAATAAGTGTTATCATGACTAATTGCAATTTTCACAGTTTTGAAGATAGAAAATGTAGGTTAATGTGCTAGACTGCAAAGTTGGTTTGCACTGCAAGGTCAGCGGTTCAAGCTCACCAGCTGCTTCTCAGAAACCCTATATGGAGTTGATATGGATTGGAACCAACTCAATAGCACTTAACAAAAGCAGCAGTTAATCTTACATTCCAGGAACAGAATTGGCACGTAGTAAGTGCTCCTCAGAAACCCTATACAGGGTCGGTATGGGTCAGAACCAACTCGACGGCACTTCACAACAACAAGTGTCCCCTAGAACCATCAAGAGGGAAGAGCATGAGTGAAACATGGGATCCTAACTAGAGAAGCAGTAACACCAGAGACAGAGGCAGAAGCATTGGCATGGAAAGGTAGAGCAGCTGAGACTTTAGACTCATGGAAAGAGAAAGGTTGTGTGGTGGCATGCAGAGGGCTGGTTTGCAGAATGCGCCCTTTGGCTGTTTAAATGATTATGTATTCCTGTGTGTTTTTGTGTACATCAAAAAAGAGGATTGTACTCATTACAATGAAGCAAAATGTGATTGGCTGAGTGCAAAACTGATGTTCTGTCATGTAGATTATCACTTGATTCTCAATAAAACCTGAAAAAAGAAAGAAAGAAAGAAATGCCGAGGAGAGAGAAATTTAGTTAAGTGAGTATAAGGAATGTAAACACTGTCAGACTGAAGGGTGATGACATTCACATTGGGTCTTGAGGTTACAGATAAGAGTTTATGAGTCAAAAAAGAGGGAACAAATCTTTACAGCGAGGATCAGTCTCACCCTCTTGGTACACAGGATTGACAGGGATGGGCAACTTAGACATTGGCTACCCAAAATGAGGGGGTTACAAAGGCAAGAAGAGACTGGCTTACAAGCTCTCAAAAAGGAGCCTAGTTCCAGAGGGTGTGAGGGAAGGTAGAATCGCCATTGAGTGGTCTGGTTTCCAATCGGTCTGGACCGGGCTTATGAAAGAAGATGGAGATACGATTCTTGTGGTACAATAGTGAATAATTACTATCAGAACTGACTGTGAAGGTTGGAAATGTAAAGGTAGACGTTTTGTAACAAAAGGAGGGGAGTGGTTGATTTTGCAGTCCAGCAGCGGAGGGCCTTAGGACCATCAAGGGAGAAGAGTGGAGTGCAGGACTCTATCCAGAGAAGCAGTGACACCAGAGATGGAGGCAGAGATGGTGACATGGAGAGAAGGTGCGGCTGGAGACTCTGGACTCAGGGAGGCAGAGGGGCTGTGTGCTGGCAGCCAGGGGGCAGGCTTGCAGGGTGTACCCTTTGGTTGTTTGATGATGCATGGAGGGTATTGTAATCATTGCAATGAAACAAAGTATGATAGGATGAATGTAAAGCTAATGTTCTGCCATTGTCAACTACCACATAATTCACAATAAAAACTTAAAAAAAAAAAAAAAAAAAGAGTTTATGAATCAGTATGATGAGAAGAGGTGTCTAGTGGGTGAAATAGCTTGTGCATGACAGCTAATCTGGCTGGTTAGCTAATCCACCCAGAAGCACTGCGAAAGATAAACCTGGTGTCCATGAGTTGGAATCTACTCAATGACAACTAACAACAGCCACACCATGAGGAGAGGAGTCCCTAGGTGGTGCAAATGGTGAATGTGCTTGGCTGCTAACCAAGAGGTTGGAGGTTCAAGTTCACCCAGAAGTACCTCAGAGAAAGGCTTGGCAATTTATATCTGAAAAATCAGTCATTGAAAACCCTATGGCACATCAGAAGGTCCTGAATAGAGTAGGAGGAGAGGTAGAAAAACACTAAAAACCATAAAAAGATCATGTTTACTGATCTGATAAAGAAAGATTGGCAGGGGGTAAAAAAAAGAAAAAAAATTTTTTTTTTTAAAGTAAACCTTTTTATTGTGAATCGGGTTAAGGTTTACAGAGCAAGTCAGTTTTCCATTCAACAATTCATACATACTTTGTTTCATATCACTGATTGCAATCCCCACAATGTAACATCATTTATCACATGCCCTCCCTGTGTTTCGTACTACATTCCTCCTTCTTCCCTGAGCTTTCTGAACATTTTCCTTGGGTAAATGCTGCCCTTTTCATCTCAAATGCTTGATTCTTCTAAGGTGCACATTCCTTACTCACGTTATTGTTCCCCTTATAAACCTGTCTGTTGCTTAGCTGAAAATTGAGCCATTTCCAGGCTCTGAAGGGTTACTAAGAGCCATATTCTCAGGGGGTCCCACCAGTCTCTATTAGACCTGTAAGCCTGTTTTTATTATTATTACTGATTTTGAGTTCTGTTCCACATTTTTATTTCATTTTCTCTGCAATCTTCTGATGTGATCCTTTTCAGAGCTTTTAGAACTGGTAGCTAGGCACCATCTAGCTCTTCTGGTTTCAGTGTCATGGAGATGGATGTTCACATGGTCCATTTGTCCACTGGCCTAATTATTTCAATGTGTCTGTCTTCCATTTTCATCATTCTTCTTTCTTCTGAACAGGAAGACACCAAAAGTTGCACCTTAGATGACCACTTAGGAGTTTTTAAGACCCCAATCAGTACTCACCAAATTAGGATTCAGAGCACTGTCTTTGTGGGCTATGTTTTGCCAGTTGATCTTGGTGTATGGAACACAGTTCTATTCTGTTACACATGGAGTCACTATGAGTGAGGATCAACTCAATGACTACTGTTTCTTGCCAATAACGTATGGGAGTTCCAGCAATTTCATATCTTGGCCAGTATTCAGTGTTCTTAGTGGATGGAGGCAGCCAAGCTGTGACTGGAGAAGGCAGGCATAACCAGGACATAAAGGTTTTTGTGACCTAGGGAATAGCATTTGGACTATACCCTCAGAGCACTAACAGGTCTTAAATATGAACACGGCATAATCAGTTTTGCATTGTATAGGGAAACTTTGACTACAGGGAGGAGATTGCAGTAATGGTGGGCAGGGGTGAATGCACAGGAAGGCCAATCATAGGTAATAGCAGATGATCAATGCTCTTGGTTCCTAACAAAGAGGTTGGAGACTTGAGTCAATCACTCAGAAGAAAGACCTTACAATCAACTTCTGAAAAATCAGCCACTGAAAAACATAAGGAGAGGGAATGGTTTCTTGTGGGGCAGCAGTAGTAGAATAATTAAGAAAAAGATAAGGTTAAGTGTTACACAACAGGAAGAGCATAATAATGGCATTGAATTGAGAAGCAGTTGAGTAGGCAAATGTTTTGTTGTGTATATTTACACCAAGGTAAAATAGAAAAACAACAACAACTCTGGAGCACAATTCTCCATGGCAACTGTTTTTTGTTTGTTTTGTAGTTGTTCAGGAAAAAGATGCTGAGGACCTGGCCTTTGGGAGGGGAGTGTTAGTGGAGATGGGGGACATGGAGAAATACTAAGGGGGAGATGTGGCTCAGTAGTAGAATTCTCACTTTTCACTTTCCATATAGGAGACCTGTGTTCAAATCCCATTCAGTGCACCTCATGTGCAGCCACTCTTCATCTTGTGTGCTGCTATCACACTAAACAGATTTCAGCAGAGCTTCCAGACTAAGACACACTAGGAGGATAGTCCCGATATTCCTGAAATGTCAGAAAGTCTGTTTCTGAAAACTCTATGGATCACATTGTTACGCATTGTGCATGGGGTCTCCATAAGTTGCTTAAGTTGAGGGCAACTCAATAGCAGCTAACAGCAGCAGCAGCAACAACAGGGGGTAGAATTCACAGGCAAGGGTCATCAAGTGGACCTGAGTGATGAGGGGCAGGGAGGAGTCAGTGATGACCTCCAGTTGTTTGACTTCAGCCTCCACTGGGTGCTTCTCCGAGAGAGAAAATGAAGTGCGGAGAGGAACCGTTTAATTCAAGGCTCAAGGCAAGGAGATAGATTCAATGTCAAGGCTTGTTCAGTCAGCTGGAGACAAACCGCAGGAGCTCAAGACAAAGACTTGGAAATCATCGATGTCCTAGTTAAAAAGTTGAGAGTGTTGGGTTTGAGCAGACCAAGAAGTACGCCTTTAAGAGAGTTGGAGAACTGGGAAAGAAGGTATTAAGGAGAGAGTACAAATGTGGCCTTCATCCAAGACACACAATAAGATAAAGATTACAAAGGGTCCTTGACCTTGGCGATACGTTGTTGTTAAGTGCCATTGAGACGGTTCCGACTTACAGTGACCCAGTATAGAGTTTCCAACTAGTAGCTGGTGAGTTTGAACCACCAACCTTGTGGTTAGCCGTCCAGTGCTTACCCTACTGCTCCACAATATGAGATCATGGAAAATCCTAGCAATAGCAACATTTGAAGAACAGCTGGGAGAGAAGTCAGAATGCAGTGAGGTGAAGAATGAATGAGAAGTGATGAGGGGAGAGAAGGTGAAGACTACCATTTTCAATAAACCTGGTTGAGAAGATAAGGCAAAAGAAAGGTGGTAGTGAAGGGAGGAGAGACAATGAGGAAGAATTGAGTTAGAATGGGAAAAACTTGTTGAGAAGAAGGAATCACTAGAGAAATAGGTGGAATTTAGGAAGCACGTGTCCCCTGGCTCCAGAGAACCCCAGAAAGACCACAGGGAACTACAGCTTCTGGCTTGCAAGGTTAGTAGTCAACCAAGAGCCTCTGCCACCATCCCAGCGTCAACTTCTTCCATTCTTCACTAATGGCTGTTTGGAACCTTTGTACTGTGAAGGTAGCTCCAGCTGGCAAAAAAATGCACTTCTTAGTCAAACGCTATTGTCCTCTTGTCTCCAGGGCTTCAGCCTTGATTTCACTATCTGTGGCAAACAGCCATTGGAAGAGGAGGCAATTGTTGTCTGAGCCAAGATTACTCCTGCAAGCGCCTGTGGTCAGGCTGCCACCTAGTGTTAAACTGAATGTATAGCAGGAAGGCATCTGCGTGTATACCACCATCGGCCCTGAAGGGAGACTAATAAATAAATAAGGAAAAGCAGAAAACTCACGGAGAAGCCGGACTTCAGAGAGGGACTCAGCACCCTGAAGAAGAGTGAGAATGCATTCTTGGTGGAGGAGAGAAGCAAGCAGCTCAGCGTCGAGTCAGTCAGCCTGCTACCAGAGCCAATCAAACAAAACTGTCAGCACACAGCTATCATTTACGAAACACTTTTGCCTACATTGTCTCATATGTTCCTTCAGATTTGTTGTTACTATTTCCCGTATTTTATTGTTGTTA
>NW_006408560.1:9988857-10001798 GCF_000296735.1 Chrysochloris asiatica
GGGCACTACATTTCTTTTTAGAAGCAATTGGAAAAGTCTAGGCAGGAGTAAACATGAAATGTAGAGGGTTGGGTGGAATTCAATGTTAGGATATTCCCCTGGTAATGACTTGGAAGGGAGGCCAGCAAACCTTGAGGGATGTGGGCTGGTGGTGGTGATTAGAATCCTGTTCCGATCCCTACTGCCTTCCTCTCAAGGTGAGAAATAGCAAAGGTGTTTTCTCCTCATCTGTCTAGACAGTGCTAGTAAAGGTGTGGGGCAGCACCTCATGGCAGGTAGTGGATCTTTGTAAATAAGAGAAGGCAGTGTTTGGTGTTGGGAAACCCATGCCAGCTAAGCCAGCCTACCTCCAGCCTTCAAGTACTTTATGATAAAGACTCTGCTTTGTACAGTTTTCTACTGCTACCATTTCATAATTATTTTCATTTGTTTACCTTTCCAAATAAAGCTCCCTTTGAGGGATAAAACAAAAACAAAAACAAAACAAACAACTCCCTTCTTTTCATTAACTTCTAAATAAGAAGGCAGAATGATTTGTGTCTGTGTAAGACAGGAATGCTAAAGGGACAGAAAATCCCCAGAGACCTAGACCTTAGAATTAGCCTTGGAGAGAAGTGGGTAGGGAGAGGGGACAACTTGAGTAGAAACCTGGAAATGCGGGGCCTGGACTGCTGCTGACTTTGCTGCTTGACAATCTTGCTGAGGCCCCATGTTTCTGTGCTGTCTTCTGAGTAACCCCATTGAAAGGAAGGAAGGTGTTATTGGCCTACACATGACCAACAATGTCTTCCTTCTCCATTCCAAACAACTAGGGATAAACTGAATCACATCCTACTGGTAATCCATCAATGAATATGAAACAGTTGGCATTTACTTGCTCAAGTCCTTGTTATTCCCACCCAGATCGTTTTACAGTTTCCTTTTTAAAATAAATCTGGCTCTACAAGTAAAACAGGCCCACCATGGAAAGTCAGGAAATTATAATGTGAATCAACATCAAGCAGATTGTCTTTTCAATCTGTTAAAAAATACAAGTAAGTTTGTGATGATGCCGTGTGTCTGTGTTTTAACTGTTGTGGCAGCAGTTGTTACACAAATACACACATGTGGTAAAGCATAGGAATTTACACACATATTTTACTAAAGTTAATTTATTGGCTTTGATTTGCACAGTTATTATGTAAGAATACGCCATTGGAGGAAATGGTACAAACGAATTGCTTTGCTCTATCTTTGCAATTTCCTGTGAGCCTACAGTTATTTCAAAATAGAGCACCTATTAAAAATCACCCAATGGCACCTAACAACAATATCTTGCTTTGGTGCTCCTCTTAACAGGAGCACCAAACATATTTTTATACCAATAAATTGGGATATCTAAAGAACACATGTTATTTATTAGTCCAATTCTGAGGTTGTGGGATGACCCATAACCTCCCAACCAAGAAACCAAATATATGTTTGGGCTTATTTTAATTGGGTCTTTTTATCTAAAATTTTCCTGATGTATTTTTTCTACCTTTCTGTGGACACTTAAACATTTTTTTTAGAATGGTATTGAATTTATCAATGTGTTGTTGCTAAGTGACATAGAGTTGGTTCTCACTCATACTGACCCTGTATAGAGTTAATGAGGATTGGCTGGTGAGTTTGAACCACTGGCTTTATGATTGACCTTATAATTTAAATCACCTGGGTGGCCCAGTATTTATCCTCCAGCATCACACAGGATTTTATCTATGTCAAGTCAGTTTTACATAGCAACCCTATGTAAACAAAACAAAACACTGCCCAGTCCTGCACCATCCACAGGTGGGCTTGAGCCCACTGTTGTTGACTTTAACAAGTGTAGTGTCTTTCCTTAGCAACTGGTTCCTCCTGATACTATACATGAAGTATGAGAGACTGGCCATCTTGGCTTTTAAGGAGAATTCAGGTTGTACTTCTTCCAACACAAATTTGTTTGCTCTTCTGGCATCCCATGGTTCCTTTAAAAATCTTTTAGTATAGCATGACTCAAATGTATCAATTCTATGGTCTTCCTTATTCATTGTCCATATTTCACATGCATATGAGGCTTTTGAAAATACTATGGCTTGGAATAGGTGTACTTTAGTTCTCAAACAGACATTTTTGCTCTTGAACACATGTTATTTACTAGTCCAATTCAGAATATATATATATATTTACCTTGAGGTGTAATGCATACTGAAGTCTGTGGTATTTGATCTTCATCAGTAAGCATTTTAAGTATGCTTCCCTTTTCTAGCAAGCAGGTTTGTATCATCTGTATATTGCAAGTTGTTAGTGAGCCTTCCTCCAATATTGATGACACATTCTTGTTCTTGTAATCCAGCTTCTCAATTATTTGCTCAACATACAGATTGAATAAATATGGTGAAAGAATGCAAAAAAAAAAAAAAATACAAATAAGCTTACTTCATCTTTGATGGAGAATAAATTCTCCTACTTCCTAAGGGTAAGTCCAAAAGTATTGTTACTAGGGTTCCAGTTCATATGTACACAGGTTTGTTCCTAACAATGCCTGCTTAAACAAGTCTGTGATCCGTAGATGACCACAAACAAGTTCTTTCAATAGTATACTTGTCTTACTAGGAATTTCTTTTTCAAAGGATATTTTTGTATTGGGATCAGGAATAAAAACAATTTTGGGGTCAAGGCCAATATGAAACTTTTTACAAAACCCAAATGGACATCTTGTTAAATCAGTGAAACTTTGCAGCAAGTTTACAGGAATACTGTGCTACATAAAATACATCTTTAGATGGTTCAAGTGTTTTAAGGGAAGTCGGGAAGATCTCAAAGATGAGCTAAAATGCTCACCCAGGAGACATCAACGCAAGTGGTCGGGTCCCCTCAGGGCAAACCCCCTCCCAAGACTAAGACTCAATGGGAATACACGAGCAAACATATGCTTTGGCTGGTGACCACGTTGGTCACCGATAAGGGGAAGTGAGGGAAAAATAGCAATGAAGCAGCAAGCTAAGCCCTACCACATTCAATAGACTCCTGTGAACCCGGGTGGAGACCTGGTTGGCCAGCAGTATGGCAAGACCTGGAGACTCTTGGACCCAGAGTCAGTGACATAGCCACAGAGGACTAGAGTGGAGAGTATAGCATCCAGCGGATAAGAAGTGAGGGAATATGCACAAGAATACCCACACCTGACCTGGCTTCAATAACTGGATGATGAGAACTCAATTAGAAGAAGAAAGAAGAGGAAAAAGAGTAATCTGATACAATTTGATGAACTTGACCTACACCTATGGATGCAGTAGCTCAAAAGAGGGAACAAATCTTTATAGTGAGGATCATTCCCATCCCCCTCGATACACAGCATAGACAGGGATGGGCAGCTTGGACATTGGCTTCCCAAAATGAGGGGGCTAAAAAAGCAAGAAGTGACTGGCTTACAAGCTTTCAAGAGGGAGACTAGATCCAGTGGACGTGGAGGAAGGTAGACTCTCCACTGAGTAGTATCCAATCTGTCTGGATGGAGCTGATGAAAGGAGATGGGGATAAGACTCATGTGGCACAATAGTGAATAATTGCTATCAGGACTGACTGTAAGGATTGGAAATGTAAAGGTAGACATTTTGAAGCAAAAGGAGGGGAGTGGTTGACTTTGCAGTCCAGGAACAGAGTTTCCTGGGACCATCAAGGGAGAAGAGCAGAATGCAGGACCCTACCCAGAGAAGCAGTGATGCCAGAGATGGAGGCAGAGACAATGATGTGGAAAGAGGGAATGTCTAGGGACTTTAGACCCAGAGAGGGAGAGGGGCTGTTTGCTGATGACCAGGGGACAGGCTTGCAGGGTATACCCTTTGGTTGCTTGATGATGTGCATGGAGGGGATTGTAACAATGGCAATGTAATGATATACAATAGGATAAATATAAAGCTAATGTTCTTCCATGTAACCTGTTGTTGTTGTTGTTAAGTGCCATCGAGTCAGGTCCGACCCATAGCGACCCTGTACAGGGTTTCCGAGGGTGTAAATCTTTACGGGAGTAGAAAGCCTCATCTTTCTCCCGCGGAGCAGCTGGTAGTTTCGAACCGCTGACCTTAAGGTTCGCAGCCCGATTCGTAACCACTACGCTACCACCTAATTAATAATAAAACATTAAAAAAAACCCACATGAGCCAATGAAGGAAAAACTATGGCTAAAGTCCCAAACTGGTGAAGAAGACCATAGACTTACCACTGTTGTGATAGCTACTGAAGTTGGGATCTCACATGGCTCAGTAACTTCAATTTTAAATGAACATCTCTCTCAATCTCAGCAAGCTTTTGACTCAATGGATGCCAAACATGGTGCACAAAGATAAGACAGCTCAAAAAACGGAGCAGTTTTGACAGCTGTTTGATAGTTCAAAAGACCTATCAATCTTTTGAGCAAGATGAAAAAGCTAATGAAGATAACTTTATCGATGAATTGTAATTGGGGATGAAGCTTGGATCTACCAGGACAATCCAGAGAGCAAGGTCCAATTAATATAGCACCTTCTGAGAGGATTTTCTGGGCTCATTAAAGTCAAGACTGAGAGGTCAGCTCAGAAGGTTATGGTGTCTGTGTTTGGGAAGTTACAGTGAGTCGTCTTGATTTTCTTGAAGGGCACAAGGCAATCCTGGGGCTTATGAAGAATTTTTAAGAAAATTGAAAACTGCACGGATGAGAAAAAGACCAAGAAAGTTGCACCAAGGAATTTTTCTCCTAGCATGACTATGCACCTGCTCATTCTTCAAGGGAAGCAAGGGCAATCCTATGAGAATTTCATTGGGAAATATTACCCTATCCATTCTATCTTGTCCCTTCAGACACTAAGCCCAGGCCTGCAGGAAGTCATTGTGGATGATGTTTTTGGATCACTGGTGTAAGTAGACCCTGGGAGAAGTTAGTCTCTCCATCAGATGTGTGCCAGGCCCTGTGCTGGACACCTAGAATAGAACGATAAAGGTTGTTGGAGATAGGGACCCATAAATACTGCTTTAAAAAATGTTTTATTATAAATTATGTGATAGTTTACATGGGAGAACATTTATTTATCATTTCATTGCCTTGGTTACAATCCCCTCCATGCATCATCAACCAACCAAAGGGTATACCCTGCAAGCCTGCCCCCTGGTCACCAGCACACAGCCCCTCTCCCTCTCTGAATCTAGAGTCCCCAGTCACTCCATCTCACCACATGATCATCTCTGCCTCCATCTCTGGCATCACTGCTTCTCTGGCTCTTCTCCTTTGATGGTCCCAGGGACCTCTGCTTCTGGACTGCAAAGTCAACCACTCCCCTCCTTTTGCTACAAAATGTCTACCTTTACATTTCCAACCCTCACAGTCAGTCCTGATAGTAATTATTCACTGTTGTACCACATGAGTGCTATCCCCATTTCCTTTCATCTGTCCCACCCAGACAGATTGGATACTACTCAGTGGAGAGTCTACCTTCTTCTTCACCCTCTGGATCTAGGCTCCCTCTTGAAAGCTTGTAAGCCAGTCACTTCTTGCCTTTGTAACCCTGCCCCCCCCCCCATTTTTTGGTAGCCAATATCCAAGTTGCCCATCCCTGTCTACTCTGTGTATCGAGGGGGTGGGAATGACCCTTTCTGTAAAGACTTGTTCCCTCTTTTGAGCTACTGCATTCATAGATATAGGTCAAGTTCATCAAATTCGATCAGATTACTCTTTTTTTCCTCTTCTTTCTTCTTCTAATTGAGTTCTGATCATCCAGCCATTGACGCCAGGTCAAGTCATAAATACAGCTTGATGGGCACGGTTCTAGAGTTAGGAACTAAACTCTAGAAGAGCAGAAGGGAATGACTGCAGGGATGGGTTACTCCTGGAGAGTTTCATAGAAGAGGGGACCTGAGCATCAGATGTGGAAAGATAAGTGAGCTTTAGGAGTGTTGGGTACTTAGGCACTGGGTTGGAAGAGGAGAAGCTCCTCTAGACAAAATAAGGAGTGAAAGCAGCCTCTGGCGCTGTGAACTGCAAAGTGTGTTCTAGGATCGCTCAGGGGAATCTTTGACTTTTCTTGATGGAAAAGCTCACTGCCTTTTCAAATTTGAGATGTACTGCTGAAGAGGGGACCTTCTCCTTGTTTCTCCATGCTTCTCCTCAGGTGTATCCAGCAGGGAACAGGCAGGTGTCACCTAGACCCAGTTCAAATGTGCCCTTCCTTGAAGCCTTTGCAGCCCTTTAGACAGATACAGTTGCTCCCACCTCTGGGCTCACCCTGCTCCCATCCTTACCTCTATGATGGTCCTGCCATAGTGTTTGTCACTGTTCAGGGTCTCTTTTCCCTACTAGAGTATGTGCTTCTCTTAGGCAGGACATGTGCTTTGTTTGTCCCTGAGAGCTCTGCATTTAGCACCAGATTCCACATGGAGTAGGCACTCAGTCAATGTTTGTTAAAGCTTTCGTTCATGCAGTGAACACAGCCCAGGCACTTCAGACCCAGGCTCAGTGTCCCCATCTGGCCCCATTTCAGGGATTCAAGTGGGACTCTCGACAGTAATGGTCTGATGTGGGGTGAGAAGGTCCGTAGTAGAGTGTCCTCAGCAACCCAGATTAGTACTTGATTAATACGGTCACAGATTTCTGCAGCCAAAACCCATGCGATGAAAACAGGTTTTCAGCTGGCAACTTGACAAGTGAATTCTGTAAAACCTCTCCCACTCCACCTACAGGGCTAATATGTGACAGATTTAGGTGGCAAGTGCTTGTAATGCCTGGAAGATCCTGCTCTAGCCAGCCAGCTAGGTGCTGCTGGGCAAGGGCGGGCCCTGGTAACAAATAGCTGCCTGATTACTGAATCCCTTTGTTCCTGTGATGAGCCCTGGGAGGCTGCCTAGGCTCACCCAGCTGCTGAACAGCCCACCATGGGCTGGGAGAAGATGAGAAGCACGTCTCCTGGGTGCTTGTCCAGTTACATCAGTGACCCCATTTGGGAACTGGGACGTAGAATTTTCATACAAATGGCCAACTGAAGATTCAGGACAGTTTACAAACTTATATCTGCCAGTCACTCCTCAGGAGAAGTGGCTTTCTGCTCCTGTAATGATTTACAACCTCATAAACCCTATGCAGGATTGTTATGAGTTGGAACTGACTCCATGGCACATGACCAACCACCAACACCTATTTCCTGCAAAAGAGTTTTGGAGTGATTCTCTTCCAAGGAAGAGAGGATGGGTGAACAGATAAACAGAGAGATGGGTATATATAGGAACAGATAGGGAATCATCAGATGGATAGAGAAATAGATGATTGAATAAATGGTTGGAAGGATGGGAGCAGCCTGTGCCCTGTGGTTCTCCTAGGGACCTAGAGCCCTCCAGTTGTGGTTGGTGGGGTGGGGTGGGGATGCTACTGTAACAGTACCTTCTTTTCCGAGAGCAGTTTCTATGAACAGTTAAAGAGCTAACTATAAAGCAGTTAAGGCACCATTTATTTTTCAGGAAACAGCAATGAATGAATACAATGGATGGCTCTTCAGAGATCCGCTACCTACTGTGACTTTTAGGCACTCGAGTCTCTTTATCTTTCTCTCTCAGAATTGCTGGGGAGGCCTTCTGGGAGGGATGGACATATTGCAATATGTCCTCAATAAAAGCACCCAATGAAAATATGTAGCAAATGATAAAACACCACCCCAAAGGGTTTGGCAAGAAAAGAGTCGTCAGCCCATGCATCCATAGCCAACATTGCTGTTTTCGTGTGGCTGCCTATGCATATGAACCCTCCTAGCATGTGTAGTCATGTTCACATGCCTACACTATATAACATACTCCCCTCCTCCCCATGAGATCATCAGTATTTTTCTGTGTGGGCACCTAGTCTTTATAATTGCTTCAAATGACTGCATAACATTCCATTCATTACCATATTGCTGAATATGTAGATGGTTTCTGTTTATTTTCCTCCCACTTTGCTTATTTTCATGAATTAGCAAATATATAAAGTATGCCACCCATCACTTTACTTTATATGCACGGATATATATATATATATAAAATGGAGCTCTGGTAGAGTAGTGGATAAGAATCAGGCTGCTAACTTCAAGGTCGGCAGTTTGAAACTCCCAGCTGTTCTGTGGGAGAAAGATGAGGCTTTCTGCTCCCGTAAAGATTTGCAGCCTTGGAAACCCTGTGCAGGGTCTCTATGAGTTGGAACCAACTCCACAGTACTTAACAACAACAATATTTTGGGCCTTTCCTTAGAATAAATTTCTTAGGATAAGCGTTGACTTCAAGAGTTTGGCAGTTGTTTGACTTTAACATATGTTGCACTTTGTGTTGCTTTCTTAGTGTCAATAGTGATAATCTGAATAACTCCATAAATATTCCACATGTTATGTCATAGAATTCTCCCGACATCTCTGTGGGGTAGCTGTTACCCCTTTGTAGACAAGGTACCAGAGGTCCACACATTTAAATAATTTGTCCCAGGACCATGTCTGCTCTGTTTTCTGCTTCATCCCCAGTGTCCTGCCTAGTGCCTAGCACATAGAATAGCTTCAATAAAATTTGCTGAATGAAGACTTTAAGTGGGGATGTCATGACTCAAATGTTGTGGTTCACTGCAAAGCCTGTGACTTTTCCACTAAACTGACTCTTGGTTGACATGTCTTTAGGTGGGAATAGAGATGTGGGGTGTTCCCAACAAGTATCAGTTAAGTACATGGCCTACTGAAGCATCCTTTCAAGCTCAGGGCAAACATGTAAGAACTAATGATGTATTGTGGGTGGGGTTAGGAGGCTAGAACTGCACCTGCTTGATTTTTTCTTGAGACCACCTCATATGAACCAGAGCACTTGGTGGCCACATTAAATTCAGGCTTTTCTGTCAACTTCTGGCAGTGCTATCCAACATACGATCTCATTATACATTTATAGAAACATTGTCCTCACTGGACTCACCCTCTAAAATCCAATCCCATGAACTGAATTGCCTTCAGGATCTATCTTTCCTCTTGTCAGAGGAGATGGAAAAGTGACGCTTCCTTCTAAAGATGCCAACCCCTAAAGGGTTTTGAGTAGCCATTTCCTAAAGCCCTGGCCTCCTGGCATAAGGCAATACCTGTGCTCCATTCCTGCCATTTAAGATATATGGGTGGAGAGTCAGAATGGTTTTCAGAGACCCCTCCCCAATAAGTAGTCTCTTGTCTGGCCCAGCAAAGAGCTGAAAACATCGTGATAGGATCCAATGTTGAGTAAGACTTCATGTGTGCTCAGAACTGAAGAAATCCATTGAACTCAGATTGTATGAGATTTCTATGGAAGAGTGTGTGGAGAAATAAGAGAAGAGGTTTAAAGTGGAAACTGAGGAAGTGACCATATTTAGAAGCAACAGGAGAGGGAGTCACTGAAGGAACCAGAGCCAATCACAGATTTAGGGACCAGGATCCAGCATAAAAAGGCCAGGCCTTCCCAGCAAGTGATTCCACTTACTGTTATTTAATATATTCTCTCAGGTCTTGGGGTGGCACTGTAGGGAACGTACTGGAGTGCTAATCACAAGGTCAGCAGTTCAAACACACCAGTCGCTCCTCAAAAACACTATACAGAAAACAACTCTATGGCACTTAACACCACCAACAACAATGAAGACTCTATGAAATACAATAATAACGAAGACATTGTTCTTGTCCTCAAGAAGCCTCCATATTGTACCAGGGAGATGAAGGCACACAACACCAAAAGATACAGCATAATAAATGTTATGTTAGTTATGTAACCAAATAGGGGAGCAGCGAGGAGGGGATGAAATGTCAAGGCCATGAAAATACTTCAGAGAAGTAGTATTAGAACCTTGCCTTGAAGAACAGACCCACATTGAACAGGTGTAGGTTAGGCAGAGGGAAAAGCAAAACCCCAGAGACTCATGAAGGTGTGGAGTGCTAGGGCAGGCCTAGTAGCCCAGCTTTGGGAGGAAGGAGGTGGTTTCCAATGTAGGGGATGTCAAAAGTGTCAAACGCTATTTAGAGTCCAAGTTAGGCAAAAACAGAGAAAAGGTCACAATCAGAGTCAGTGTGGATGTGTGTCTGTGTCTGTGTGAACGTGTGCCTGTGTGTGCATATCACTATTTGACCGGACGTGATCCTGAGTGTGTGTGTATTGAGGGATCTCAAACACCATAAAACTGATGCTGTTGTTGTTGTTAAGTGCCGTTGAGTTGATTCCGACCCATAGTGACCCTGTGTAGGGTTTCCAAGGAGCAGCTGGTGAGCTTGAACCACTGACCTTGCAGTCCAAAGACTTTGCAGTCTGATGCATTAGCTCACAGCACCACACCAGGACTCCATAAGACTGATGGTGGCTCTGTGCCATGGAGTCAGTTCCGACTCATAGCAACCCTGTACAGTGTTTCTGAGGCTATAAATCTTTAAGGGAGCAGAACACCTCATTTTTCTCCCGCGGAACAACTGGTAGTTTCAAACTGCTGACCTTGTGGTTCACAGCCCGAGTCGTAACCACTAAAAGACTGATAGGATGTGAAAATAAGTAGAGGCTCCTCTACTCTTTGTAAAAGAATATTCAGAAGCATCTATCATGTGTGCAGTGTGGGAGAAAGATGTGGCAGTGTGCTTCTGTATATGTTATATAGCCTTGGAAATCCTATGGAGCAATTCTACTTTGTCCTTCAGGATCACTATGGGTTGAAATCGACTCAATGACATTGGGCATGTGCTATGCATTGGAGAGAAGGAAGATGACTTGGAGAGACAAAGACACCTACTTTATGATGGAGCTTACTCTAATGAGAGAGCCAGACAGTAAACTAATAAACAAAGTAATTAAAGAGTGTGGTAAATACTAGGAAGGAGATATCATGATGATGTGGCAGACAGTAATCTTTAGTCAGCAAGGCTCTGGACGGTCTTCGCATGAAGATGGTGTTTGAGCAGAGGCCTGAGGGTCGAGAAAGAGCATTTGTAGGCTGATGGGGGCATTTACAAAAAGGACAAAAAGTGTGGAATATTGGAGGAGAAGCAAGGAAGCTAGTGGGGTTGTTTGTTGTACAGCAAGTGAAAGACTGATCTGTATGAGATGAAGTGCAGCAAGTTTGAATTCTATTCTATGAGCAGAGAGAATTTATTGAAGTTAAGCAGGGGAGAGGTACTCTTCCTTTACACTTGAGGACAAGCCCTTTGGATGTTGTATGCAGCTGGAACTGGAGGGGCCAAGAGGAGGAGCAGAGAGACCAGCTGGGAAGCTGGTATAGTGTAATATAATGTAATGAAGGCAGGCACAGTGCGGGCTTGGACTCACAGAGGAGGAGGTGGGCTTGTATTGGGCAGGTGAATGAACAGAACTTGATATATGAGGAGAGATCGAAAGTGAAGCATCTACTGACTTCTGGGTTTGGGGCTTGAGCAACATGATAGTAGGTTCTTCTTATGAATATTGGGTTGTGGGCTCTAGGTGTTTCTTCAGTCAGGAGACCCTGCGGCTGCTGCACAGTCTGTGGGGGGAACTTTGTCCTTCCTCTTGGTGCTGAAATGTGACCATTTCTAAGTCTTGTTTGAGAATGACTGAGGGTTAGGAAAGCTGGCTTCTACCTGGGTCGTTGGCACGTGTTCCTCTTACCAGAGTTGTTGTTGTTAAGTACCGTGGAGTCAGTTCTGACTCATAGTGACCCTGCACAGGGTTTCCGAGGCTGTAAATCTTTACGGGAGCAGATAGCCTCATCTTTCTCCCGTGGGGCAGCTGGTAGTTTTGAACTGCTAACCTTGAGGTTGGCAGTCCAACTTGTAACCACTACGCTACCAGAGCACCTTACCATGGTGGCCAGTTTAAATCATTTAAAATGTTTACTAGGCACTTGCTGTGTGCCAAGCATTTTCTAAGTTCTGGGGTTACAGTGGTGAACAAAGCCTACAAAAAACCTACCTTATATAATTCATCATAGTTGAGGGGACTGACAGTAGGCAAAATAACACATAAAAAGATATAACATGCTACATAAAAACACATTAAAAATATAGCATGTCAGAGAATAATAAGAGCATGTCAGAAAGTATTAAGAAGAAAGACAAGAATGAGGGCTGGGGGCAGTGTAGTAGGTGGAGAAGAGGTGGTTGGGAATGACGAGGAAGCACATGGACAGGCTCAGAGTTGTATCTTGGCAGGTGTGGCACATGCCTAAGGTGCCATTTGAGGTGGGGGCACCGATGAGCAGTTTCTATTTGCCATCACAGTTTCCAAAACTAGCTGTGAGAGATCATTCAGCAATTTTAAACTCATCGGCCTAAGGGCTATGTTCAGGAGACACACTTCTTGTTGGGAGCAGCCTTTCCTTGCTCTGGCTAAAGGGGCAGCACTCTCTCCAACAATCAGTGTGCACATATTCTTCTTGTTTTCTTTCTAGTGCTTATCACACTCTGGAATGATCTTGTCTCTTTGTTTCCTTGTTTACTCCTTTTCTAAACAATTCAGGAGGTGTCTGGTATGATTCCAATGGGTGTGAAATTCAGGAGGAGTTGGAAGTGGAGAGGGATTGTGAAAATCATGCCATGAACCAAGGTGCTGAGTTCAAGTTGGGAAGGTTCTAGGGGTGAGGTCAGGCTTAGATATTGGGTTCAAAACTGGACAGTCTTGCATTCAAGTTTTGAAGACTCTTCTGATTAGGGGTGGAGGTAAGTAGACTGATATGGAAGAAGCTTGCAGAAACAGTGAAGACAGGATGACGGGGACCACTCTCCCTTCTTGGTCTGGGCAGGATAGCAAGAGGATAGGGCTGGTATTCAGTTAGAACCTGATTTGTTCCTGATCTTGTTGCTGCTGGGATGCCAGAAGAGTTCACACAGGAGGGACCCGCTGCCCCAGTTATGGCCTTAATTCTGCCCTCCCATATCAACAAAAGGAGCTCTGGTAGCGTAGTGGTTACGAATCGGGCTGCGAACCTTAAGGTCAGC
>NW_006408560.1:10003268-10019783 GCF_000296735.1 Chrysochloris asiatica
CATGTTAAATGAGATTAGAAACGATAAGTAACTTTATATCCAAGTCAGGTATGTAAAGTCTTTTATTTATCATCCTTACTCCGAAATTGAATTTTCACTTGTTGAGAGTTTTCCACAGTATTTGTTAGTTTTCTTTGCAAATTTGTAACTAGATAGCGTCCCCCATTTTGTGAGATGGGATCATGTTTTCAATAAAATTCTTGTTTTAATTTTCAAGTGGGCCATCAGGCACACCATATTGTAAACATGAATGAAAAACACATATATAAGTAAGCACATTACTTACCACAGACTCAGAGGTAGACAGTGACTTAGAAGAAGAGAGGGGTAATAAAAAAACATGAGATAGAAAAAGGCATTAGGGTTATAGTGCTAATTACAAAGTTCTGATGTGGTGCTGTAGATTAAGCACTGGACTCTTAATCACAAGGTCAACAGTTCGGATCCACCAGCCGCTCCTCAGAAACCTTATACAGAGTTACTAAGAGTCAGAACCAACTTGACAGCACTTAACTACAACAACAGCAGTAGCAACAACAGGTTCTTGGTTATGTGATTGTGTCTAAATCACTTCACCTCTGTGTTGAAATTTCCATGTCGTAAAATGGGTATCATGATTTTTTAAAAATTCATTTTTATTATAAGCATTCATGTTTGTTACTGAAGAACCAAGATAACACATGTGGCAGTGATTGTAGTTCCAGAGTAAGAGGGAGAACCATCAATAAGCCATGTCCCTTATTAGAGTCATTTTTTATAGGAACAAGAGCTCTGGTGGCTCTGTGGGTTAGGCGTTGGGCTGCAAACTGAAATATCTGTAGTTCAAACCCACCAACCACTGCAAGGGATAAAGGTGAGGCTATCTGTTCCCATAAAGATTTACAATCTTGGAAAACTTATGTTGTTGTTAGGTGCCATCGAGTCGGTACCAACTCATTGCACCTTATGCACAGCAGAATGAAACACTGCCTGATCCTGGGCCAACCTCACTACTGTTGACATGTTTGAGTCCATTGTTACTGCCACTTGGCCAATCCATCTTATTGGGGGTCTTCCTCTTTTTCTCTGACCCTCCACCTTACCAAACATGATATCCTTCTCCAGAGACTGGTCCCTGATTCTATGGCAATGGATTTGGGACTTGGAGTTTCATAGAAACAGGATTCTTATTTAAGAGGTTTTTAATTTAAAATGTAAGAGGTTCTTAAATTTTCAACTCATTGAATCAGTTTCTTCATATGCAGAAGGACAGCATTAGATAAGAAGAGTATAAGATGCCTTCTAGGTAAGAGTCAGAATCCTGGTGTGGCACTGTGGGTTAGTGCGCCAGAATGGAAAGCCGTTTGAACTGCAATGTTGGCAGTTCAAGCTCACCAGCTGCTCCTAGGAAACCCTATATGGAGTCGCTATGGGTCAGAACCGACTCGATGGCACTTAACAACAACAACAACAGGTAAGGGTCTGAATTTGAGGAGAAACCATCAGGGACATTTCTAGGGAGGTCAGTGGCAAGCTCTTGGCAGCCAGAGGGGGACACCAATATTAGGTGGTATGTGCCAGGGCCAGCCTTTGGTTCAAATATCAACTCTGCCTCTTATTAGTTGTGTGACTTTAGGCAAGTTTCTTGATTTTTGTGTCTCCGTTTCTTCATCTGTAAAATTAGGATAATTATTTCTATCTCCCTTGCTTTAGGGGTTGGAATGGGATTATATAGAGTGCTTTCCACAGTGGTTGTGCACCAGAAGTAGGGGAGGAGACTGAAGGGCACAAGGAATTTGAAAGCTTGATTTTCAGGTTCTGCTTTCTCAAAGTTGCCTCTCTTTAACCCTTCCCAGAGGGGAAGACTTCATCAGAGCAGAAGAGGGGCCTACATAACTTGTAATAGGATTGTTGTTAAGTGCTGTTGAGTCAGTTCTGACTTATAGCAACCCAGTATAGGGTTTCTGAGGGCGGCTGGCAATTTGAACCGCTGACCTCGTGGTTTTAAACAGACCTTGCGGTCTAGTGCTTATCCTATAAGGCGCCACACCAGGACACCTGTAATAGGATGTTGTTGCTGTTGTTGTTGTTAAGTGCCATCGTGTAGGTTCCAATTCATAGCGACCCTGTATAGGGTTTCCGAGGATCGGCTGATGAGTTTGAACCACCGATCTTGATAAGATAGGACAAGAAATTACAGAGAGTGGGGAATGGAAGAAAGGCATAGCCAAGTTTCACTCTTCATTTTACAGCTGAAGGAGAGATAGGTACCCAAACAACGTCTTGAATCAAGTTAGTGGAGGACTCCTGGATAAGAATCCAGATTGACCAAAAGTTCATCCTTTGAAATTTTATCATTTATCCTATATTGCTGTTGATGAGCCTCCTCCCACCTGGTCCAATCATTTTGTCTTCCAGGACAGGGTCAGGGGAAGTAGTGTCTTTTCCAAAGTCCACTGGCTCCCTCTGCTGGGAAAGAGATGAGACTGCAGCCTTGATTTGGCCTCACAGGCACCTCCTAGGACAGAGCCCTGCTGTTCTGGGTAACCTGAACTGCTGCAGTTAAGTTCTGTCAGGTGGGTTCCCACTCAGAGAGACCCTGTATAGGGTTTCTGAGGAGCGGCTGGTGAGTTTAAACCTCTGACTTCGTGGTTAGCAGTTCAAAGCTTATTCTACAGCACCACACCAGGACTCTTGGACTAACTAACCACTGATAAGTAAGTACAGCCGGTGCCCAAGCTTAGAAAGATCAGTTCTTAATTGTGTCTTTCAGTCATTGAGTGGAAATTGTAGGTGAGTCAAAACAGGTGCCTACAACTCGTATTCAGCCTTACTTTAGTGCAAGACAAGAGGAGTTGTTTTAAATCCAATGTGGGTAACTGCTGACCTTGCAGTTAATAATCTAGTGCTTATCCTACAGCTCTACACCAGGGCTCAAATCTATATTTATATGTATCTTCATATATATCCATGCATATATATGTCTATGAAGCCGATCACCGGGCCTTTCTTTCACAGCACTGAACCACCCGTGACTTTAAGATAATGTGTTTAGATGCTCAGTATTGCAGTACACTATAGCACTTAAAAACAAATTTAAATGACAACAATAATAAAAGGCTTTCTATTTGTGCAAAAGTGTTGTATTCTTTCACCATACTTATTCAGCCTGTATGCTGAGCAAATAATCCAAGAAACTGGGTTCTATGAAGAAAAACATGGCATCAGGATTGGAGGAAGACTCATGAACAACCGAGATATTCAGATGATACAACCTTGCTTGCTGAAAGTGAAGAGGACTTAAAACATTTACTGATGAAGATCAAAGAGCACAGCCTTACGTATGGATTACAACTCAATGTAAAGAAAACAAAAATCCTCACCACTGGACCAATAACAACATTCTAATCAACGGAGAAAAGATTGAAGTTGTCAAGGACTTCATTCTTCTTGGATCAGCTATCAACACTCATGGAAGCAGTAATCAAGAAATCAAACGACATATTGCGTTAGGCAAATCTGCTGCACAAGACCTTTTTAAAGTGTTGAAGATGAAAGATGTCAGCTTGAGGACTAAGGTGCGCCTGACCCAAGCTATGGTATTTTCAATAACTTCATATGCATATGAAAGCTGGACAGGAAGAACTGATGCTTTTGAGTTATGGTGTTGGAGGAGAATATTGAAAGTACCATGGGCTGCCAAAAGAACCAGAGTGCTCCTTGGAGGCCAGGATGGCCAAACTTTGTCTCTCATACTTTGGACATATTGTCAGGAAGGACCAGTCACTAGAGAAGGATATCATGTTTGTTAAGGTGGAAGGTCAGAGAAAAAGAGGAAGACCTCCAGTGAGATGGGTTGGCAAAGTGGCAGCATCAGTGGGCTTAAGCGTGGTAATAATAGTGAGGTTGGCCCAGGACCAGGCAGTTTTTCGTTCTGTTGTGCATAGGGTCGCTATGAGTCGGTAGCAACTTGATGGCACTCAACAACAACAATTTATCCATATAGTTACCTTTTCAGCCGCTTTTTATTCCTTTGTGCAGTTCCAGACTTCCATTTGATATTTTCCTTCTGCATTTCATAAAGATACTTTCTTTAGCATTCTGTATAGTGCAAGTTTGTTGGTGGTGAATGTGCTTAGTGTTTTCACTGGGCATAGAATTCTCTCGGTTGATGTTTTTTCTTTCAGCACTTTAAAGATGTTGTACTACTGTCTTCTGGATTAGATTGTTTCTGACAGAAACATATCCCTCCCATCTTTTTCTTTTATAAATAAAGTGTATTTCCCACTGGCTGCTTTTAAGATTTTTGTTTTTTTAATAAACTGGCTTTAAGAAGTTTGATTTTGGTGTGACTTTGGTGGTTTTCTTCATGTTTCTTGAGCATAGGGCTAACTGAGATTCTTAAATCTGCGGGTTTATAGTTGTTTTGTTTTGTTTCAGTCAAATTTGGAAATATTTTGGCTATATTTTCTTCAAATATTTTTTGTCCTCAGTTTGGAACTGGACTTTTTCCTTTGAGGACTTCCATTACACGTGTATTGAACCACATGAGGTTGGCCCCCAGCTCACTTCACTTGTTTTGCAGTGTTTTTCCCTGTTTCCATTTGGATCATTTTTGTTACTATGTGTGTAATTTCTGCAGTGCTTCATCTGCTGTTAGTCACATCCTGTTCTTTTTCTCCTCAAATATTTTTTGCTTTCACCTAAAGGAGCTCTGGTAGCGTAGTGGTTACAAATCGGGCTGTGAACCTTATGGTCAGCAGTTTGAAACTACCAGCTGTTCCACAGGAGAAAGATGAGGTTTTCTGCTCCTGTATGGATTTACAGCCTCAGAAACCCTGTTCAGGGTCGCTGTGAGTCGGAACCGAACAACAACAAAGACGTTTTACTTGAATCTTGTTATATCTTCTTTACTTGGCATGCTTAATCTTATTGCTAGCATTTTGAACATATGGAATACAATTCTATTAAGCTTTTCTAAAGTCCTTGTCTACTAATTTTATCATCTGTATCATTTCTTCATTCATTTCAGTGGATTTATTTTTTTTTTCCCTCTTCTTTTTTATGTCACATTCTCCTTCAGTTTTGTAGCCCTAGTTTTGTTTGTTTGTTTGTTTTTAAGTTTATATTGTGAACTGAGTAATAGTTTACATGGGAGAACATCAGTTTTGCACTCATCCTATCGTATTTCATTTCATTGTGATGACTACAATCCCCTCCATGCATTATCATACAACAGTTTTTAGTTTTTGCTTCTACTCCCTCTGTTTTTTTGTTTTTTTTAATGTACACAAAATCACTCAAGAACATTTAATAATTTAAACAACCAAAGGGCACATTCTGCAAGCCTACTGTATGGCCACCAGCACACAGCCTTTCTCTTTCCATGAGTCTAGAGTCCTCAGCTGCTCTCTCTCTCCACGTCCTCATCTCTGCCTCCATCTCTGATGTCACTGTTTTTCTGGATAGGGTCCCACATTCCGCTAGTGCTGTTCTCCCTTGATGGTCCTCGGGTTCTCAGTTCCCGGATTGTAAGATTAACTACTTCCCCCTCTATGTTACAAAACTTCTACCTTTACAGTTGTGACAGTCACAATTAGTCATGATAACATTTACTCACTATTGAATCATCCTGGTAATTTTTTATTGGATGTCAGATGCTGTAACTTTTACCTTGTTGGTGCTAGATGTATTTTTATATCTAGAAATATTCTGGATGGTGAGGGGTGGAAATGAGGTTCTGAAAACAAATGCAGGGTATGTGTGCTAGGGGCCTTGAGAAGGGCAGAAGATTTCTGGGTCAGTTGGAAGAACTCCTCCACCTCAAGCTTATCTGTGGGCAGGGCAGATGCTAGGGCATTCAGATTGACTGGGAAAATCCTGGTGTGGCTGGATTAGTCTCAGCCCACCCCCTGTCATAGATATCACAGGAGTATGCGAGTTGGCTTCTTGACTTTACAGATCAGATTTGACAAAATGGTGAATTGCAGAGTGCCATAATAAACAGAATTTTAGGGAAGGGTGAATGGGACAGTTGGGTTGATTTGGGGGCTTTGGTTTAGGGTTCTGAGAAGGCTGGAGAGAAGGGGTTGGGGAACGAAGAGCCACTGTAACTTGCCAAGTGACTGCTATTTGCCATGAATGGTGCTACGCTTTTTACAGCTGTGACTCCATTCCTCCTTTGTGACCACTTTATGAGGTAGGCAAGTGTTTACAATTCACAGTTGAAGAAAATTAGACTTAGAAGGCCTAAGATAGTTATTCCATGGAACTTGAACCCAGGCCTCTCTGCCTCCAGAGTCTGGAAGGGCAGAGACATTTGCAGCAAGACCAAGACAAAGCTCATGGTACAGCCTTGGTTGGAAGAGCCTGAAGTCCCTCTGATCCTGGCTGGATGAAACGCTGATGTGGCCAAGGTGTACTCTCTCTAGAAATGCCAGAGGGGCCAATCTCAGCAAGCAGCTGCCCCAGTAGGAAGGTGCCCCACAAAGAGGAGAGGTAGCTTAGGAAAGAGTAAGATTCCGAAGCTGATGAAGGGCTATGAAGGAGTATAATAAAAATGAAAATGATGCGTGCAGGCAGAATTGTAATGGGAAAAGTAAAAATAAAATAAAATAAAATCCAGAGACTAATTAAAAAAAAATTGAGTGGAGATGAAATATTAATTTGGACCACATAGAATGCTCTCTGGTATTTGTTTGTTTGTTTATTTACCTAATGGGAGCGGCAAGACAACCTGTAGACAGCATGTTGGCACAGGATGGGGGATATGAGAAGAAGGGACTGAGAGAGCAGAGACGGAAGTCTGGGCACCCAAAAGCATCTGGGTGAACTTCCCTTGTCAAACCTGTTACTGTCCTGTGTCTGCAGGCTATCATGGATTCCTGCGGTGCTCTGACGCCCTCTTCAGGAAATATCATGAAGTGTACTACTCAGTCTCAGGAAAATGAAACTGAAATGGTCGTTTATGATAGAAGGGAGAGGGCAGTGGTAATAGTGATAGAATTCTTGCTTTCCATGCTGGAGATACAGATTAGATCCCCAGAAAATGTACCTCATGCAAAGTCACTATTGGATATCAGACTAGGAAGAAAGGCTTCTGAAAACCAGCCAATGGAATGGGTTGGAAGGGTCCAGTCACATTGTGTATGGGGTCGCCCTGAGTTGGGAGTCAATTAGATATTGACAACAAACACAGATGGGTAAGAGAAGCGTTCTTAAATGAATACTGTGTGTAAGCAGTGTTCTGGGCACTTCACAGTATTTAACTCTTTGGGACAGTGACCATTATTATCCCTGCTTTGTAAATATTGTTGTTGTTAAGTGCCATCGAGTTAGTTCTGACTCATAGCCACCTTGTATAGAGTTGCTGAAGAGCTGCTGCTAAGTATGAGCCACTGACCTGTGGTTCAAAGTGACCTGAAGTCCAGTGCTTTATTCCACAGCACCACACCAGGACTGCTGATAAAGACGAGGGTCATTGGAAAAGAGTAAGACCCTCAATGAGATGGACTGATGCAGTTACTCTGTATGGGTTCAAACATAGTAACGATTGTCAGGATGCTGCAGGTCCTGTTGTTAGAAACCAATCTGAGGGCAATTAACAACATTACATTCTGGGCACCTGTCAGATATTTTCACATGCTGATCTTTTCAGCCTCTTTGGGAGGATGTTATGAGCCCATTTATAAGTTGAGAAGTAGAGATTCAGTGAGTGTCTGACTAGTCTAAGGTCGCAGGGCTAGTACATCAGATGACCTTGTTCTCTCCTCTCTACCCTATTGTCTTTCTTCATGCATGTTTCTGTTGGGGGTGAGCAGTCCTTACTAGCAGTAGTTGCTTGGTTCTGGGCCAAGCTCTCCTGGTGCAGTAAGGTCAGACTTCCTCGGCATGGAGAAACCCTCAGGAGCTCCCCCATCACATTGGCTGCTTCCTAATACCTCTAGTAACAGACCCAGCTACCTCATAATTCTGAGATCCATTACTGTTTAAAATGATTTCTTTTCTTGACATTATGTAGACTTTTTTTTACTTTGGAAGGAAAAGCACAGAAGTTTATATTCTTCTGTAAAATGAAAGTAAATATGGAGCTTTGCTTACTCTAGTTGTTTCTCATCTCTTCTCATTTCCCCCGTAGTGAGTAGAGAATAGTGCAGAGTAATGTGTGTGTGTTTATCCCAGGGAAGCATCAGCTTTGGCTTCTTTCCCTTTGGGAGTTCAGCCAGGCTGCATGCTCTGGAGAAGGGTGAGTGCCACCTGCTGGTAGCCTGTGCACTTTACCTCTAAACCTCCCAAGTACCCATTGAGAGATTCCCTTACTCTCTTCTAGACCTAGTTCTACATGTCACATAAAATTTTCCTAGATGTGACTCTAGAAATCAATTCTTTCCTTTTAATGTTTCTCCAAAGTGCTTAATGTATATGATACCTGTATTTGATATATGATATGATACATCATGGAGTCTTGCCTGGTACTGCAGGACAATGCACTGGACAGAAAGGCTGGTTTGAACTTCAATGTCAGCTGTTCAAACCCACCAGCCACTCCTCAGAAACTCTATACAGGGTTGTTACGAGTCAGAACTGACTCAACAGCACTTAACAATGACAACAACATGATAACATTATATGATCATATGATCATGCTAACATCTCAAAGTTCTTATGCAGGTATGTATTAGGCACAATATTCTCAACTGCTGTTTTACTGCTGATTCTCCTCAACTGCTGTTGAACTATCAGAACTTCAGAACTCATCTACTTCCGTGCACTAGAACACGATTAGAGTAATAAACAAATACAGCAAATTTGCAGGATACAAGATCAAAACACAAAAGTCAGTTATGTCTCTATACAATTGTTGTTGAGTGCCATCCAAGTGGTTCTGACTCACAGCGACCATGTATAAGATTGCCAAGGAGCAGCTGGTGAGTTTGAACTACCGACCTTGAGGTTAGCAGTACAGTGCTTATCTTGCAGCAGCCCCACAAATAGTAATGACCAATCTGGAAAATGAAGCTGAGAAAACAATCTCCTTTATGAAATATATAAAATATACTAATTATGAATACATTTAATCAAGATGATGTGAGACTTGTACCCTGAAAACCTTGTGTTTTCATTGCTGAAAGAAATTAAAGATCTAAAGTGAAAAGACATCCTGATAGACTAAATAGTCTTACTAATAATTGGAAGACTTAATATTCTTAATATGGTTGTTGTTGTTGTTAAGTGCCGTTGAGTCAGTTTTTTTGACCCATAGTGACCCTGTACAGGGTTTCCAAGGGTGTAAATCCTTACAGGAGTAGAAAGCCTCATCTTTCTCCCGCGGAGCGGCTGGTAGTTTCGAACCTCTGACCTTAAGGTTCACAGCCCGATTCGTAACCACTATGCTACTTAATATGGTAGTATTCCCTAAAGTGATATATAGATAAAGTGCAATGTTTAGCAAAACCCTGAAGAACAAGTTTTGCTGAAATGGAAAAGTAAATTCTAATATTCATATGGAATTGCAAGGGACCTGCATATCTAAAATAATCTTGAAAAAGAAGAGTAAAGATGGAGGACTCACACTTCCTGGATTCAAAACTTTCTACAAAACAACAGTTCTATAAAAAAGTGTGGCACTGGCTTAAAAATAGAAGTATAGATGAATGGAATAGAATTCAAAGTCCAGAAATTAGCCCATACACTTACATTCTTGTTGTTGTTAGGTGCCATCGAGTCGGTACCGACCCATAGCGATCTTATGCACAGCAGGACGAAACACTGCCCGATCCTGGGCCAACCTCACTACTGTTGCCACGCTTGAGTCCACCGATGATGCCACTTGGCCAATCCATCTCGTTTGGGGGCCTTCTTCTTTTTCTCTGACCCTCCACCTTGCCAAACATGATGTCCTTCTCTAGTGACTGGTCCCTCCTGACAATATATCAATATGGGTTTTGATAAAGATACCAAACCATTCAATGGATAGTCATGTCAACAGAAGTACTGGGACATATCCACATACAAAAGAATGTAGTTGTTCCCCTACCTCACACCATATACAAAACTAACTCAAAATGGACCAAAGACCTAAATATAAGAGATAAAGCTTATATTTAGAATTACAGAATCACAATCACTGTAATTATCACCCAGGTTACAATCACCTCAGATTATTTCTATCAGGCAATGCTTCAGACTTCACAACTTGCTTGCCAACTACTGCCTCAAAGAGTCAAATGCATTCATTGTAAGTGTTCGCATAGGTTCCTTTTCTCAACCAAATCAAGTGTTTTCCAAAATGGCTGGACATATCTACATACAAAAGAATGTAGTTGTTCCCCTACCTCACACCATATGCAAAACTAACTCAAAATGGACCAAAGACCAAAATATAAGAGATAAAGCTATAAAACTCTGGAAAGAAAAATACAGGGTAAGTCTTCATAATCTTGGATTTGGCAATGGTTTCTTAGAAAAACATAAAAACAAAAGCAGCAATAAGAAAAATCGATGAATTGGGTTTCATTAACATTTGGGACATCAAAGGATACCGGCAAGAGAGTAAAAAGGCAACCTACAGTCCAGGAGAAAATATTTATAAATCATGGTTTACAAGGGTTTAATATCCAGAATGCCTAAATAACTCTGACAATTGAGAAACAAAAAGAACCCAATTAAAAAATGAGCAAAGGATTTTATAGATATTTCTCTCAAGAAGGTGTACAAATGGCCAATAAACTCTTTAAGAGATGTTCAATGTTATTAGTCTCTAGGGAAATGCAAATCAAAACCTCAATGCTTTTCTGCTTCACAGCTACTGTTGCTGTTGTTGTTGAAGGCTGTCAAGTCATTCCAATTCATAGCGACCCTGTATAGAGTTTTCAAAGAGCAGCTGGTGAGTTTGAACTGCTGACCTTGTGGTTCATATTGACCTTGCGGTCCAGTGCTTTATCTCACAGCACCACATCAGAACTCTTCACACCTACTTGTTGTCGTTGTTGTTACATGCCGTGGAGTTGGTTCCGACTCATAGTGACCCTGTACAGGGTTTCCGAGGCTGTAAATCTTTATGGGAGCAGAAAGCCTCATCTTTCCCCTGCAGAACAGTTGGTAGTTTTGAACCGCTGTTCCTGAGATTAGCAGCCCGATTCGTAACCACTATGCTACCAGAGCTCCTTTCACACCTACTTGGATGAACATAACAAAAATGACAGACAATAACAAGTGTTAAAGAAGATATGGAGAATTTAGAATACTAAAACATTATTGGCTGGACTGTAAAGTGGTTCAGCCATTTTGGAAAACAGTTTTGTAGTTCTTCATCAAGTTAAATATAGAATTACCATATGACCCAGCAATTCCAGTCTTAGGTAGTGATGGCAGTGTTGGTAGTGTGCCATGGAGTAGGTTCTGACTCATAGTGAACGTGCATAGGATTTCTGAGGCTATAAATCTTTACAGGAGCAGAAAGTCTCATTTTTCTCACACAGAACAGCTGGTAGTTTTAAACTGCTGACCTTAAGGTTGGTAGCCTGACTCGTAACCACTATGCTACCAAAGCGCCTACTCTTTGGTATAAAGAATCAAAAACAGATGTTCCAAAAAAAGAGCATTTTTACATGGGAATTACTATTCACAATAACCAAGAAGGTGGAAACAGTTCAAGTGTCCATTATCTGGTGAATGAATAAAGAACATGTCATGTATCCAATAGTTGTTGATAAATGCCAGCAGGTCAACAGGTACCAATGGAACATGGCCAAACTCAGCCCATGTTTCATGGCTGCATTTTCCCCACTTCCACTCACAAGTAGACCCAGGTGGTCACCAGTGAGCTTACTAGACTGCTCACGAGTCCCCTGTGAGTTTTAGACCTAAAAAGAGGTTTTCCCTGATGGGCTCACTTTTGTTTCCTTGATGCCTCCAAAGCAAATAGTTTGCTTGATATTCAAACAGCCAAATAATCCTCTTTTTTTTTTTTTTTTTGCAGGTCTTTCTTTCAATAAAAATCTTCTGTTCTCCCTGCAATTTTGGGGTGGTCTACATGTCTTTTCAAGTGGAATGTCCCAACTCAGAAGGTTCTGAGTGGGACTCAGGATTACACCCATACTCTACAAAGACTTAACAAGAAGTCAATTTCCCTGGACAAACTCTATGTCTGCTTTTAGCAAATCCAATTAATTATGGCTGAGGGCAGGCTTACAATCTTTCTGTCATCTTAATTACCAATATTTATTTCTATCAGACATAAATGTCTATTTTACAATAGTAGGCAGGGGAAACCAATATCTTCAAGCCAGTCAAGCACATAAACGTTTTTCCCTCTCCTTTGCCCATTCATCCTATGTCTTGATCCTTGTATCTACTCACAGAATACTGTTGTTCCAAGATTGTATATAAATCGCTGTTTACCTCTATCCCATTTAGTCTGCCCATACCTCCCTATCTTCATTGCTCATCTGCCACCTCCCTCGTCTTGTGTATGGCCTTACCCCTCCTTGTATATCTCCCTCCCTGTCACCTGAGCTAACATGTATCTAGTTTCTAGTCAATGAATTATTCTCCCCTCCATCTCACCCCAGGTAACCATCAAATAATGTTTCTTTAATATGGAAACCTTTTCATAAGCATTACAATAATGGTCTCATACAATATATGTCCTTTTGTGATGGACTAATTTCACTCAGCATAATGTCCTTGAGGTTCATCCATGTTATGAAGTGTTTTGCAGATTCATCATTATTCTTCAGAGTTGCATAGTATTCCATTGCATGTATGTACCAAAGTTTGTTTATCCATTCTTCCATTGATGGGAACTTAGTCTGTCTCCATATTTTTTTACTATTTTTAATATATCTGAAATGCATCAGTGAGTTGAAATGGACTAGTATTGGCTATTTTGAATCTGACAATCACATGGTTTACTATGCTGGGAATGACAAATTGAAGAGGAATGGCATCACATTTATCATAAAAAATAATATATCAAGAACTGTCTTGAAGTACAGTGCAGTCTATGATAGGGTAAAATTCATATGCCTACAAGACAGACCAGTTAATACCACTATTATTAAAATTACGCACCAAACACTAAAGCCAATGAAGATGAAATTGAATAATTCTACCAACTTCTTCAGTCTGAAAATGATCAAACATGCAATCAAGATGTATTGATAATTACTGGTGATTGGAATGCAAAGGTTGGAAAGAGGAAGGGAGGATCAGTGGTTGGAAAATGTGGCCTTGGTGATGGAAATGATGTTGGAGATCGCATGACAGAAATTTGCAAGACCAATGGCTTGTTTATTACAAATACCTTTTTTAAACAGCACAAAAGATGACTACACACATGGACTTCACCAGGTAGAACTACACAGATGGTGTAACAGCTCCATATCAGCAGCCAAAACAAGGCCAGTGGCAGACTGTGGAGGGATCATTAATTGTTCATAAGCAAGTTCAGGTTGAAGATGAAGAAAATCAAAACAAGTCCTCAAGAGCCAAAACATGATCTTGAACACGTACCATCTGAATTTAGAGATCATCTCAAGAACAGATATGATGAATTAGACATTAAAGACTGAAGACCAGAAGACATCAAGAACTTCATACAAGAAGAAAGCAAAAAATCATTAAGAAGACAAGAAAGAAGGAAATGACAAAATTGGATGTCAGAAACAACTCCAGCACAGAGATGCTAAAGCAAATGGAAGAAATGAGGGGGTAAAGAGCTGGAGAGAAGATCTTAAACATCAGCTGGAGAAGACAAAATCAAATTTTATAATGAAATGTGCAAAGACCTGGAGTTAGAAAACCACAAGGGAAGAACACACTCATCATTTCTCAAGCTGAGGGAACTGAAGAAAAAAATTCAAGCCTCGATTTGAAATATTCAATGATTCTACTGGCAAAATATTGGATGA
This sequence comes from Chrysochloris asiatica, assembly GCF_000296735.1. Taxonomy (NCBI): domain Eukaryota; kingdom Metazoa; phylum Chordata; class Mammalia; order Afrosoricida; family Chrysochloridae; genus Chrysochloris; species Chrysochloris asiatica. The sequence goes on from NW_006408560.1 coordinate 10,017,161, forward strand.
TGCAGAAAGCATCAAAAGAAGATGGAAGGACTACGCAGAGTACCCGCCCCCTGCAAAAAGGTTGATGTTTAACCATTTCAAGAGGTAGCTTATAATCAAGAGCCAATGATACTGAAAGAAGAAGTACAAGGTGCATTGAAGGCAGTGGCAACAAACAAGGCTCCGGAAATTGATGGAATACAAATCAAAATCTTTCAACAAAGTGATTGTGGTACTGGAGGCACTCATTCATTTCTTCCAAGAAATTTGGAAGACAGCCACCTGGTTAACTGATTGGAAGAAATCCATATCTGTGCCCATTCCAAAGAGAGATGACCCAATGGAATGAGGAAATCATTGGACAATATCTTTAATATCACATGCTAGTAAAATTTTATTAAGATAATTCAATGACAGCTAAAACCATACATTGACAAAGAATTTCTAGAGGTTCAAGCTGGATTCAGAGGAGGATGTGGAACAAGGGGTATCAATGCTGATGTCAGATGAATCTTGGCTGAAAGCAGAGAATACCAGAAATACCGGTGCTTTATTGGCTATGGAAATGCATTCAATTGTGTGGATCATGACAAGTTATGGACAACATTGCAGAGGATGAGTATTCTGGAACACTTAATTGTGCTCATGAGGAAGCTGTATATAAACCAAGAGGCAGCTGTTCTAAAAGACCAAGGGAACACTGAATGGGTTAAAATTAGGAAATGTGTGTGCCATGGTTGTATACTTTCACCATGCATATTCATCCTGTATGCTGAGCAAATAATTTAAAAACCTAGATTATGTGAAGAAAAACATGGCATCAAGGTTTGGGGAAGACCATTACTAACTTGTGAAATGCAGACGATACAACCTTGCTTGCTGAAAGCAAAGAGGGCTTACAATACTTGCTGATGAAGACCAAAGACCACAGCCTTTGATATAGGTTGCATCTCAAAGTAGAGAAAACAAAAAATTTCACCAGTGGATCAATAAATAATATCCATATAAATGGAGAAAATATTGATGTTATCAAGACTTCATTTTGCTGGGATCAACCATCAGCACTCATGGAAGCAGCAGTCAAGAAATCAAACTATGTATTGCGTTAGGCAAATCTGCTGCACAAAATCTCTTCAAAGTGTTCAAGAGTAAAGATGTCAGTTTGAGGGCTGAGATATGCCTGACTCAAACCATGGTATTTTCAATGAACACATCCATCTGAAAGTTGGGCAGTGATTAAAGATAATTATAGAAAGATTGATGCATTTGAGTTATGATGTTGGAAGGGAATATTAAAAATGCCATGGACTGCCAAAAGAACAAACAAATCTGTGTGGAAAGAAATACAGCCCAAGGGCTACTTGGAACCAGGATGGCCAGACTTTGTCTCTCATACTTCAGACATATAATCAGGAGAGACCAGCCCCTGATGAAGGACATCATACTTGGTAAACTGGAGTGTTAGTGACAAAGAGGAAGACTCCCAACAAGGTGAACTGGCACAGTGGCAGCAGCAGTGGACTCAAGCATAGCAACAATTGTGAGGTTTATGTAGGATGGGGCAGTATTTCGTTGTATTGTGCATAAAATCGCTATGACTTGGTACCAACTTGACAGCAGCTAACAACAACAACAAAGGGGTTTCTGAGAAGCAGCTGATGAGTTTATACCTTTGACCATTCAGTTCAAACTGACCTTGCAGTCAAGTGCTTATCCTACAGTACCACACCAGAACTCCACTAGGACTATGCAACTGTGAGGTATTTGTGGCCCACCCAGGGGATTGAAGACTTGCTAATAATGTAAATAAGGGGTATGGTACCCTTTTGTGGTGGCATTATGCAAGTAAGGTATATGGAGCCCTAATGTGGGGATTGGCTACTTTTGCCATTCTAGTAGGTTTAATCTGAGCTATCCCAGAGGTGAAAAAGGTGATTTCACTACCATCAATGAAGGAGACCCAGGAGGTAGAGCATGTTTGTTGGGCCTGAGATCTCTGCACTAAACATCTTTGATCACAGATTGATCCAGGAGACAGAAAACTATAACACCAGAGATGGTGAGAAGCAGTGGCAGAGAGGCAGCAGAACCAGGTGAACCAGGAGGCTGGTAGTAGACAGAGCAGGGACAGAATGCTGGGCTTACCACCTCTCAGAGTCAGAAAACTGAGTGCCTTAGGGTAGGAGACTTGTTGGTAGAGTCTGTGCATCTGGACAACTGGTGGGGTTGACTTACAAGTGCTTTGTAACACTTGCCTGTGCAGGGCAGAAGTCAAGGGGGCAACAGAGGCTGGATGTGCCCATGGGCACTGCTGAGAAGATGCTATTCTAATTAAAGAAATGTATTCAGTATTCCTGAATTGTAACTTGAATTATAACCAGTTGTTGTTGTTTTTAGGTGCCACAAGTCGGTACCAACTCAGAGCGACCCTATGCACAGCAGAACAAAACACTGCTCAGTCCTGGGCCAACCTCACTACTGTTGCCACGCTTGAGTTCATTGATGCTGCCATTTGGCCAATCCATTTTGTTGGGGTCTTCCTCTTTTTCTCTGACCCTCCACCTTACCAAACATGATATCCTTCTCCAGTGACTGGTCCCTTCTGACAATATGTCTGAAGTATGAGAAACAAAGTTTGGCCATC
>NW_006408560.1:10020983-10047683 GCF_000296735.1 Chrysochloris asiatica
ATCAATTCCTGGTGCCTTTTTCTTTGCCAATTCCTTCAGTGCACCTTGGACTTCCTCCTTCAGTATCATTGGCTCTTGGTCATATGCTACCTCTTGAAATGTTTGAACAGTAATTTTTTCCTTTTGGTACAGTGACTCTGCGTATTCCTTCCATCTTCTTTTGATACTTTCTGCATCATTCAATAATTTTCCCAGAGACTCTTTCAATAACGAAAGTCGAACCTTGAATTTTTTTCTTCAGTTCCCCCAGCTTTAGAAATGCTGAGTGTAGTCTTCCTTTTTGGTTTTCTGATTCCAGATATTTGCACATTTTGTTGTAGTATTTGGCTTTATCTTCTTGAGCTGATCTTTGAAATTTTCTGTTCAGTTCTTAGGCCTCCTCATTTCTTCCATTTGCTTTAGCATCTCCACGCTGGAGAGCAAGTTTCAGTGTCTCTTCAGATATCCATTTTAACTTTTCCTTCTTTCTTTCCTTCTTAATGACTTTTTACTTTCTTCATGTATGATGTTCTTGATGTCATCCCACAACTCTTCTGGTCTTCCGTCTTTAGCACTTAATGTATCAAATCTATTTTTCAGATGATCTCTAAATTCAGGTGGGATATATTCAAGGTCATATTTTGGCTCTCATGGACCTGTTTTCATTTTCTTCAGCTTCAATTTGAATTTGCATATGAGTAATTGAGTCTGTTCCACAGTCTGCCCCTGGCCTTGTTTTCACTGATGATATGGAGCTTTTCCATCATCTCTTTCCGCAGATGTAGTCAATTTGGTTTCTATGTATTCCATCCGGTGAGGTCCATGTGTATAGTCATCTCTTATGCTATCTAAAGAAGGTATTTGAAATAAACAAATTATTGATTTCACAGAATTCTATCATGCGTTCTCCAGCATAATTTCTATCACCAAGGCATATTTTCCAACTACTGATCCTTCCTCTTTGCTCCCAGCCTTCACATTCCAATCACCAGTAATGAGCAATACATCTTGATTGCATATTTGATCAATTTCAGATTGAAGAAGTTGGTAGAATTCTTCTATTTAATCCTTACTGGCTTTAGTGGTTGATGCGTAAATTTGAATAAAAGTCTTATTAACTGATCTTCCCTGTAGGCGCATGGATATTATCCTATCACAGACATCGTTGTACCTCATGACTGATCTGGATATGTTCTTTTTCACAATGAATGCAACATGATTCCTGTTCAATTTGTCATTCCCGGCATAGTAAACTATGTTGTCGTCAGATTCAAAATGGCCAATACCAGTCCATTTCAGCTCACTAATGCCTAAGATATTGATGTTTATGCATTCCATTTCATTTTTGACAACTTCCAGTTTTCTCAGATTCATACTTCGTACATTCCATGTTCCGATTTTCAATGGATGTTTACAGCTGTTTCTCTTCATTTTGAGTTGTGCCCCATCAGCACGTAAAGGTCCCATGGGCTTTTCTCCCACAGGCTTTACTCCATTCATGTCATCACTGTGAATAATGTCTGTGAGTTCTGTGTAGACATTGCAATGAATTTTAGAACTGAGCACAGAAGTAGAGTGTTGTGGGAGGGACAGTTGGATGTCAGAATTGGTAAAAAAAAGTTTGAGGGTAGAGGCATTTCTGACCTAAGCGTCATAGCAATTGGCCTTGCTATTTGTTATTGTTCAATACTGTTGAGTTGAACTGGTTTTGACTCATAATGACCTTGTATAGAGTTTCTAGGAAGCAGTTGGTGGGTTTGAACCACCGACCTTTTGGTTACCAGTCCAGTGCTTATCCTACAGCACTACATGAACTTAAGCTGATGCTAATGATGACTCTTCTCTCTCTCCCTTGTGATATGGGCCCCACACTATTTTTCAAGTGTATTTACAGAAATGGGACCACTGGATAATAGGATATGAATATATTCAATTTTGGTTTTTAAAAAAACCAAACAAGAAAAAAACAAACAAACAGATTCCCATCTGCCCCAAAGAAAGAAATGAAAAAAACAAAACAAAAAACCAGTTGCCAGTTGCCATAAAGTCAATTATGATTCTTGGCAACCCCATTTGTGTCAGAGTAGAACAGTGCTCCACAGTGTTTTAAATGGCTGATTTTTCAGAAGTGGATTGCCAAATCTTTCTTCCAAGGCATTTCTGGGTGGGCTAGAATCTCCAACCATTGGTTAACTGTTTACACTACCCAGGGACTCCTACAAAAGCTTGTTGTTGTTGCTATTAAGTGCCATAGAATCAGTCCTGACTCATAGCTAGCCATGTATGTTGTTGTTGTTAAGTGCCATTGAGTCGATTTCAACCCATAGCGACCCTGTATAGGGTTTCCAAGGAGCAGCTGGTGAGCTTGAACCACCGACCTTGCAGTTCAAATGACTTTGCAGTCTGACACATTAGCCCACAGGGCCACACCAGGACTCCCATGTATAGGATTTCCAAAAAGCTGCTTCTGGGTTTGAACTGCAGACCTTGAGGTTATCAGTCCAGTGCTGATCCTACAGTGCCAGATCAGGAGCTTAGGAGATGTAATAGAGAGGGCCTCTCTGCATTTCACTTTGAAATTATATATATTTTAGTTGTTTTATTTCAACATTCTTTTTTCAAGATATATTTCTAAACCACCTACTTTGTGCTACATTGTATGTTGGCAGCTGGGAATAAGATGGTAATGAAGACAGTGTCTTGTTCTCAGAGGTTAATGGAGAAGGCAATCAAGTAAAGAAACAATTATAATAAAGTTCAATAATCCTCATATGCTAAGGGCCACCCCTCTCAGAGAACTCAGGGGTAGCATGGAATGAATATTTGACTCATCTATAGATAAATCCTTAATCCTGGCAAGCTGTATTCACAGAGCAATTGGATATCCACATTACTTTTTGTTACAGCATTTAATACATATTACCTAATTTTCTCTTCACAAAAATTCCCTAAGAGAGATATTAGCATCTGGTTTTACAGGTAAAGAAATGGAAGCTCAGAGTGGTTTAAGTACTTTACTAAAATCATGCAACTGGTATAGGTGACTAGGAAGAATTTAAAATGCAAAGAAAATATTTGTTGGCAGTTTTTGATCAATGATCAATTATATATAATAAATAAATTAGCCACTGAAGACAAAAATCCCTGAAATTCTACTGGGTACCATTAGTTAGGTGTCCTTGACTAGGTAGAGGTCCAGTGGGTGCATGGAAGCCTCAGAGATGCAAATTATCAGATGCTCAATTGTGTAAGCATTTGACTTTCACGGTCTTTGCAGAATATATGAAAACTCATTCTTGTTGATGTTATTCTTGTTAAGTCCACGTCATAACGTAGTGACGCTATGAACAAAACACTGCCTAGTCCTAAGACATTTTCATAATCATGACGATGTTTGAGCTCATTGTTGGAGCCACTATGTCAATGCATCTTATTGAGGGTCTTCCTCTTTCTTTGCTGGTCCTCTATTTATTAAGCATGATGTCCTTCTCCAGGAACTGGTCCCTCCTGATAATATGCCCAAAGTACATGAAACAAATGAGTAGTCTGGCTATACATGACAGCTTTATCTGTGTTCTGGCAGTCCGTTGTATATTCAGTATTATTTGCCAATACCATAGTTCAAAGGTATTGATTTTTCTTTATTCATTGTCCAGCTGTCACATGCATATTGAAAACGCCATCACTTAGGTCGGCGCATTTGAACACTTAAAAGAGGTCTTTTGCAGCAGACTTGCTCAATGCAATAGGTCATTTGATTTCTTCCCACAGCTCATTCTACTCAACTGTGTTCACAAATTCATAGCAATGGCCATGCTGGACTCAGACAGCATACCCACAATTATGGGTTTTATTAGGGAAGTTAACAGATTATATATAAATCAGGACCAAAAAATACACAGGATACAGTTCTTCCCGTCAGGACAGCCTCTTCTCAGCTGTGCCCCCAAGCAGGTCTCTCACCCTACCTAGGAAAAATTACAAAGCTCTTTTAGGACTGCTGATAAAATGCCCACAAGACACACAGCTCCACCATAAGCCTCAGCCTGAAAGCATTTAGTTCCAGATCCATGGGTCAGCAAACCCAGCTCCTGCTCCAATTACATGCCTGGAGACTTCCCACTCTGCAAGGAAACTGCCTGCCCAAAGTCATTCAGTTTTACTTGCTCCATGGACTGGGTAACACACTGATCTGTCTCGTGTCCTGTCACTGTTGCTCCTCTGCCTCTCCTCCTCCCATGTCACAGAAAGTCCCTGAGTCAAGGAGTTTCAACATGCAGGGATTTCTGGGTCGAAAGGACACATTGCTCTTCTTTTATATTACTGAGATTCCTCCCGTTCACTTCTGAGGTGGCTCATTTTATACCCAGCAGGATGGCAAAATTGACAAGTTAACAGTCTTCACAACTGAATCATATAATCCATCAGCATCTTCCCTCATCTTCTCTTATCTGGAAAAAGTCATCTGGTGGGAGTTTACAAAGACTATGGCCAGAAATTCCATACTGAAGGCTTTGCTCTGCCTCAGTAAGTGCTTCAAGTCTCCTTCACTTTTGTCAAGCATGGTTGTGTTATATGCATATGTCAGGATGTTAATGAGTTTTCCTCCAATTCTGATGCTGCATTCTTCTTTATTTAGTTCAGTTTCTTGGATTATTTATTTAACATACAGATTAAGTAAGTGATAAAAGGGTACAATCTTGATGCACACTTTTTCTGATTTTAAACCACTCAGTATCTCCTTGTTCTGTTTGAATGATTGCCTCTTGGTCTGTGTACAGGTTCCACATGTGTACAATTAAATGTTTTGGAATTCCCATTTTCCACAATGTTATCCATAATTTGTTATGATCCACACAGTTGAATGCCTTGAAAACCCATTAAAGGTTTAATATCTCAGGTTAATCTTTTGGACAAGTTGTAACCACAGTCATGTGTTACTTGATGCCCAGAATCTCTTCAGCTAAGTAGGATGTTAATATTATTAGTGTATTTCAGGGTCTGATCCTGCTTTTTCGAATAAGCTTTGTATCTTAGTAGTGATCTTCAGTATGCTGAAAGGGATTTGCTTTTATGCTTGGTCCTCAAATCAATGTAGTTAGCTATCACTAGCACTAGTTTTGTTGTGTTTGTGAGCCACATTGCACTTCACATTAACATTTTTGGAAGGTGATTAACAGAGACTTAATGCTACAACATTCAAGAGATGTACAATACATGAGATTGGATGCTACTGCCTACGAGTTGAAGCATACCATTTATATGATAAAGTTTTTAAATAGAAAGTGCAGTATACTATACACATAAGCATTTATTCTGATTATCAAGGCATATGTTTTATAGGTTATATATCTATTGTACCATTATACACCTGGCAGTTCAATAGCTTGTATACAGGAGACATGAGCTACACATGTTGTCTACAGCAAGCTGTTGTGTTCATATGTCCCATTCTCTGATCGGGGATTTCTGAACTCTGTTATAAAGTCATGTGACCACAGGTGCATATGTGGTTGGGTGTTGCCCAAATGGCATTATGTGGCACATAAGTGTAATTATGTCACTTCCTCCTCAGAATCTCCAATTTATCAGTCCCACCTGGAATTGAAGACATAACCCAAGCCTTGGCTACTTGCACAGTTATCAGTCTTCTGCCAGATCCACTTGCCCTGACCCACTTACGTACTTGCTGGCAAGAAGCTGTCATGGAGGAGAGGGATGCAGAGGGAACAACAGCAGGAAGAGAGGAAAACAGGATACTGAAGCCCCAGTTCTTACCTTCATTGCCACCACACTGGTTTCCCACAGGCTCCTGACAAAAATAGCTAACACTCACTGAGCACTTAGGGTCCCTGGGTGGTACAGATAGTAAGTGCTCCACTACTAACCAAAAGATTAGTGGTTCAAATTCACCCACCCCCAAAAACTCACTGCCATTCAGTCAATCCCGACTCCTAGTTAAAGAACAGAGTGCAACTGCTTCTTGGGGTTTCCAAAACTGTAAATCTTTATGGGTGCAGACAATCTGCTCTTTCTCCCTCAGAACAGCGGATGTTTCAGTTAGCAGTCCAAAGAGTCACTTGCTATGCCATCAGGTCCCCTAATCTATCCATAGACACCTCAGAAGAAAAACCTGCCAATTGACTTGTGAAAATTCACAGTCTCTGAAAACCCTAAGTAACTGACTCGTTGGCAACTGTCTGCTTTGTTTATTGTTATTGAGTACTTCCTGTGTTCAAGGCACTGGGCTAACTGCTTACTTTTTTAAAGAAACAGCCCTATGAAATGAATATTGCTGTTATTCCCATTCATACACGAGGAAATTGAAGTCCAGCCCCCACCTGTTTCTGTAAGTAAACTTGTATTGGCACAGAGCTATATCCCTTCATTTATCTATGGTTTTAACAGCCGAGCAGAGTAGTTGTGAGTCAGATTATATGGCTTATACAACCTAAAATATTTACCATCTGATCCTTTACAGAAAACACTTGCCAACTCCTGACTTGTTGTACAGGTTCTTGTTGATAGGTGCCGCTGAGTCATTTCCAACTCATAGTGATCCTTCAGCAAGAGGCTGAAGGGGAAGTCTAACACCAGAGTCTGTATTAACAATACAGACTCAATCACCCTAGTATGGGGGCCAGTTTAGTATGTGTGCCTACTCAAACATTCACACAGGCCCCATGTGTAAAAGGTCTCAAGCTTGCCTTCATGCTTTGCTGTTACCATATAAAAATCCTTAATTTTATACAAGAGGCTTTGCACTTTCCTTTTGCACTGGGCTCTGCAAATTACATAGATGCTCCTGCTTATTCTAACAAGTGCTATTGTTGAGGAATAAACCAGAAGACTCTGGGACCCTCTACTCCCCTTTCCTGTGCTCATGAGGAAGTTGAACCTGGATATAACCCATGAGTCAGACGGTCAACAGCTGCCTCAGCTCTTCATCTTGATTCCATCCTGAAGACAAGCCTTAGATCTTTGCCTCATTCTTTTATGCTCTCACGGATTCACATATAGTAATTGGGTGAATGTATAGTAATTAGTACAATCTACAATCAACACTCATGGATGCAGCAGTCAAGAAATAAAACGATGTGTTACATTAGGCAAATCTATTGCACAAGCCTCTGTAAAGTGTCCAAGAGCAAAGACGTCAGTTTGAGGGCTAAGGTACACCTGACCCAAGCCATGATATTTTCAAGAGCCTCATACACATGCAAAAATTTGGCAGTGAATAAGGAAGACCATAGAAGAATTCATGGTTTTGAGTTATAGTGTTGGAGGAGAATATTAAAAGTATCATGTACTACCAGAAGAACAAACCAATCTGTGTTAAAAGAAGTACAGCCAGAATGCTTCTTAGAAGCCAGATGGCCAGACTTTGTCTCTCATACTTTAAACATATTATCAGGAGGGGTCAGTCCCTGGAAAAGGACATCATGTTTGGAAAAGTGGAGGATCAGTGTAAAAGAAGAAGACCCCCAATGAGATGGATTGACACAGTGGCAGCAACAAGGGGCTCAAGCATAACAACAATTGTGAGGATGACACACAACTGAGCAGTGTTTCATTCTGTTGTACATAAGGGTTCCTATGGATGAAATATCCTTTGAAATCCTTTGCCCATTTTTAACTGGGCTATTTGTTGTTTTTTATGGTTGAGTTTTGTTGAGTTGTAAGTATTCTTGATATATTCTGGATACTAGACCCTTTTCAGATGTATGATTTACAAATATATATATATATATATATATATATTTTTTTTTGCCATTCTGTTTGTTGGCTTTTTACTTTCTTGATAGAGTTCACTGAAGCACAAAGTTTGAAATTTTGATGAAGTCAAATTTGTCTGTTTTTCCATGATGACTTGTGCTTTATGTATCATATCTAAGAGATCATTGTGTAACCCAAGAGCACAACAATTTACAGCTATGGTTTTATTCTAAGAGCTTTATAATTTTACCTCTTAGATTTAGGTTTAAGGTAATTTTTATATATGATATAAGGTAGGGGTGTAGCTTCACTCTTTTGCATGTGGATATCCAGTTGTCTAAGCACCATTTGCTTTTTCAGACTAATATTTCTTCCACTATCTTGTTACCTTTGCTGGGAATCAATTGACCATAGACATATGATTTATTTCTAAGCTCTCAGTTTTATTTCATTGACTTCTATGTCTATTCTTATGATAGTGCTTGTACAGTCTTGATTACTGTAGGTTTGTAGTAAATACTGAAATTGGAGAGAGTGTCTCCTAGCGTTGTCCTCCTTTTTCAATATTGTTTTGCCTATTCTGAGTCCTTTGCATTTCCATATAAAGTTTAAGATCAACTTGATAGTTAATACAAAAAGATAGATAGAATTTTGAAGATGTTTAAATTAATGATGAATTTGAAGAATATTGTCAACATAACAAGAGTAAATCTGCTAACCCATGCACACAGAATGCCATTCCATTTATTGAGTTATTTTAATTCTGTCAATGATGGTTTGTAGTTTTCAGTGTGCAAGTCTTCTATTTCTTTTATAAAATATATTTTAATTTTTATTTTGATACTATTATAAATTGAATTACTTTCTTAATATCATTTTAGGATTGTTCATTGCCAACATATAGAAATATAATTGATTGTTGTATATTAATCTTTTATTCTGTAATCTTTGCTGAACTTGTTTATTAACACTAATGGGCTCTTTGCCAATACCTTAAGATTTTCTACAGAGGTTGTTTTATTTCTTCCTGTTTAATCTGTATGTCTTTTTTTTGTTTTTCTTGCCTAATTTCCCTGGCAACAATCTCCAGTACAATGCGTTAGAAGTAGTGAGGATGGACAGCCTGTCTCATTCATGATATTAGGAGTAAAGGTTTAAGTCTTTTACTGAGCATAGGATGCTTTTTTCATAGTTTTTCTATATTTGGTTGAGGGAGTTTCCTTTGATTTCCTAGTTGTTTTTTTAAAAGTACTTTAGTCATAAAAGATTTCAAATTTACCAGCAACTCCATGGAAATCCTATACAGACTCAACGACACTTAATAACAGCATCATGAAAGAGTGTTGAATTTTGTCAAATGCTTTTTCTGCATCTACTGAGATGATAATGAGATTTTTTGTGCTTGTTATTTTATTACTATGCTGTATTACATTAATTGCTTATCATATGTTGACCCAACCTTGCTTCTTGTGATAAATCCTACTTAGACATGTGTATAATACTTTAGTAAGACCCTAGAAGAATTGATACATTTGAATTACAGTATTGGAGAAGAGTACTAAAAGTATCATGGACTTCCACAAGAACAAACAAATATGTGTTGGAGGAAGTACAGCCAGAATGCTCCTTAGAAGCCAGGATGGTAAGACTTCATATCTCATACTTTGGACATGTTATCTTGAGGGATTAGTCCCTGAAGAAGGACATCATTCTTGGCAAAGTGGAGTATCAATGACAAAGAGGAAGACTCCCAATGAGATGGATTGTCACAGTGGCAGTAGCAATGGGTTCAAGTGTAACAACAATTATGAGGATGGCACAGGACTGGACAAACGGTCGCTATGAGTCAGAACAACCATGACAGCACCTAACACATTACATTTTATATGTTGTTGGATTAGTTTGATAGTATTTTGTTGAGGATTTTTACATCTATATTCATAATGAATATTGGTCTGTAATCTGCTTTTCTTGAGATGTTGAGCTTTGGCATAGAATAATGTTGGTCTCATAGATTGAGTTGGTAAACTGTTCCCTTGAGACCTCAGTATGATCTCTACCCACTCTCTAAAGTCTGTTGAATCCTTTATGGTGGTCTTAATTTGTTTTCACTCCATCTTCGTCTTTTTTCCCCTTTCCATGAATATCTGTGATAGTTCAGGGGTCAATTATGATTCCCTGGGGAAATTATTTCTCTTATCAGTCATCCAAGAATTTTTCTACCTAATCTTTCCTCCAACTCTGATCCTCTCTCTTATCCCTTTGTAATTCTGTGACATGTCACAGACTTGCCCAAGTTTCCCTCTCTGTCTCTTCATGAATTGAATGAAGGTTTACAGAGCAGATCATCAGTTTTACATTCAGCAAATTATATACTTTTAAAAATTTCAATGATCACAATCCCTTCAATGTAACATCCTTTATCCCACATCCTCCCTGTGTTTCTCATGGCCATTCTTTCTTCTTTCCCCATCCTTCTGAACAGTGTCCTTGGGTAAATGTTGCCTTTTTGATGTTGAATGGTTGACCATTCTATGGTATGCATACCTCACTAGTGGTGTTGTCCCCACTATATACCTGTCTATTGCTTGGCTGAAAATTGGTCCTGTATAGAGTGGGAGAAAATGCGGAATAAAACTTAAAATAATAAAAACGACCAGACTTACTGGTCATATAGAGACTGGTGGAACCCTGAGTCTATAGCCCTTGATCACCCTAAAGGTATGGAACTGAACTCATCTTCGTGACTCCATATTTTGTCCAAGTAGCATTGTGGATACGAATTGGGCTGCAAACTGCAAGGTCGGCAGTTTGAGACTACCAGTTGTTCTGTGGGAGAAAGATGAGGCTTTCTGCTCCCGTAAAGATTTACAGCCTCGGAAACCCTGTACAGGGTCACTAAGAGTCAGAACCGACTCCATAACAACACTCTGTATTGACAGAGATTTTTCCTATTTGCATTACATGCATGGAACAGTAGGGGGAGACAGAGACAAAGGCATGAGTCCAGATTAAGGCGTGTTGTTAAGTGCTGGCAGCTCCATTCTGACCCATTAGCAACACATGTATAGGGTTTGCAAAGAACATCTGGTGGGTTTGAACTGCTGACCTTAGATTTGAAGTCCAGTGCTTATCTTACAGCACTACACCAGTATTCCAGAATAGGGAGTATCAGAATAATCAGAATAATTGTGTGTTTCTCTACAAACCACGCAACTGTGGTCTGCCTTCTACGTAGTGTCCCTCAGTATCATAGCAAACACTTACATAATGCTTACTATGTGCTGGTGGTCACTATTTAAAGTTCTTTAATACATTCTTTTATTTTTAATTTTTATCATAAATTAGATCTTTTATTTGTCATCATTAAAAGTGTGAATTTTAAACAGATTCTTGAACTGGTGGTTCATAGCCATCAGCTCGTTCAACTTTAGCTCCAGTAGCTTATCTCCAGTAGCTTTTCCAGAACTACTGCCTTCACCATGAAGCTCCATGAGTTTTCCCAACTCAAACTTGTGCTTCTTCAGCATTTTTACTTTCCTAACAAACACGTCATGGAGAGGTTAAATAGACTGGCAAGCTTTCTCTATGTCCTTTCCAATGCTGTCTGGAATCAGTTTATTGACCACTTCTTTCAAGTCATTTGTCTGAACCTTTCAGGTCATGACTTCCATCATTTTCTTCCAGACTTAACGGAACTGTTGGTGCTGAGCATTAGATGTCTTCAGAATCTGGTTATTGTGTTTTTTAGTAAAACCAACATAGAGCAGGCGAAGCAAATAATCATCTGTACTCTTGACATCAACATGAGCTTCAATCATGGAGCACATTTTTCGATCATGGAGCCATTTTGTTCTGGGTAAGATACATGCCATGGAAACTGGTCAAGCAGTTTTTGCCCTGAACATCCTCAGTAATCAGTTTGAATTTTCTAAATGCAACTTCATCATTCTGCAGATCAGCAAGGCTTACTTCAAAAATATGACCCTTGAGTCCATCAGATGCAAGTTAGGTTCCCTGAATCCTTGTGACTAGTGTTATATATATATATATATATATATATATATATATATATATTTAATGTTTTATTGTGAATTATGGGAGAACATTAGATTTACGTTCATCTTATCATACATCAATACATTGCCATTGTTACAAACCCCTCCATGCATCATCATCCAACCAGCACACAGCCCCTCTCCCTCTCTGGGTCTAGAGTCCCCAGTCGTTCCATCTATCCATGTCATTGTCTCTGATCCATCTCTGGCATCACTGTTTCTCTGGGTAGGGTCCCGCACTCTGCTCTTCTCAACGGATGGCCCCAGGGACCTCTGCTCCTGGACTTCAAAGTCAACCACTCCCCTTCTTTTGCTACAAAATGTCTACCTTTACATTTCCAACCCTCACAGTAAGTCCTGATATTAATTATTCACTATTGTACTGCAAGATACCTATCCCTATCTCCTTTCATCAGTCCCGCCCAGACAGATTGGACACTACTCAGAGGAGATACTACCTTCCTCTGCACCCTCTGGATCTAGGCTTCTTCTAGAAAGTTTGTAAGACAGTCACTTGTTGCCTTTGCAGCGCCCCCACCCCTAACTTTAGATAGCCAATGTCCAAGTTGCCCATCCCTGTCCACCCTGTGTATTGAGGGGATGGGAATTGTCCTCACTGTAAAGATTTGTTTCCTCTTTTGAACTACTGCAATCCATAGGTGTAGGTCAAGTTCATCAATTTCTATCAGATTACTCTTTTTTTCCCCCCTCTTTCTTCTTCTAGTTGAGCTTTGATCATCCAGCCATTGAAGCCAGGTCAAGTGGGTATTATCTGCAAGTGTGGGTGTTCCTGTGCATATGCCCTCTCTTCTTATCAGCTGAATGCATCATTCTTCACTTTAGTCCTCTGTGGCTATGTCACTGACTCTGGGCCCAGGATTCCCCAGGTCTTACCATACTGCTGGCCAACCAAGTCTCCACCTGGGTCTATTGAACGTGGTAGGACTTAGCTCGCAGCTTCATTGCTGTTTTTCCTTAACTTCCCCTCACCGGTGACCAACGTGGTCATCAGTCAGAACACATGTCTGCTCGTGTATTCCCATTGAGTCTTAGTCTTGGAAGGGAGTTTACCCTGAGGGGACCTGACTGACCACTTGCCTTGATGTCTCCTGGATGAGCAACTTGTTTGCTCTTGTAGTAGTCAGTAGGACTACTGTTATTGTTTTGTATTTTTCCTATTGGTCTTTCTTTCAAGAAGTATCTTCTGTTCTTCTAGCCACTTCAGGCTGGTCTGCTTGTCCTTTTAAGTGGAAATTTCCCACCTCAGAAGATTCTGGATGGGGTTCAGGATTCCACCTAGGGTCTTATGCAATTCCGAGGCTCCTCAGGAAGCCTATTTCACTGCGCAAGTTGTAGCCCATTTTAGGTATTCCAATCAGATATTGGCAGAAGACAGACTTACAAGCTTTCTATGGGGTTATTTTTGGCTATTCCTGTCTCTCCCCCTTATGTGTCCATTTTATAATGGTATGCAAGGGAAAACAAGATTCATAAGACAGCCAAGCATCTTAACATTATTTCTCCCCTTTTAACCATTCAAACCATGCCTCAATCCCTGTATACCAGAGCCCTGTTGTTCCAAGGTTGTGCAAACGTCATTATTTAACTCTGTTCCACTTAGCCTATGCAAACCTGCCTAATTATTCTCCCATTCACCTTGTTCTTTCATTCTCCTCCCCTTTCTTGTGTATTCCCCCTTGCCCAGCAACCCAAATAACCTGTGTCTATTCCCTACCCAGTGCTCCATCTTCCCTCCCTCCCCTCACCCCACCCCTCATCTCAGTAACCAACCAAGAATTGTCCACCCACCCCCTTTTAGTATGGATTCTATTTCTTAGTTTTTTGCAATAGTGGTCCTATGCAGTATTTCTCCTTTTGTGACTGACTAATTTCACTCAACATAATGTTCTCAAAGTTCATCCATGTTATGTGGTAGCTTACAGCTCTCAGTTGGTGTTTTGACTCACTATATCCATAAGTATAGATCAAGCTCATCACATTGTGGCAATTTACACTCATTTCCTTTATTAAAAAAAAAAAAGTTTTTTTTTTTTTTTTTTTTTTTTTTAAATCTTCCTTTAGTCAAGTTCTGATTATCAAGCCATCGAGGCTAGGTCAAATGGGTACTATCTGCAAGATTTTGTGTGTCTCCCCTCACTTCATATTCTTGTGTGTCTCCACTCATTTCATATCAGCTGGAAGCTTCTCTAGCTTTTGGTGGCTATGTCCTTGTCCATGGGCTCAGGAGTCCCCAAGTCTCACCACACTTTGGACCAACCAGCCCTTCCTCTTCTCTCTGTCATCTCCAGGCCAATGGGCATCCATGGAACATGGTTGGACTCAGCCCATTTCTTTATTGCTGCCTTTTCCTTTCTTCCACTTACCAGTAGACCAACATGGTTGCCAGCAAGCTTACATGCTTGTTCATGTCCTTTGAGTTTCAATCTCGGAGGGGGGTTTGTCCTGAAGGAACTTGATTGCTTCCCTTGATAGCTCCCTGGCAAACAAGTTGCTTATTCTTGTATCTTGAATTCTTTTTCAGGTAGTTCCAATATATTTTTCCTCAAAAATGTTTTCTAGCTCTGCCACTTGGTCACTTGTTTGAGTCATTCTGTTTTGTTTCTTTGTGTGAACAGAAATTGTCTGCTATTTTCAAGACATTGTGATGTTGTATTGGTATTAACTTGATGATTGTATGTTTGTGTATTCTTAGGCACTCACCAACTGCCTACTGGTGGGTGTGATCAGAAGATGAACTTGTGTGCTGTTCTCTGTTTGTTGTTCATGCAGCAGTTCCGTTTAGGATGTATTTGACTGATGTTGACTGTTGTGTCATTGATCTAGTGCATAGCATCTGGTATTGACTCTTTCCCAATGGGTGGAGATATAGAGGGTGTGGTTGTGGCTGGGCTGTATGGATGTGGTTGCTGTCTCCTGTTGGATCATGTGGGAAAAGAAAACACACTCACAGAGAGAAGGGAAACAAACACTAACCCACAAACAACAGAGAATAAAGAAAATAATAAAGGAAAAGGAAAAAGGAAAGCAAGGAAAAGCTAGCAAAAGAACACAAAAAAACAATGAAAAAAAAGAGAGAGAAGAAAATAAAATGATAAAATAGAGAAAAGTAAAAGAGAGAAAACAAAAGGAAAGAAAAAGACCTTAACACAACTAGGGAGAGGAATAAGTAAAAGGGAAAGAGAGTAGTAAATAAACAAAACCACAAAGAGGCATTAAAAAAAAAACAAGTAATTAAGAAGAAAGAAAGAAGTAGCAGCTAGGAAAGAGAAGCAGGAAAAAAATGAAAAAATGGAAGAGGAGCTAGAAAGGAGAGAAAACAAGAGAGACAAAGTGAAGGGAGACAGAATAAAAAAACAGAAACAATGGAAGGGGGAAAACCCAGGGCAGGTGCCAGACCCAGAGAAAAGAAAATTCTGGCATCTTCTGTCAGCCAAGGACCACATGTCATAGGTGGTGAAATATGAGACTGTAACACTCAACCCTAGATGGAATTTCTGTAGGGTAAGTGTCTTTTCTGGGCACTTAATCCAGAAGTAGTTTGTGCAAATCCCAAGTCAGTTGGGAAACCAGGGTATTTCCTTCCCAGGGGGGAGTCAAGGGTGAGAGGTCCCTCTAGTCTTTTGCTGACCAGAACCAGCTCTGGGGATCTGGAATTGGCCATACCTGAGTCCAGGTGCCCGGGTAGGTGCTGCTAGCTCTCCACATACTTCAACAGCCCAGAGACCAGGAGCTTCCCTGGGAGTGTATGCAGATGGGGGCTGGCCACACCTCTGGACATCAGGGTAATGTGGAGTATAAGAAAAGAAAAACATTGCCCCTTACTGTCCACCAATAAGCAGTATGCTTCTATGCCACCTACTGCCCTCTTGCCTTCAAAGTTGCCCTTGAAAGTTCAAGATGATCACACTGCTGCTGTCCTGGTTACCGGTACAGATCAGCAGTTTCTTTTCCTCCATCATGTGTCTGTTCAGCTGCTTCTCCTAGTGACGGCTAGCTAGTCTAGGGCTGGCCAGGGCTGACTATGTAGAATTAATATCACCTGCACCTGCTTCATTTGGTTTTCCTATCTTTGTTGTAGAGGGTCCCTACAGCTTTTCTGCTTAAATCACCATCTTGCCACCTCTTAAAGTTCTTTAATAAATTTATATATGATGAATATACTGAATATACATATATTACATTTTATGTGTGTGCATATATATGTCTCTATCTATCTATCTATCTATCTATCTATCTATCTATCTATCTATCTATCTATCTATCTACATCATCTCATGTCAACCCTGGTAATTGATCTCATTAGCATCCCAGTTCATAGAAACCAAGTTACAGAGAGGTGAAGTAGGAACTCCGGTTTCAGTTGGGATTCAAATCCAGCACTCTAGCTCCGGAGTCTGTTATGCCAACTCCTTTGCATGAGTCTTGGTTTTTGCTGCCAGATTTTATGTTTTTGTATGTCAGAAGCCATGCCCTACACTTTTTTTAAAATGTACTTTCCTCTAGTCTCTCATACGTCCCTCAGCTTGGTGCTAGGAAGAGAGTTGAAGCTTAGTAAGTATTTGTTGAACTGTCTATCTCTCTTCTCATTTCACATGTGAGAGAATCAAGACTCATGGAGACCAAGGGTCTTACCTGAGGTCACACATCCGCAGTTCATTGCAAGACCTGACTTAGTAGAAGCTCTAAAATGTCTTTGGTCCAAAGACACAAGAGCCTGTTTTAATATAGAAAGCCTCAGGTTGTCCTGTTCACCAATTTCCTTTAAGTTAATGTGACAAAACACTCTGAATTCTTATTACAGAAGAGAAGGAATTAAGGAGGGGAATGGAACATAAAGAGTGCCTTCCATGTAAGAGATTCTATGCTAGTGATTCCCCATTTGTTATTTTGTTTCTTCTCAGATCAATGCCCAGAAGTTAGGCAGTATAACTACCCTAGTTATAGATATGGAAATGGAAGATCAGAGAAGTTAATTCACCTCTCCAAGACCACAGGCTTGAAAATCCAACATGAATATGACTACAGATTGGATTTTCCTACTGCACCACCAGGGGGTGACTCAACCAAGGGGTGGTATCCTTAGAGAGCTGGAGCTGGGGCTCTCCTTGGGATGCCATGGTTTGTGTATGTACTCAGCTATTAGGCAAGCCACCTGAATAACTGGAAAGCCCTGACTGGAAACTAGAATTCCTCTCTGATTCACTGGGTCTTGGGAAAGCAGGTTGGCATCCTTCATCTTTTGTTTCCCCCTTGTCCTTAGTTGAGGCAGGATTGTTGTTCCTCAGGCAGCTTTCCAGTTGAGCAAGGGTCCTCTCTGGCTGCACTGAGGTATTTATTATTTATTGGTTCCTTGGTAGTTGCTGTCTCATGGTGCTAGCAACTTGAAAACTCTATGAACAGAGTTGAACTGCTCCATAGGATGTTCAAGGCTGTGACCTTTCAGAAGCAGAATGCCAGGCCTGTCTTCTAAGGCTTCTTTGCTTAAGTTTGAACTGCCAACCTTTTGACTAGTTGTTGTTAAATGCTGTTGAGTCAATTCTGACCCATAACGACCTTGTCTAGTGCTTCCAAGGAGCAGTTGGTGAGCTGGAACCACAGACCTTGCAGTTAAAATGACTTTGCAGTCTGACTCATTTACCCACAGCGCCACCCAGGATTAGTAGTTGAGCACTTAAACAGTCTAGGGATTCAGCTCTAGTTTTCTTGGAAGGATATGAAATTCAGAAGACATGGGTTCTAGACCTGGTCTTACCATGTGACCCAAAGCAAGCCATATATCCACACTAGCTCTAGGTCTCAGTTTCTTCATCCGGTGAGAAATCTGTCTTACCCACCACTATATTGCCACTATTCAGACTCCTTCTAGGGTTTAAATTTGAAGCTCCACAATTACAACTTTATTCTTTTATTTGCTAACGTACAAATACAAGGGTGCTTCAGAAAGTTCATGGAAAAAATGGAATGAAAAGATAATGGACTTTTTCCACAAAAAAAATTTTTTCTATCCTCTATCGAATCTGTATACATTTGTGGATGTAGTCCTTTACACCTTTTCAACCTGTCATCAACTTGAGTGTCTATACATCCATTTGTAGATTATTGTTATTGTATATAATAGTAGTTAACTCTGTTGCCCTTAACACTTGTCCTGCTCCCATTATCTTCCTTTGTCTTTCTTAATTATTTTGTGCTGACCTCCCTCTTATTGTATGTTGTCTTCTACTTTACCCACATTAATGTGTGTCTACCCTCTAGTGTGGCACTGTGGGACCATCACTGGACTACTAACTGAAAGGTTGGCAGTTCAAACCCATCAGCCACTCCTCGGAAACCGACTACAACAATGACACCCTCTAGTTAGGAAACCTGGTGTGGCACTGCAGGACAAACACTAGACTGCCAACTGAAAGGTCAGCCGTTCAAACCAATCAACCACTCCTCAGAAACCCCATACAGGCCTGCTATGAGTCGGAACTGACTCGACAACACCCAACCACCACCACCACCACCAGCCCTCTAGTTAGATACTATGGAGGGTCACTGAAAAAAAGGAAGACTCCAAACCAGATGGAATGACGCTATCACAACAACAATGGTCCAAACAAAACAACAGTTGTTCCACAAAACTTTGAAGCACCCGCATACATTACTCTGGAAGAGGTCATACTTAGTATAAGTAGGTTTCCAATGGGGGCAGTGGTGATTCTGTGGTGCATTTCTCCTCTTTGCTATGGGAGACTGGACTTTGATTCTTGTCCAATGCACTGCATAAGTCCTTACCTATCTGTCAGTGGGGGCTAGCAGGTTGCTCTGATGATGAACAGGCTTCAGATGACCTTCCAGATTAAAACAGATTAGGAAGAGAGCCCTGGCAATCTGCTTCTGAAAAGGCAATTTGTGAACCATGCACTACATGAGACCAGGGGTCATATCTGTCCTCACTTTATGTTTGCATCCTCTAGCACTTAGGAGCTGCCCCCCAAATATCTGTGGTCTGAATGAATAGATGAAGAGATCTCATTGTTCTCCTTTTACAGATAAGGACCCTCAGGCCCCAAGAAGCTACGTGATTTCCCTAAAATTAACTAGCTAACTGATAGAAGAAGCTTATATAAGGAGCCTAGTTTATATTGCATGAAAGGATAGGCAAGAATATTGGTGGGAAGCCATTTGCTTCCCATTAGGTATAATGGAGAAACACTGTAACTCTGAAGAGAGAACAGAGTGATGCCTCCGCTGTCTACCTGGCTCCTAATCATCACTACTGAGGTGTCTTAAGAGGTCGTCCAACAGCACTTATCACACTGTGTGTTTATGCATCTCTTCACTCAATGTTATCTATCCCAGAATGAGAACTTGTTAAGGACAATGGTTGTTATCTGTATCTTTGTTGTTGTTGTTAAGTTCTGTCAAGTCGACTACAACCCATAGTGACCCTGGGTTTCTGAGGAGCAGCTGGTGAGCTTGAACCACCGACTTTGCAGTTCAAACGGCTTTGCAGTCTGGCACATTAACCCACAGCGCCACACCAGGACTCCATCTGTATCTTTAGAGTCTAGCATATTATAAGTACGTGATAAGGGTTTGAGGCCTGAATGACTGACTGAACAGATGCCCTTATAATCGAAGCTCCATGATGCCTTTTGCATGTGACACTCTGGATGGAGACTGAAGCTACTCTAAACCAGGCTTGCCAGGTTCCTCAGTAGAACCACCGCTAAGAGGTTGTTACTAAATGCTGGATGTTGTTCATAGTACCTTCAACTGTGGGCCCCTGAGGACAGTTCACCAAGTCCACCCAAGCAGGATGGGCCTGCTGAGTCCAGCTGCTTCTTTCCTGCGGGAGGACACACTCAGAGTGACTGCTCTGAGCCCAGTCACCACCCACCCTGCCATTCTGGTTCTTGAGCTCCTGCAGAACCAGCTGGGAGAAAGATCCTTCAGAAGAATCCCACAGAGGTCAGGTCCAGGTCACACACATTAACCACGGAATTCATTCTTGCTTTTCTCATTTTCATTGGATTAGGACAGCTTTTGCCCTTAGAACTGTCTACCAGGGAGGTACCAGCAAAGGCCTGGAAGAGTTCCTGAACACTCATCTGTCATTTGTGGGTTTTCCTGAGACAGACCTTGCCCGACTACACCCTCAGACTCACTGACATCACATAAAGCTCCAGGGTTATGTGAGGAGCAATGCCATTCATAATTTGCCCATGATTATTGTCAGCATCATTCCTTGATTATGTTTATATTATTATTTTTGTTGTCTTATATTTTATGGCACTTTATGGTTCATGAAGTACTTTACTACATGTGATTTTATTTGATTGGGCAGTATATTAATAGCCTCCACTTGATAGATAAGAAAACAGAAGTTCAGAGAAGCAATGTGACGTGTCAAAGTCTACATAATTACTCTGGCAGAATTGAAACTCAAGAGCAGATGTTCCTGTTTTATGTTCAATTTTATTTCACTATATTCCCTCTGTTCTATTGATTTTTTTCCCACTTTAAAAATATGAATAGCTGACCACTACCTTTTGAGTCTTACATTTCTAATAGAAATTGTTCTTGTCAACCCTATCCTCTGGATTCCAGTGAGAAACACAGTGCTCTGAGACTGCTGTTTTGGACACAAGATCCTTCTGCGATGCTGCTAGGCAGAGCCAGCGGCAGAATGCCCAGAGACTCCCAGGAAGAGACAGAATTGAAATAATACCAGACAGTTCAAACCTACCAGCCGCTCCTCAGCAACCCTATACAGAGTTGCTATGAGTCAAAACCAACTCGACAGCACTTAACAACCACAACAGAGTTCATCTGCTAGTTGTCACACGAAGGAACCTTTATGGGTTGCAAAATTTCTGACCCAAGAGGGCTTTCTGTTCAGGTGGCCTCTGTTCTGGGATTTTGGCTTTAGCCTCTTGCATGAGATGCCCATAGAGGCTCAGAAGTATTCAGTTCAAGCAGCAGCATGTGACTCAGATTCCTTTCTTCTTTCTACAAATATTTTACAAACATACAATCTACTATGTATGATCTAAGCATCTTCTAGGCCTGAGGGATTTAGAAATCAATTGAAAACCTAAAGAGATCCGCTTTCTCTGGTATATTTGAATAGTTTAGTCCAGGACACAAACCCAAAATGTTTCAACCCACATTATTGTTGTTAGGTGCCATTGAGTCGGTACTGACTCAATGACCCTGTGCATAACAGAAAGAAACACTGTCTGGTCCTGGGCCAACCTCACTATTGTTGCCACGCATGAGCCCATTGATGTTGCCACATTGCCAATCCATCTTGTTGGAGGTCGTCCTCTTTTTCTCTGACCCTCCACCTTACCAAACATGATATCCTTCTCCACTGACTGCTCCCTCCTGAAAAGATGAAGTTTGGCCACCCTGGCCTCCAAGGAGTACTCTGGCTGCACTACTTCCAACACAGATCTGTTGGTTCTTTTGGCAGCCCATGGCACTTTCAGTATTCTTCTCCAACACCATAACTCAAAAGCATCAATTCTTCTGTGGTATTCCTTATTCACTGGCCAGCTTTCGCATGCATATGAGGTTATTTAAAATACCATGGCTTGGGTCAGGCACACCTTAGTCTTCAAGCTGACATCTTTGCTGTTCAACACTTTAAAAGGTCTTGTGCAGCAGATTTGCCTAATGCAATACGTTGTTTGATTTCTTGACTGCTGCTTCCGTGAGTGTTGATAGTTGATCCAAGAAGAATAAAGTCCTTGACAACTTCAATCTTTTCTCCGTTGATAAGAATGTTGTTTATTGGTCCAGTGGTAAGGATTTTGTTTTCTTTACATTGAGATGCAATCCGTACCGAAGGATGTAGTCTTTGATCTTCATCAGTAAATACTTTAAGTCATCTTCACTTTCAGCAAGCAAGGTTGTATCATCTGCATATCGCAGGTTGTTAATGAGTCTTCCTCCAATCCTAATGCCACATATTTCTTCATATAACCCAACTTCTTGGATTTTTGTTCAGCATATATGGTGAAAGAATACAACCCTGTCACACACCTTTCTTAATTTTAAACCATTCAATGTTCCTACGTTCTGTTCAAACAAGTGCCTCTTGGTCCATGTACAGATTCCTCCTGAGCACAATTAAGTGTTCCAGAATACTCATACTTCACAATGTTGTCCATGGTTTGTCATGAACCACACAATCGAAAGCTTTTGCGTAGTCAATAAAACACAGATAACATCTTTCTGGTATTCTCTGCTTTCAGCCAAGATCCATCAGACATCAGCAATGATATCCCTTATTCCACATCCTCTTCTGAATCCAGCTTGAACCTCTTGACAGAGTAGGCACTCACTCATCTCTGTCAATGTATGCTTGCAGTCATTTCTGTATTACCTTTAGTAAAACTTCACTCACATGGGATATCAAAGGCATTGTCCGATGATTTCCACATTCCGTTGAATCTCCTCTCTTTGGAATAGGCATAAATACAGCTCTCTTCCAATCAGTTGGCCAGATAGTTGTCTTCCAAATTTCCTGGCAGAGATGAGTGAGTGCCTACTGTGCTGCCTCACTTTCTTGAAAGATTTCAATTTTTATTCCATCAATTCCTGGTGCCTTGTTCTTTGCCAATTCCTTCAATGCACTTTGGACTTTTTCCTTCAGTATCATTGGTTCTTGATCATATGCTACCTCTTGAAGTGGTTTAACAGTAACCCTTTCCTTTTGGTACAGTGACTCTGCGTATTCCTTCCCTCTTCTTTTGATGTTTTCTGCATCATTCAATAATTTTCCCAGAGAATGCTTCAAGAATGAAAGTCAAGGCTTAAATTTAGTTCCCTTCAATTCAGGTGTGACAGTGAATTAGGCAGTTAATTAAGACAACAAAAATGGAAAGAACATTGTGCTGTGTGACTGGCATTCTGGGATCTATCTCATTTCCTCGATGAGGAGAGAATAGGCTAGATATCTGATGGATTCCAGCTGACTGATGGAGCCAAAAAATGCCTGAAGCAAAGCCTAATGTCACTCAGATTATTTAATATGGGATCTAGAATTCTCAAAGTTTAAAGTCTTCTGTTTGCCCTGTATCTTCAGCATGTTGCCTAGGGAGACCAAGGCAACAAGCTGAATATGAATGACTTCTGTCACAGTTTCCAACTGAATCAGGACTTAGTCAAGGTCAGAACCTGCTCTGCAGTGACTATGTTGGCCCTGTGGGCCTCCTTCCTCTAATGACCACAAGCTCTCATTCTTTCATCCTTCATTCTTCAACAAATATTTTCTGAATGCTATGAGCATTGTGCTGGACCTTAAAGATGCAGTGATGAGTAACATAGACATTTGCCCTGAAGGAGCTCTCAGTAGAGAAGCAGGGAGATGATCAGGAAGCCTTTACTGAGTACTTGTGATGTGCTGGTTCTGTGGTTCCCCCAGAATCACAGTGAGAAATGCCCAGATCCTAGTGTGGGGAATCTCCAAATGGAACAGAGAAAGCAATTGTGAGCACAGGACATGGCAGGCCCTCTGGCAGAGACACGTTCCTTTATGATAAGCCTCTGATGGGGGAAGGGGAGGCTGTGTGGGCAGGTTTCCCAGAGGACACAGTACTTGATGTGAGCCTGGAGATGTGGAGGGGTGGAGGAAGGAAGGTGTCTTAAGCAGAGAGTACATCTACATGCATTCAGGTATGGTGACAATTTGGTGTGGCTATCGTGGTGCTGTGGGTTAATGCGTCAGATTGCAAAGCCATTTGAACTGCAAGGTCGATGGTTCAAGCTCACCAGCCGCTCCTTGGAAACCCTATACAGGGTTGCTATGGGTCAGAATCGACTCAATGGCACTTAACAACAACAATAACAACAACATCGTATTGATGGAATCCCAGGGTGGTGCAAATGGTTCATGCACTTGGCTGCTAACTGAAAGTTTAGGGGTTTGAGTTCATCCAGATGTACCTTAGAAGAAAGATTGGACAATCTATTTCTGGAATATTAGCCATTGAAACTCCTACTGAGCTTCTACTGTCACACAGGGCGGTTGGAAGATAAGCCTCGTGAGTTTAAGAAGAATCCAGGCCATTTGGAAGAATATGGATATTTTTCTTGGAGGTATTAGGGATTCAGTAGAAGTTTTAAACAGTTTCAAAATTACAGTTGAGAAACATAGGGAGGGTCTAAGGAAAGGGAGCAGAGGGCTGAGGGGGTTGGGGATCTGGGTACTTTGCTGCATGTGGAGGTGGGGAAGAGAGAAGCTAGGGTGACTCTCAGTCTTGGAGTCATTTACTAGAGAACTGAAGGACTTGGGGGTGGAGTGATGATGGGTTCTGAGCACATGGATTACTGTAAACACTGGAATGTGGTGCATGTCGTCAGAGGGCTAAGGGCATAAAGCAAGGAGTTGGGAAGAGGGAGGGAGGGAGCCCTTCACATGGTACTACAAGTAGTCCTCATGATGTAAGACATTTAAGGTGTGGGGAAGCCTGTGTATATTGAGGGAGGAGTATGGGAGCAAAGGATGTGCAAAGTGAAGTAGGAAAAGACCCTAGAGATTAAAATCCTTAGATAGGGCAAGCTGTGACCTCGGATATTGATAGCTGTATTCCTATTCCCCTCTTTTGAATTATGGTGGCAAAGGCTGACACCATAGGAAATGCTCGGTCATTTCATCATTAACCTGGAGACTTCAATCATCTGTTAAATTGTTCAGACTCTTATAACATGACTCACTCATGCTCTCTGTCTGTACACTAGGGCAGAGAGCATGACTGAGCAGGTCCCACAGGGCAGGAAGAGCCCAGAGCTGGGATGGGCTGGGGTGAGGGGAGAGCAGGGAAGAGCAGCTCTAACTCACCACCTCACTCCTACTTTGTAAGATACACAGATGTCTTTCTGCTTTTCTGCAAGTGAGATTTACATTGTTATTTATCCATCTATCCATCTCTCTGGAGTCCTGGTGTGGCACTGCAGGAATATGTGCTGGTCTGCAAGGTCAGTTTGAACTGCAAGGTCAGCAGTTCAAACCCACCAGCCGCTCCTCGGAAACCCTATACAGGGTCACTATGAGTTGGAACCTACTCAACGGCACTTAACAATAACAACATCTATCTATCTATCTATCTATCTATCTATCTATCTATCTATCTATCTATCTATCTAATGTCACTAGATTAACCAGTGCCTGCAGTAGAATGATATGTAGGTGGGTGTATCAATTTCTAGGGCTGTTGTAACAAAGTGCCACAAAGTGAATAGCTTAAAAGAACAGAAACTTATTATTGCACAGTTCTGGAGGTTAGGGACCCACATTCAGGGTATTGGCAGGGCCATGCTCTCTCTGAACTCTAAGGGAAGGTACTTTCTTGTTCCTACAGGCTTCTGGTAACCCAACGTGTTCTTTGACTTTTAGATGCATCTTCACATGAGTACCCTCCTCCCCGCACTGTGTGTCTCTCTATGTCTATTCTAGTTTTTCATAGGGACACCACTTAAATTGGAATAGGACCCACCCCACTTCAATATGATCCTAACTGATAATATCTTCAAAGACCTTGTTTCCAAACAAGTTCATATTCACGGGTATCAGGGGTTAGGATTTCAATATAAAGTTTTAGAGGATGCAATTCAGCCCAAACTAGTAGGGAGAGGAGAGCAATATTTATTACTCATTTCCCATTTTGTCAATTCTGCCTTCCTTCTTTTTCTCTTTCCTTCTTCTCCCCATTTTTTCTGTTCCTTCCCCATTTTCCATGTTTACCACTGTGCCCAGTCTGAAGCTAGTTCTCCTAGTTAGATTTACAAAGGCAAATTACATTTCTTTAGGTCTTGTTTATAATCATCTATGCTTTGAGACTTCAAAAATAGTATCTTTGGGTGGAAGAGTTATTTTTTCTCAAACGTGGGAGCAGCCATTTCAATTCAGTAAGCACTGGATCCCTCCTATGAGTATGCCACAGGGAAAGAATTTAGTTATATACATTCCCACTCCTCCCAAGCTTAGAGTGTCTTCAACCTCACTTTTCCATCTCAACGCCATTCAATGCCACAACTCAATGCCCTTTCCCTACCCTTGACCTCCCAGGTCTTCGCTGTCAGACTCACTGCTGGTGAGTGGGCACAGGGAAGAATGAGACTTAGTCCTCATCCACATGGCCAACTGGAGTCTAGGGCTGTGGCCAGCGAGTCACCTCAGACCTCTGGTACCAAGACTGATTCCTGTCTGAGTCACAATGCTGCCTTCCCGCAGCTCAACTCCTTCAGTAGATGTTCACAGGCTCTCAGTGTTCTCCCAGCCAGAGACTTTGAGCATTCAATAGAAGAATATAGTTCTTTTTTCTAATGAGTTTATAATCTCATGGAGACAAGACATCACATACGGACCAGGACAGTGCTGTGTACGGTGTGAGTAAGCATGTGAGTGAGTCTAACAGTGAAAGCCCCAGGTCAGGAGAGCCAAGAGGGACAGGAAGGCATTGAGTTGTGGCACTGAGTGGCAACGAGATGGAGAAACTGAGATAAGGGTATTATGGGTCTTGGAAAGAATGGGATTGTGTATAACTCAATTCTTTGTATCTCCAGTTCAAGCATGGTACTGAGCCTCAGTAGAAACTCAAAATATCTACAAAATTGAGTAAAAGCATCAAATGTCACTTCTCTAAAGCTACCTCTGATACTCTTAGTGTATTTAATATCTTTGCTAATTAAAAATTTTACTACTCAAGTAATGCATGTTGATTGCAGAAAAATTAGAAAATGCAGATATTCGCAAGGGAAAAAAATGCTCACGATCACCCACCCAGAAGTGAATGTTGCTAATATTTTAATTTAGATCCTCCTAGACTTTGTTTTTATCAGAAGGATGTTTACCTGTGCTTTATTGACTACGCAAAGGCTTTCGATTGTGTGGATCATGACAAGCTATGGACAACATTGAGAAGTATGA
>NW_006408560.1:10049483-10059194 GCF_000296735.1 Chrysochloris asiatica
GGGAATATTCTTTAGGTGAGAAGGAACAGAATGAAGGTTAAAAGAGTTTGTGGACTATGCTATTTTATTTTATATTACTATATTACACTGTATCATTTTATTTTTGCACACTTATAAAGCTCTAATTTTAATTTCATTTTCTTCTAAGCATTATAACAGTCACTTTTTTATAATTGCACAAAACATGTTAATTATAAAGAAATTTGGAAACTGACACATATACAGACTTTTATATATCATTTCAGTGAGATTTATGACCTTTATGCTAAGTAAATAGGATTGCCTTTTATGCTAAATAATCTAATGTAGAAGTTAAACCAGAAACTCCTGTCATTAGAGTGAACCCTTTCACTCTAAGTTAGTCTGTGGTTCAGATTTCCTGGGGAAAAGATAGAATTGTGTCATTAAATTTTACAATTAATGCTATGCAGTAATTTGTAACCCATGAAGAAACTTGGGCTTGAAGTAGGTTGAAACAGAAAGAACACCATCTTGGCTTTTGTAAGAGATCAAAGAGATTGGCATAATTTCATAATAATGAAATGAATGAGATATTTTATAAAAAAAACTTCAAACTTCTTATGTGTCTATCACATTTTAAACAATCAAGCCATTTTTTTTTTCTTGAATTATGTTAGGAAATAATTCTTGATATTGGTGTAACTGTGAAAGGTACACTATTTTCAGTTTTCAGTCTGAAAGGAAGATAAAGTGCTGTATGCTTACTTGTATAATAAAGGAATCCACAATGAGTGTCAAACAAAAAAGTTCATGGTATGGAGATGAGAAAGAGAAGAGGAAGGGCTGGTTGGTCTGAAGTGTGGTGAGACCTGGGGACTCCTGAACCCACAGACAAAGACATAGCCAGGGAGGGATAGAGCTGAGAGTGAAGCATCCAGCTGATGTGAACTGAGGAGAGATGCACGAGAACGCCCAAACTTATAGATAGCATGCATAAGACCTAACCTCATTAGCTTGAAGATCAGATCTCAACTATGGGAAGATAAACAAGTGTAAATTTTTTTGATGAGCTTGACCTATACTTATTGATGTAGTAGGTCAAAACACCAACTGAGAGGAAAGGAGTCGTCACATCAAGTATCAATACTATCCTCTCTGTATCCAGGGTTGATAGGAATGGGCAACTTAGACATCGGCTACCTAAAATGAAGGGGCAATAAAGGCACAAAGTGACTGGATTACAAATTTTCAAGAGGAAAATTAGTTTCAGAGTGTGCAGGGGAAGGTAGAATCCCCACTTAATAGTTTTCATCTTGTCTAGACGGGTCTGGTGAATGGAGATGGGAATAAGATTCTTGTGATTCTAAAGTGAATAACTGTTATCATGACTGATTGTGACTGTCACAACTGCAAAAATAGAGGTTTTGTAACAAAAAGGGAGAAATAGTTAATATTACAGTCCAGGAACAGAGGACCCTAGGACCATCAAGGAAGAAGAGCATAAGTGGAACGTGGGACCCTACTCAGAGAAGCAGCGACACCAGAGATGGAGGCAGAGATGATGACATGGAGAGATAGAGCATCATGGAAAGAGAAAGTCTGTGTGCTGGTGGCCAGAAGGCAGGCTTGCAGAATGTACCCTTTGGTTGTTTAAATAATTGTATATTCCTAAGTGTTTTTGTGTACATCCCCCCCTCCCCCAAACAAAAACAAAAACAAAAAACAACAGTGGGAATAGAAGCAAATACTGTTGAATGATGATGCACTGGGGTGGGGGGAGGGTTGTGATCATTGCAATGAAACCATGAGTGTAAAACCAATGTTCTCCCATGTAAACGATCATGCCATTCACAATAAAAACATATATATATATATAAAAGTTCATGGTATCCACCACGTACATATGTTGTTAAGTGTTGTCATGGTGGTTCTTACTCATAGCAACCCTGTATAGGATTTCTAAGGAGCAGCTGGTGGGTTTGAATCACTAACTTTGTGGTTAGCAGTTCAGTGCTTATCTTACAGCATCACACCAAGACTCCCTTGTATATATAAATATGTTGATAAGGAAGAATTAGAGCTATATGAATTGAATCACCACATGGTTTATACTATTGTAATGTGCTGGACACTTTTTCTCTTCAAATCCATTTAACTTAAGCTTTGTTCTGTACTCGTCAGATTGGGATAGGCCTATCTCTCCCACTGGACTGAAAATTCTTAATAGTCAAGGACAAGGAGGCTTCATCATCTTTGCCTCCCTTACCCTGGCTCAGACCTGGGGTCCTATAAGTTCTCAGTGTGTGTTCAGAGACATTCCATGAAGGATGGCTTACCCAATGATCAAGATAAGCATGGATTTATTTGTGCTTATTTACTAATCCGTAGCAGTTTTATGGGTTATTCGGTGAGCAAGAAAAATCTGGGTTTATTAGTAATTAAGCACAAGGAAACCTGTGCTTACCTTGATCATTGGGTAATCCAACACTGCATTCCACGATGGTAACAAACAAGTGCATATAAAGTCACTATGAGGAACACCCCATCTCCTCAGGGCAAGTCACGTGTCCTTCCCCAGCCCTGGTCTCTGTCTGACAGGCTGCCAGCTCCCTGCTTCATCGTCACCTGTGCTTTCAGACTTGTTCCTCACCAGCTGAGGAAACAAGGTGTCTCGCTACGTGTGATTCTAGGTGCCTCCAAGGCTATTTTTAGTCCTTCTGAGTCTCCCACCCCGGATGTTGAGTTGCTCTCCAGAAAGAATCCTCCTCCTTTCTCTGATTACTCATGGCTCAGACAGCATCCCCATCTCCAGGCTCCACCAAGGAAATGCTCCCTCTGGAGGAGTAAACAGTGTAGCTGGCGAGAACTCCAAAAGGTGTGAGCTTCCCAAGGCACATGACCTGAGCCAGCCTGTAAGCAGGGCTGGCTCACAGCTCAGGG
Organism: Chrysochloris asiatica; assembly: GCF_000296735.1. Lineage (NCBI taxonomy): Eukaryota > Metazoa > Chordata > Mammalia > Afrosoricida > Chrysochloridae > Chrysochloris > Chrysochloris asiatica. Next base: position 10,052,385 of record NW_006408560.1, read on the forward strand.
ATTGTGGGGAGATCTTCCAAGACATGGTCACACATACCTGGGGGCCCCAGGCAGCTCATGATTCAATCTGGTGTCCCTGGCTTCACCAGTCCTCTGGCATTCATTCCATAGAAGTGGTAGAACCCAGGCAGGAAGAAGAAATTGCTGCAGCTTGAGACCAGAACTGCTAGAGAGCTCCTCCACGCAGTGCCCCATGAAGAAGGCTTAATTTTAAGCTCATATTGCACTAACTTTTCAGAAAAAAAGTAGTTACGGTTTGCTTTATGTGAATTATAAGACCTGGTGGTTAAGTGGGTTAAACATTGTGCTGCTAATTATAACATCAGTGGTTCAAATCCACAAGCCACTCTTCAGGAAAAAGATGAGGCTGTCTGCTCTTGTAAAGATTACCGCATCAAACACCCTAGGAGCAGTTCTATGCTGTGTTATAGGGTCACTATTTGTCAGAATCAATTTGAGGGCAGTAAATTACATGCAATATATTCCCCAATCCCCTGGGGGTCTCCACATGCCCACCACTTCTCTGATAGGCTGTAAGGGATTAGGCTAAAGGACACTGTGGTTAGAGTCAAGGAGCCGAGCAGTGGACCGAGAGCTCAATGAGCTGGATTTGAAGCCTGACCCCTGCTCTTATCTGTGAGATCTTAGGCAGGTTGTTTGGATACTCTGAGTTTTGATTTTCTCTGCCGGTGGCAGGGATACTGATCCTCTGTTATAACCAACATGCTTGTTTTGAAGATCTGAATAAAGAGATGTATAGATGCAAAAACACCTTCTTGTTGTTGTTTTTAAGTGCCATTGAATTGGTTCTGACCCATAGTGATTGTGTATAGGGTTTTTGAGGAGCAGCTAGTGAGCTTGAACCACTGACCTTGTGGTTCAAACCAACTTTGCAGTCCAGTGCATTAACCCACAGTGCCACACCAGGACTCCAAAAACACCTGTTAAATGATAAAAACACCTTATAAATGATAAAATGCTCCAGAAGTTAAAGAATAAGAAGCTCTTGTTTTTCTGAGAAGAGATACATATCTACTGTAATTCAAGTAGACCCAAGTGGCAGCAAGTTGCCCATCTGACTTGGTTGCTGTTGTTGTTAAGTGCTGTGGAGTCAGTTCCGACTCGTAGCGACCCAGTACAGGGTTTCCGAGGCTGTAAATCTTTACAGAAGCAGAAAGCAGAACAGCTGGTAGTTTCGAACTGTTGACCTTGCGGTTCACAGCTGGATTTGTAACCACTACGCTACCAGAGCTCTGACTTGGTAGAATCTGTCAAACACGCATCCAGCTGGGAACTTCAGGCTGGGAGTAGGACTGGAAATGCCCTGGCAACAATCTTGACATCTCTGGGTTTTCGCTGATGCCAATATTAAAAATGACAAGAACAGGAAGAGCTAAGAATTACTGAGTGCTTCCGATGCTAACAGCATTTATCTCTTGGAATTCTCATACTGTCCTAGAAGATGACGTGGTTCCTGTTTCCTGTGTATTTCATAGGTGAGGGCACAACTCCAGGCAGCACCTTCGTTGATCTTTGGGACTTTTAATTCTTCACTGAGTCTCCTTTCAGTCAAAAACATCCAGTTAAACTTGTCTCTCAGAGGTGTAGACCTTCAACTCCAGGCACTGATGGTAAAAATGTAATAGTTTTTATCTCATTTTAAGTTATTAAGCCTCATTCTGAAACACAGAGTAGTTAAAAAAATAAATTGTGCCCATTAGTCCCATTAATATCCTATTGTTGTTGTGATGAATTACCACACACTACTGGCTTTGACAACTGTTGTTGTTAAGTGCCGTTAAGTCAGTTCTGATCCATAGCAACCCTATATAGTGTTTCCGAGGAGCAGCTGGTGACCTTGAACCACCAACCTTGCAGTTCAAACGGCTTTACAGTCTGGCACATTAACCGACAGGGCCACACCAGGACTCCAGCTTTAACAATACAAAGGTATTATTTTACAGTTTTGTGGGTTAGAAATTCTACATGGTCTCACTGATCTCAAACCAAGATGTCAGCAGACATCTTTGGAGGTTCTAGATGAGAATCCATTCCAGTGGCTTTTCCAGCCTAGAGAGTATCTGTATTTCTTAGCTTATGGCCCATTTACCCAGCTTCAAAGTCCGTCACTCCATGACCACATTGCCTTTCTGTCACACTGACCATGTAGTTTCTGGCTTACAAGGATCCTTTTGTTTACATTAGGCTGATCTGGACAATTTAGAAAAATCTCCCCCTCTCAGATAAGGTTAAAAGTCCTTAACTTCATCGCATATAAAAGTCCCTCTTGCTATGTAAGGTAACACAGTCACAGTTTCTGGGGATTAGGATATAGACATCTTTAAGGGACCATGATCCTGTTTTCCATTGTTTGCATCAGGGTATAAGTCTGTTTGCATCAGACTTATCTGAAAATAAGTGAAATAACAAAGCTATCTTCCAAATGTTAAATTTCAACATCAGCAAGCACTGGATGAAAGCATCACTTTGCAAAGTCTTTTATAGAGGTAGTTCCAGGGCAGAGTTTAACAGAAGGAGGCGTGATCTGTAAAGGATCATAAAGAAAGGAAACCAGAGAGCAGATATTGTCAGGGCCATCTAAATCTTTCCAAGATTAGAGGTCTTCAGACAACTTTATGATCGTATCTAGTTTTGCCCACCATCAAAACCTGAGGTTGTTATGCAGTTTCATGCCACCAAGCACCTTCAGGTTATGACTTGACTTCTTGGTGATTTCCTACAGGAAGAGAACACAATAGTTAGGCTAATATTTGGTATTTATGTTTCTCTTTCTAAATTGATGTCATCAGTCTCTTATGAGTTCATGGCAGTGAATCAGCACCCCTGGGACTGATTAGCTCAGAAGTATGGGCATGGTTGAACTTAAGAGCTAAGGAATGGTCATTATGATCATGCCAACCTGGTGAGGACTCTTGGGGGTCAGTTAGCTGGCTCATCCCTGGCGATACCAGATACTACCCTTTTGACCTAGCCTCCTGATTCCTGGTTATTTAGGGAACCAAAATAAAGACTGTTTCAATGTTCCCAAACAAACAGTTCAGACCCTGATTGATCACACTTGTTATGATTTTTTCATGCCAAACTTTAATGGATATATTTAACAAGCAAATTATGTAAAATAAACCTTCCTAGAAAAGATCACAAGAAGTAAAATGTCATTCAAGAAGCAAGATGCTGTGGCAGAAGGAGAATAACTAAAAGGATTTGAATCCCAGCTCTGCCTTTAACAACCTGCGTGATTCAGAAAAGTCTATTTTTGTCTCTGAGCCTTTGTTTCTTTACCAGTAAAATAAGGAGTATGGTCTAAATCAGGTATTCTCAATCTTCACTGTGCCCTAAAAGTACCTGGTGGACTTCTGGAGAATGTCCACGCCTCACCAGGATTGGGAACCACTAATTCTAAGTAATTACTGATGTCCTTTCCACATCTTCCTCTGTCATACTGGAATTTGTCCATAAAAATCTAGGTTCAGATTTGTTGAAGATATTTGTCCAAGTTGGTCCCTGCCACTTACTCGCAAATTCAACTGAATAAAGAAATGAAAATTTGAGTGTTTACTGCCTACAAAGTACTGAGATAGGAACTGGAGGTGTTCTGCTCTCAAAGACCTTACCATGTGGTCAGACAGGTAGCCAAGTACCCAAGTAATTATAAGTCAAAGGGATGGACATTGTTCCCTTAAAATTCCTCATACATGACATTTCATGGACAATTCCTTTAACTTCTACTGGGTCTCTTTTCCCAGAAAGTTAAAGCCTATGTTCTGCATCCTTCCTTATATTTCTCAACAAGAGGAGAAGAGATGGGTCCTCGGACACACAGAGGTCTAGAAGTCTAAGCAGTCTCCCTGCCTCCCACATGGTGTTTTTATCCAAGCCCATCATGTACTCTGGAATCCTGGATGGCACTGTGGGTTAATGCGCTGGACTGCAAAATTAGTTTGAACCACAAGGTCAGTGGCTCGAGCTCTCCAATCACTCCTGAACAGTGCTATATAGTGTCGCTATGAGCCGGAACTGACTCGACGGCACTTAACAACAAAACCATGTGCTCTGTACAGGAAAACTGAGCAGTGACACAAAATCCCATTTTGCTGTCAGCATTCCTTGGGGACTTACTATGTGCAGGCACGATTTAAGAGTTTTTACAAATATTAACTCACTCAATCAGTCCCAAGGAAAGGAAGCTAGGATTCAAACCAAGACTGTCTCTAGAGTTTTGGCCCCAACCACTAATCAATAAATGGATTCTGTGCCCTCCATGAAGCGTTCTTATGACTACTAAGAATAATGTGTCCAGAGAGTGAATAGCAACATGGGTAATATTTATGTTAAATAGCTAAGTGACAAGTTAGTAAGATCAACTCTTATAGAAGTACTATGATATAGAGTGTTGTTGTTAAGTGCTGTGGAGGCGGTTCTAACTCATAGTGACCCTGTGTAGCGTTTCCAAGGAGTGGCTGGTAAATCCCAACCAGTGACCTTGCAGTCCAGCGTATTATCCTGTGGTGCCACACTATGTAAAATCAACACAAAAGAGAAATCACTGAAAAAACTATGTTGTTGTTGTTAAGTATCATTGAGTCAGTTCCAACTCATATCGACCCTGTATAGGGTTTCTGACTCTTTAAATCTTTGTGGGAGCTGAAAGATTCATCTTTCTCCCAAGTAATATCTGGTGACCTCAGACTTCTGATCTGTGGCTCGTAGTCCATTGCTTATCCTACACAATGAAAGAAAGATGGAAAGGGAAATAGCAAATATAAAGAGTACTTGGGGATAGGATTCTAAGTAATTTTAAAAATTTTCCTCTTTCTTGTTGCATTTCTTCGTGTGGGAATGAAAACCCAAACTAAATGCCATCAAGTCAACTTCAACTCATAGCAACCTTATATAGAGCTTCTGAGGCTGTAAATCTTTATGGGAGCAGAAAGCCTCATATTTCTCCTGTGGAGAGACAGGTGGGTTTGAACTGTTGACCTTGTAGTTAACACTCCATTATAATTCCATCTCTCCTCCAGTGGCAAGGAAGTATTCTTAACAATTTGTTCTAGGAAAACATTAGGGCTAAGCTTTGATATTACAAAAAATAGCTTGGGTTTCAAAATTGTCAGATGAATAATTTGAAATTTAGAATATATTTTCTTATGGAAATAAGGTATGTATAATGTTAGATTATTTAAAGTTTTTATTGTAGTTGTCGTTAATAATTGCTAGTAAGTCAGTCTGACTCATTGTGTATTGCCATAAATATGCATATAATGAAACATTTGCCATTTCAACATTTTTTGTTTATATATTTCAGTGACATTTATTGCATTCATCTATTTACACAACCATCAACCCCTATCTATTTCTAAATTTTTTCATCACCTTTAGCAGAAGTTTGGTGTCCACCTAAACATTGACTTACTCTTTCTCTCTACCTCCTATTCCTGGCAACAACTAAGAAACTTTGATTTCTATCCATTTGCCTAGTCTAGCTATTTCATGTAAGTGGGATCATACAACATTTGTTTTTTGTGACTGACGTATTTCACTCAGCCTAATGTTTTCACAGCTCATCTAAACTGTAGCACGTGTCAGAGCTTCATTCATTTATTTTTTATTGAAGAGTTGTATTTCATTGCATGTATGTTGTTGTTAGTTACTGGACAGTTGGTTTGGACTCATAGTGACCCTGTATGAGGTTTCCTTGGCTGTAATCTTTACAGACCACCACTCATCTGTCAGTTTGTTGTACTGTGGTGGCTTGTGAGTTGCTGTGATTCTGAAAGCGATGCCACCAGTATTTTAAATACCAGCAGGGTCACCCATGGTGGATAGGTTTCAGATGAACTTCCAGATGAAGACAGACTAGGAAGAAGGAGTGGCGAACTGCTTCTGAATACTTAGTCACTGAAAACCTTATGAATAGCAGAGAAACACTGTCAGACATAGTGCCGGAAAATGAGCCCATCAGGTTGGAAGGCACTCAAAATGTGACTGGGGAAGAGATGCCTCCTCAAAGTAGAGTTAACCATGATGACACGAATAGAGTAAAACCTGTGGGAGAAAAGCCCATGGGACCTTCATTTGCTGATGGGTCACAACTCAAAATGAAGAGAAACAGCTGTAAATAGCCAGTGAAAATCAGAACATGGAATGTGCAACATATGAGTTTGGGAAAATTGGAAGTTGTCAAAAATGAAATGGAATGCATAAACATCAATATCTTAGGCATTCGTGAGCTGAAATGGGCTGGTATTGGCCATTTTGAATGTGACAACCACATGGTTTACTATGCCAGGAATGACAAATTGAAGAGGAATGTTGTTGCATTCATCATCAAAAAAGAATATATACAGATCATTCATGAAGTACAACGCTGTCTGTCATAGGATAATATTCATGCGCCTACAGAGAAACCCAGTTAATACCACTATTATTCAAATTTATGCACCAACCACTAATGCCAGTGAGGATGAAATAGAAGAATTCTACCACCGTCTTCAATCTGAAATTGATCAAACATGCAATCAAGATGTATGCATCATTACTATTGATGGGAATGCAAAGGTTGGGAGCAAAGAGGAAGGATCAATAGTTGGAAAATATGGCCTTGGTGATAAAAATGATGCTGGAGAATGCATGATAGAATTCTGCAAAACCAATAATTTGTTCATTTCAAATACCTTCTTTAGACAGCATAAGGGATGACTATACACATGGACCTCACCAGATGGAATACATAGAAATCAAATTGACTACATCTGTGGAAAGACAAGATGGAAAAGCTCCATATCATCA
>NW_006408560.1:10059294-10061444 GCF_000296735.1 Chrysochloris asiatica
ACTCGATGGCACCTGACAACAACAACAAGACTTTGTTCTAGGTTTTCTTATACACTTGTTTTAGTTTGTTGTTAAGTTCTATGGAGTAGGTTCTAATTCATACGTACCCTGTATAGGATTTTCAAGGAGTGGCTGATGGGTTTGAACCATCAACCTTGTGGTTAGCAGTCCAGTGCTTATTCTACAATGTTACATCAGGATTCCTCTGACATACTAAAGCCAACAGTTCAAAACCACCAGCTGCCCTTCAGAAACCCTATAGTGGGTCATTACGAGTCAGAATCAACTCAACAGCACTTAACAGCAACCACAACATATATATGAAAAGACTACAAAAAAATAAGTTTGTGGAGAATGGAATGAAAAGATAATAGGATTTTTCCATGAACTTTTGAAACTCTGTCTTATATGCTTGTTGTTGTTAAGTACCATAGAGTTGATTCCGACTCATAGAGACCCTGAATAGGGTTCCAAAGGAGAGTTTGAACTGCCTACCTTGTGGTTCAAACCCATCTTGCGGTTTAGTGCTTATCCTATGGCATCACATGAGGGGGCTTCAAAAAGTTCATGGTATGGCTGATATGCAACACATACATTGCCTTTGTTTTCTAAGATAGAGATTAATTTTCTAGCAGCATGTGAATCTGTACTACTTCCCATTCTGCCTATTTTCCGGTACATCCTCATCTTACAATTCTAGTTCACTTCATCAGTCATGACTAAACCAGGAAGAACTGGTTTGAAGTTCTGTAATATTACATAGCAATGTTTAGGGGTCCTTTACAATTGTTTCTCAGACATTTGCAAATAGCACAGGCAACTGTATAAATGTACCCTGTTCAATGGGAATATTCTTTAGGTGAGAAGGAACAGAATGAAGGTTAAAAGAGTTTGTGGACTATGCTATTTTATTTTATATTACTATATTACACTGTATCATTTTATTTTTGCACACTTATAAAGCTCTAATTTTAATTTCATTTTCTTCTAAGCATTATAACAGTCACTTTTTTATAATTGCACAAAACATGTTAATTATAAAGAAATTTGGAAACTGACACATATACAGACTTTTATATATCATTTCAGTGAGATTTATGACCTTTATGCTAAGTAAATAGGATTGCCTTTTATGCTAAATAATCTAATGTAGAAGTTAAACCAGAAACTCCTGTCATTAGAGTGAACCCTTTCACTCTAAGTTAGTCTGTGGTTCAGATTTCCTGGGGAAAAGATAGAATTGTGTCATTAAATTTTACAATTAATGCTATGCAGTAATTTGTAACCCATGAAGAAACTTGGGCTTGAAGTAGGTTGAAACAGAAAGAACACCATCTTGGCTTTTGTAAGAGATCAAAGAGATTGGCATAATTTCATAATAATGAAATGAATGAGATATTTTATAAAAAAAACTTCAAACTTCTTATGTGTCTATCACATTTTAAACAATCAAGCCATTTTTTTTTTCTTGAATTATGTTAGGAAATAATTCTTGATATTGGTGTAACTGTGAAAGGTACACTATTTTCAGTTTTCAGTCTGAAAGGAAGATAAAGTGCTGTATGCTTACTTGTATAATAAAGGAATCCACAATGAGTGTCAAACAAAAAAGTTCATGGTATGGAGATGAGAAAGAGAAGAGGAAGGGCTGGTTGGTCTGAAGTGTGGTGAGACCTGGGGACTCCTGAACCCACAGACAAAGACATAGCCAGGGAGGGATAGAGCTGAGAGTGAAGCATCCAGCTGATGTGAACTGAGGAGAGATGCACGAGAACGCCCAAACTTATAGATAGCATGCATAAGACCTAACCTCATTAGCTTGAAGATCAGATCTCAACTATGGGAAGATAAACAAGTGTAAATTTTTTTGATGAGCTTGACCTATACTTATTGATGTAGTAGGTCAAAACACCAACTGAGAGGAAAGGAGTCGTCACATCAAGTATCAATACTATCCTCTCTGTATCCAGGGTTGATAGGAATGGGCAACTTAGACATCGGCTACCTAAAATGAAGGGGCAATAAAGGCACAAAGTGACTGGATTACAAATTTTCAAGAGGAAAATTAGTTTCAGAGTGTGCAGGGGAAGGTAGAATCCCCACTTAATAGTTTTCATCTTGTCTAGACGGGTCTGGTGAATGGAGATGGG
>NW_006408560.1:10066351-10067482 GCF_000296735.1 Chrysochloris asiatica
CGAAAGCTGGACAGTGAATAAGGAAGACCATAGAAGAATTGATGCTTTTGAGTTATGGTGTTGGAGGAGAATATTGAAAGTGCCATGGGCTGCCAACAGAACCAACAGATCTGTGTTGGAAGAAGTGCAGCCAGAGTGCTCCGTGGAGGCAAGATGGCTAAACTTCGTCTCTCATACTTCGTCCATATTGTCAAGAGGTACCAGTCGCTGGAGAAGGATATCATGTTTGGTAAGGTGGAGGGTCAGAGAAAAAGAGGAAGACCACCAATGAGATGGATTGGCCAAGTAGCATCATCGATGGACTCAAGCGTGTCAACAGTAGTGAGGTTGTCCCAGGATCGGGCAGTGTTTCATTCTGTTGTGCATAAGATCTCTATGGGTTAGTACTGACTTGATGGCACCTGACAACAACAACAACAATCTTTACAGGAGCAGAAAGCCTCCTCTTTCCCCTTCAGAGTGGCAAGTGAGCTCAAAGCACCATCCTTGTGGTTAGCAATTCAGTACTCATCCTACAGAGCCACAAAACTCATGCTGCTTGGATTCCAACTCATAGCAACCCTAAAGCACAGGGTAGAAATGACTCATAGGATTTCCAAAGTTATATGTCTTTACAGAAGCAGAGTGCCACATCTTTTTTCTACCAAGTGACTGGTGAATGTGAACCATTGACCTTTAGGTTAGCAGCTGATCGCTTCACAGCTGCACTTTCAGAACTTATTGTGTCTATTTACTAACTTTTTAAGCATTCATCTGCTAATGAACATTTAGGTTTGTTTCCATATTTTAGCTGTTGTGAATAGTGCTACAATTCACATTGGTATACCTATATCTGTGTTCTTGCTTTCAAGTCTTTTACGTGTATAAAAGGGGATTTCAAATAGTTTGTGGAAAAATTGTATTATCTTTTAATTAATTTTTGCACCAGCTTTTTCAAACCTCCTTGTATATAGGGGTGGAATTGCTAAATCACATGCATTTTATATCACTGTTTTTTACAGTGACTGTTACATTTCATAGTCCCGCCAGCAATGCATGAGTGTTTTCATTTCTCCACATGTTCTTCAACACATGTTGTTTTCTTTTTGCTCCCATTCTATATGTTTTTTACTCACTTTTTTTGCTAAAGTC
>NW_006408560.1:10069015-10075131 GCF_000296735.1 Chrysochloris asiatica
CGGACCCGACTCGATGGCACTTAACAACAACAAGGGTTAAACAGTTCTTAAAGTCTTCTCTGCTGTGGCTGGCTCGTTGGTGCTCTTGCCGGGTGTGTGTTTAATTTTAAGAAGTCATATTTATCTACCTTGTGTTTTTCTGCTTGTATTTTAGTGTTATATCTAAGAATCCATTGTTAAATGCTAAATACAAAAGCATTACTCCTATGTTTTCTTCTAAGAGTTTTAATGGTTGTAGTTCTTACATTGAGGTCCCTGAGCTAGTTTACATATATGGTGTTGAGCTATGGATCCAACTTTATCCTTTGCACATAGAAGTACAGTTTTCTCAGCTCCATTGATTAATGAGACTATTCTCTCCCCCATTAAGTAAACTTTACATTCTTGTCATAAGTCTATTGACCATAAATGATTGGGTTTATTTCTGAATTCTCAAGTCTATCATTGGTCAAAATGTCTATTATTATACTTGTTCAAAACTGTTTTGGTTACTGTAGCTTTAGAGTATGTATTGAGATTGAGATCAGAAAGTGAGTCCTTCTACTCTGTTTCCTTTTTTCCAGGTTGTAGTACCCATTTGGGGTCCCTTGAAGTTCCATATAAATTAGATAATTGACTTTTCTATTTCTGTAAGGAAGAGTATTGGAATTTTGAAGGGGATTACCTTGAATCTATAGATTGCTTTGGGTAATATTTATCTTAAAAATGTTATGTTGTCCAATCCACAAAAGTGGAATGTCCTTCCATTTATTTAACCAGTACCCAACCAGTTGTTATAGAGTAGATTCTGATTCATGCTGATCCTTTGTGAATCACAGTAGAACTCAGCTCTGTAGAGTTGTCAAATGCTGACTTTTTGGATCACTAGCCTTACTTTAAAGACAGCTCTGGGAAGACTTGAAATGCTAACATTTTGATTAGCAGCCAAGAATATTAATTGCTTGCATCACCATATATTTAAGTCTTCTTTAACTGATTAAATTATTTTAGCTAAAAGTGTAAACTAACAATGGCAGATACTGTGCTAAGAAATGTATCTATATTACTTCATTTTGTGGGCTAATTATTATTTTATAGTGATGGTTAAGTAACTTGCCTGGGATTGTGCCGGAAAAGAGTAGTAGAATGAAGATTGGAACTGATCCCAGAACCTGTGTGATATATAATTAAGCTATAATAATGCCTCTCACAGCAACCCACTTAGCCCAGCATGGAACTGAAATATACTACGTTTCCCCCAGTACTATTTTCTTCCACTATAATTTTCATTGTAGTGATGCAATATCTTCACTACTTTGGTGACTTTCCTAGTGATATAACTTGCCCTCAGAATATGGATAATAAGCTATAGATTTAATCATGTGGTTCTTCTTTGCCCTAGTATCCAGAGAAGAGTCTATCTTGAGGCCTTTTAGACAAAGTGTCTATTCCAAGCTTAGATGCTCTTCTCTTGGATATAACCAGAATGAGGCCTCACATATGATAACCTTCAGATGAGTCTAGTTCTCCTGTTCTACCTCCAGCAAACACCTAGCCCCTGCCACCTCACCTTGGGCCAAAGGTGCCTCTTTTGGGACCACACATGGAAAAAGAAGCCATTCCTAGAATTCATCCGCCCTCTCAAAGAGATTGTCAGTGCTGCTTATGAATTCTTTTGGTGGGTTAGAATCAAGTAAGGAGAGAGGTTCAACCACCCTCACCATCTGCATTGCACCTGCTTAAAATAACATCACTGAGATAGCAAACATTCTTGGTCCAGATTATGGCATCATCCAAGACTGAAAAAATCCATATCAGATATTTGGCTTGAGTCTTTGATTTTATTTTAAATCTGTATCCTTATTCTAAAAACGGCCATTTAGGACTTATCCCCTCCATTTCCTATCCCATAGACAAAAGAGGCTTGTCTTTTAATCTCAAAGGTCTGGAACTCCCTGGCCCAGTTCAGGAAACAGGGAACATAACAGAGCTGCCCGTGAGATTGATAGGTGCTGCGTGTAATCTGCAAAGCTCTATCAGTGTCCAAGAAACCTGCAATCTCAGAGGCTCTTCTTGTGAGTTAATACTTGAGATGCTTACCGAGGGAGGAATTAGGCCCTGGGATGTGAGGGAAGGGTAGTCACACATGCCCCTTGTGAAAGATGCTGTCAGCTTCTCACGTATCGTCTACATCCCCTGATGCCAGGTCAGAAGTGAGCCATATAAAAGGTGGACACTTCTGGCAGTACCTCAGTCCACCTGCCTCCTGGGTAATCAACTCCAGCGCCTAAACCAGGTAAAGCACATCTTGGGACCAGGATGGGCTCTTAGTACTGGAAGAGATCCTGTGTAGAGATTAAGAATCTTTAAAAAGGCCAGGAGATAAAAAGAAGGTTCAGCTGGAAGGGGAGCATGGAAGCCAGGTGAAGGGAAAGAGATTTTGTTGTATTCTTGAAGTTGTAGAGAATTAATCTGAAATTAGGCAGTATGTAGGTTGAAGCCATTTATATATTCCTTGTAACTGATTTCTGGAGATTGAATTTTAAAAATCTGATCAACATAGAGAGCAAATCTTGTGAATTCATATTTTAATTTTAAATGCAAGGAAGTTGCTTTGGCCTAGTTGAACTTTAAAACTTCTGTATTGTCTTTCAGCTTTATTCAATTCCCAACAAGATGTCCTGCCAGCAGAGCCAGCAGCAGTGCCAGCCCCCTCCCAAGTGCACCCCCAAGTGTCCTTCCAAGTGCCCTGCCCCCAAATGCCCCCCAAAGTGCCCCCCAAAGTGCCCTCCAGTCTCTTCCTGCTGTGGATCTAGCTCTGGGGGTGGGGGCTGCTGCAGCTCTGGGGGTGGGGGCTGCTGTAGCTCTGGAGGTGGGGGCTGCTGTCTGAGCCACCACAGACCCCGCAGATCTCTCCGACTCCGGCGTCATACCTCTAATTGTGGTGGCAGTGGCCTTCAATCAGGGGGCTCCAGCTGCGGCTCCGGGTCTGGAGGTTGCTGCTCTGGGGGTTCAAGCTGCAGCTCCGGGTCTGGAGGTGGTTGCTCTGGGGGCTCCAGCCATGGCTCCAGGTCTGGAGGCTGCTGTTCTGGGGGCTCCAGTTGCAGTTCTGGGTCTGGAGGCTGCTGTTCTGGGGGTTCTGGCTGTGGCTCTGGGTCTGGAGGCTGCTGCTGACCTGGACCATAAGAACCAGCCAGAAAAGAGCAGTGTTGGAGGATCCAAGTCACCAAGGACCTGCCCCAGCCTGAAACCTGTCTTCTTCCCCTTTCCCTATGGGTTTCCACTTCTTTCTGCCCATGCTTACTCCACTGTGATGTGTCCAGATTTAACTTCTGGTATTCACTGGCCTGATTTCCCCTCCCAGACACCATTCTGTTAGAGTTCAGTTATGAAGTTATTTTCTCTGGAGCAATAAAGCTTTTTATTCTTGATGTCATTGCTGATTATGATATTTGAGTGTGTTTTGTTCATCTCTCCCACACACTAGTCCCTGTATCAAACCAACTTTCCTTCTCTGAATTGCAAGTCAACACTTTAGAAATCAGTTCAGAAAGCTAATTTTGGCACTGAGACTACTTCAACATCTGGATTTGGGGACTTAAGAAGCTCAGGTGCCCAATGGTTAAGCACATGGCTTCTAACTGAAAGAATGGTGGTGGTTTGAACCCACCCAGTGACTCTGTGGAAGAAAGACCTAGATCTGCTTCCATAAGAATTACAAGCAAGAAAACTCTATGGGGAAGTTTCACTCTGTAACACATGGGGTGCTTTGAGTTGGAATTGACTCAACAAATTCGAGGAAAGAAGTGGGTCTGAGACCATTAGATCTGATATAAGCTCCATATGAGGAAAGCCAAGAATGGGTTTGAAAGGAGGTGAATGGCAGCCAGAAAAGACACAGAATGACGTGAAGGTTGTGAAAAGTTTTCTTTACGTGTGGAATATAGTTTTTAAAACAACTTTATCTCTTGTGCATAGGAGATTAGATCATCTAAGCTTTTCAACTTGGGTTGCAATGAATAGGTTTTGCTTTTTGACTAGTATAATTTCCTGGCTGTCATCAGCTGGCTAGAGAAGGACATTGTTCTGGAGTTTTCTAAAGTGGGTTCGGTTACAAGGCAGGTGTGAAATGCCTGTGCCTATTTTTTCCTGGATCCTGGTATCCTGGCAGTGGGTCTGAGTATAGAATCCCTTTGCCAAGCCAAACACTTCCTCCATGCAGATGTATGTGTATGTGTGTGTAGTATTGGGGTGGAGTCAATGTGGGTCATTGTCTTCGGGTTTTCAGGAAAAATTCCCTTAGGAATACAGCTAGTTCTTTCAGGACATACCTATAAAGTTTGTAATAAAAAAAAGATGATTCCAAATTAGTTTTTTTTTTTTTAGACATAAGATGAACACTTGGTTCCTCCTTTGATAAGGGTCAACAGTGATCAACAAAGTGAGTTAATACAGGAGGCGGGGTTTGGTGGTGGCTAGGGTGGAGGTGCAGTGAGGTTCACCATCAGCAATACCACAGAATACCAGGCAAAGCAGATTCAGGGCAGAGCTCCAAAACTTGGAACCACAGAGATAGGAATATTTTAAAAGTTTGAAGGCTTATAACTAGTGGAACTTGTAGCAAAAGTAAGAAATCATGTACTTTTTGAATCTGCCAGGCTTGGAGGCCTGGAGCCAACAACTTGGGTGAGATCAAACGGTAAGACCAAGTGGGGGAGCAGACACACCATGGAAAAAATGCCCCAGGAACCTCAGAGCAAAGATGGACAATACACTTTGTTGGTTTTGCTTTGTTCTGATTTTTTTTTTATATATATATATCTGTTCATTGGCCCCCCACTGTTTGTGCATCTCCATTCTGGTGACTAGAGGGGGTGCCTGAGCGAGTGGACATTCCCTGGTGGGTTCTTCTGCCATGCATGCACACAGATACTCTCAGCCCAAGAGCTGCTATTATTTATTTATTTATTTTTAATACGGAAAATCCAGAACAAGGGGCATGGAGAGGGAAAGAGAGTTTAAAAACAAAACAGGCTGAAAATTAAATTAAATCCTGAGGTACAGAATAACAACCAACAGTGGCATCTTGAAATCTCTCAGGAAGCTTTGAAGGTAAGAAGATGAAAGAGGACATTTAAAGTCATGCTCATATTAGGCTACAGATTTTTTGTTTTTGTTTTTGTTTTTCTTCTCTCCCTCCTCTCCCTTTTCTGCAATTATAGCCTACAGTATCCAGTCTAGTTTTATTGTTGTTGGTGGTGTGTGTGTGTGTGTTTTCTTGCTGTTGCTGTTTTGCTGTTTTATGCTCCCCCTTCTACCTTTGAGAGACTCTTTCTCTTCCTATATTACCCAAGAAGAGACAGCAACTGCTGTCTTATAGTCAAGCTACAATCACACTCTATAAAACACCCAAATCTGGGCAAGAACCAATAACAACTGCCATATACTAGGGAGGCAGACAACATATGTGAAAGTAACTCTGAGTTAAGCAATAAGAAGAGTGAAAATGGAAGCCCACATTCTGGTCACATCTACCTGGAAGCAATCAGAAAGCATAAAAAAAAATACCAAAACACATACTCAATTAAGTATTAAGGCCACGGATAAACACCAAACATGTCCAAGAAGCAAAAGCAGATGACAATATCAGCACATGTCTACAAACAAGATAAAACATCTGAGACAAATGACCTAGAGGTAGACCTGGACTCCATTCTGGATGGAGGGCAGACCTTGGAAATGCCCGAGAAGGAATTCAGAAAAATGATTATAAAATGTTTCAAAACACTTTACAATGGAGTTGAGAAAAATAAGGAAGATGTCAGGAAAATGCTACAGGAACAATCAAATAAGATAGATACAGCATTGAAAACAATTCAAAACCTACAGGAAAAGGTCCAAATGATCAATAATAGAATATCAGAAATAGAAAATACACTGAAAGGGCAAAGGAGTAGAGTAGAAGAGATGGAAGGAAGAACCAATGAGCTGGAAGACAAATCTTTCAATACCACTAAGATAAAAGAGCAAACAGGAAAAAGGATAAAAAATCTGAAGAAGGTTTAAGATTCACGTTGGACAACATGAAGAGGAATAACTTAAGAATTATCAGCATTCCAGAACAAGAAGAATCACAC
>NW_006408560.1:10076196-10085595 GCF_000296735.1 Chrysochloris asiatica
ATATACCAAGCTAATTGCAATAAAAAATGAACAGGAGTGGCAGTACTAATCTCTGATATAATAAATTTTAAGGCAAAACCTGCATAATAGATAAAAATGGACATTATCTCGTGATTAAAGGGACAATTGAACAAGATGACATAACCATAATAAATATCTTTGCTCCCAGTGAATGAACTCCAAAATATATAAAAACAAACTCTAATAGATTTGAAGAAAGAAATAGATGAATCTACAATAATAGTGGGTGATTTTAGTATCCAATCTGTCTGGGCAGGGCTAATGAAAGGAGATGGGGATAGGTCTCCTGTGGTACAATGGTGAATAATTATTATCAAGACTGACTGCAAGGGTTGGAAATGTAAAGGCAGATGTTTTGTAGCAAACGGAGGGGAGTGATTGACTTTGCAGTACAGGAGTGGAGGTTCCTGGAACCATCAAGGGAGAAGAGTGGAGCGTGGTACCCTACCCAGAGAAGCAGTGAAGCTAGAGATGGAGGCAGAGACAACGATGTGGAGAGATGGAGAGGCCGGGGACTCTAGACCCAGAGAGGGAGAGGTGCTGTGTGCTGATGACCGGTGGGGAGCGGAGGGGCAGACTTGCAGGGTATACCCTTGGGTTGTTTGATGATGCATGGAGGGGATTGTAACCATGGCAATGAAAGGATATACGATAGGATGAATGTAAAGCTAATGTTTTCCCATGTAAACTATCACATAATTCACAATAAAACATTAAAAAAAAGTGAGTTAATACATCAGGATATAGCAAGCTTTTAATTGCTCCATCTCTTTATGTTGAGTTCCATCAACCCTACATCTCCTTCACTCTTTTTTTTTTAAAGCACAGTTACTCAGGGAGATCCTGTCTCCATTTTGTTATATCATTACTTCCTTCTCTTTTTGCATATTGACTTCACTTCTTGGAATGTCTCACCTATACTCACCAATAGGTATTCGAAGGCACATACAACCTGTTAATCAGGCAACAGAATAGCAACATTAAACAAAAAAGTTACCTTTTCTTGGTTGTTCCCTCACATTGCTGTCAGCGTATTCACCTCAAACCTCTCTCTCTGTGTCTCAATATGAATCCTTAGTCTTGGACTTATCTTAGATATCTCATTCATGGTTGTGGGCAGTTTCATTGATTAAGAAGTCATCCTGAACCTAGCTGAACTTAGCTGACCTTCAAAACCTCTACTAGTTGCTGTGGAGGCAATTCTGACTCATGGTGACCCCATGTGTGTCATAGTACAACTATGCTCCATAGGATTTTCAATGGCTGATCTTTTGGAAGTAGATTGTCAGTTTTTCTTCCTAGGTACTTTTTTGGGGGTTCCAGGCACCAATAAGTAGCTGAATGTAGGAGTCCTTTGTACCACCCAAAGGCTCCTCATAAATGTTAGTTGTTCTAAAAAGCACCATTTATCAAAAATTCTTTGGGTTTCTTTTTTCTCTCTCCTTTCTTCATATCCTCCTTACTAGCCCCCCACAATGACCTGCTTTTTTGTTTGTTTGTTTGTTTGTTTTGCCCATGAGGTCATAGGTAAATGTCACCTCTAAGGGGAAATGGAGCCCAGGGGGTGTAAGATGGAGCTGGAGGTGAGGATTTGCATTTTGCAATTGGGCCAGCATCCTGCACACAATTTTTTCTTAAGCCCAGTAATGCTGTATCATGGGGATATAGCAACTTCACTATAGTTGTAGCTTGTTTGTTCTTGATGGTTTTATAACTTTGCCTGGGCTTTTCTTCCTCTCTCTGGTAGCAGAGAGAAATCCCCACTGGAATCCCCATAGGGTTATACCACTACCATCTTCTTCGTTCAAATCCATCTGGAAATATCTGGATATAGCCCCATAGGTTTACCACACAGCCTGTGGTCTTGGTTCAAGGAGCCAAGAACCAAGAGCCAGAGTGATGGAAAGTAAACAACTGAGGTATCTTTAGAAAATAGTGCCTATGGCAATTAATTTTAACTTGCTGAAGGATCTCTCACAGCTGGCAAGGGAAACTGTAATGGCTAATAAAAAACTCTTCAGTGATGCTCCCTCTTCCCGTCCACTGGCACCCAGGGCATGTGCCATACCTGCCATACCTGAGCTTTGTCTCTGGAACCAAGATAACATGTATGTGAGCTGCCAACTACAAGCAGATGATTACATACTGCGATGGGTAAATGTGCACACAGAGACACGCTGTAGAAAAGAACAGGTAGGACAGGCTCCAGGAAGGGCTTCCTAGATCTCTCCTCCTATAAGCCCCCATGCCTTCTTTTGGCACATACACAGCTTTCTTGGATATAAACGGTGTCCTGTTTGGAAAATAAACATACCAATAGCACTCTTGGCACCTCTGTGACTTGGATGTCCACGTGCACCACCTACGGGTGCTACCTGAGTGATGAATGTCTCTGGGATGTGTCAGCTGAGTATGTGTGTTGGCAATTGGGCTCCTCCCAAAAAAGTCTGAATTGGAACCTTATAAGAAGATTCTCTGGCTGGACACAGCCCAGTCTACAGCCTAGGAGGTGATCTGTTCGAGTTAGAGAACTGAGTCTTCTAGTGGTCTGGTAAGTCTCTGAAGGGAGCCTGGGGAAGGAGGTTGGGAAGAGTTGAAGGTAGAGTGGAGGAGGAAGCAGAACACAACAGGACAAGAGGAGTCCTGGAAAATGTCTTATACTTCAAAGCAAGCCAACATCCCGTGATTCCAATGAGGACATGAAGACGAGTGTTATGGGGGTGACATTTGCAAGGTCACACAGCAAGTTTGTAGCAGAGTCATAGCTACAACACGGGTCTGGTTTAAGAACGGATTATTTCCAGTCTGCGTCATTCTGCTTTTCTTTAAGGTGGTAGAGATGAAAGGGATTGCCAAGAATAACCAGAACATGCTTCTGGGTTTTCTTTAGACTCAGGGCACAGGATTGTGTATGATTTGGGGATTTGCTAACTGATAGGGTATTTACTTATGAGAATAACTGTGAGGGCATCACTTGAAGGTCTGTGAGCAAAGGGAAATGAGGCAGGAGGAAGAGCCAAGAGAAGATGCTGGATTGTCATGCAGAGAAATTGCCATAATACCATCTTTAATTTCTACTGTGGTCCTGATGTATAGCCAGAGGAAATGACAAACAAACAAAAAAAAAAACATTGATTATTTGGGCAGACTGTTTGCCATGCCATATCTGGAAATAATATGATTTTGAGTTTGTTGGTTTGTTTATCCTCCTCTTTCTGGGTTCTCTATCTCTCTCTTTTTCTTGCAACAGGCCAAACTGGCTTGCTCACTCAGTAGATTCTACAAGTTTCTGAGTTCTATTGTTGGAAAGAAACCATCTTTTGCCCATGAAACTTTGGATTTTCTTTCAGGTTTACTGTGCACAGCTCCGCCATGTCCTCTCAGCAGAGCGCCAAAGGTTTTTCCAAGGGCTCTTCGCAGGGCTCCTCAGTCCCTTGTCCTGCCCCGACGCCCGCCCCGGCCTCCTCATCCTCCTGCTGCCGAGGCTGTTGCAGTTCAAGCGGCGGTGGCTGCGGCTCCGGCGGTTGTTGTGGTTCGAACGGCGGCTGCTGCGGGTCCAGCTCCACCGGCTGCTGCTGCTTTCCTCGGAGACGACGTCGCCAACGCCGCGGCTGCAGTTGCTGCGGAGGCGGCAGCCAGAGATCCCAGTGTTCTACCAACAACCAGAGCTCCGGCTGCTGCTCTGGCGGCTGTTGAAGCGTCCCAAAGTCCCCAGGCGCTGCGCTGGAGGGACCTCTGAGGCCCGAAAGCCTCACGCTCTGGCCGGCTGCTCCCTGACCCCTGTCTTCACCCACATAGTTCTAGCATTCAGTAAGCGCTCCCATGAGGGTCAGACCTTGGGAGTTTGCTCCCGTCCTCTCTCCCCAGTAAGGTTGCCTGCACTTTAATGTTCAGAAGACCACCCTGCTCCCAATGTTACCAAGCCCCTGACCCCCAATGTGACGATCCTCCCTGAGCAGCTGAGACCCATAACTGGGATACTGGATAGGACCTACAGTCTGCACATAGCATGTGCTCCATAATGTCATCTTTCATTGTCTTTTGGAGACACTTCATAATAAAGCTTCTACCTCCTGAGAACACCCTTTTTCCTCTCTGTTCATTCATCTGTGTATGCATACATATATATACACACACACATATATCTATATATGTGTGTGTGTGTGTATCTATATAGATAGATGATAGATAGATAGATAGATAGATAGATAGATAGATAGGTAGATAGATAGATAGATAGATAGATAGATAGATAGATAGATAGATAGATACAGATCACCCCATCTAGTACCTGTTTGTTGGAGTCCTGGTGTGGCCCTTGTGGGTTAATGTGCCAGACTGCAATGTTGGTTTGAACTGCAAGGTCTGCAGTTCAAGCTCACCAGCTGCTCCTCGGAAATCCTATACTGGGTCGCTGGGAGTCGAAACCGACTTGAAAGCACTTAACAATAACAATAGCAATAGAAAGGCTTGGGATGTCTGTGAAGATAGAAAGCTGCAATTTGTACCTGAGAACAAATGTGGCTTTCTGGTAATTAATTATCAAAGCTGAGATCACGTCTGAGCCAGGCAGTGTTCTAAGGACTTTTCAGGACGTGCATCATCTTATTTAATACTCATAACAAGGCAGATGGTGTCATCTCCATTTTACTCAAGAGAAACGGAGGCTAAGTAACTTGCACTAAGTCATCCAGCCAGTACATGAAGACTGGATGCCTAACTGTAGGGCTTATACTTCCAACTGCTTAGTTCTCGCGTACCCTTGCACAGTCTTGTGATGGAGGGTGCTCGCCCTCCTTGCCCACCACTTCCAGGCAGTTGGATAATAAATGTTTGGGCTTCCAAATCCTGGAGCTTTAGGGTAGGTGAACTCAGATGTCAGTGTCGGGTAGTTTCTTGCTTCCAAGGACCATGGACTGCTTTGCTAGCTTGGAAGGAAACTTTTTCTGAGCTGGGTCATCTAGAAGACTGGGCTCCTCCCTTCTTTAGGTCTCATCTATGCTGTTGAGGTATGACCAAGAGCAGTGGGTTGGCAGGATTTTTCAGGTGAAATGTGGGGTTGTTGTTGTTCTTCAGATGTGGTAGTAGTGATAGTAGGGATGGGTCTTTCTGAATAGTAAGAAAACTCAGCCTTGTGGGCATATTTTTCATTATTCATTTAAGAAAAGAGGAAACAGAGAGAACAACATCCTTTACAGTGGGGTTACTGGGTTCAGAAGGGAAGAGATAACAGCAGTGATAACAACAGAACAACAACAATAACAAATAAACCTAGCTATCTAGTTGATTCTGACTCATGGTGACCCTATGTGTTAGGGAGTAGAACTGATCCATAAGATTTTCTTAGTTATAATTTTTATGGAAGCCGATTGCCAACCACCATGGGGTGAGTAGCACCATGTAGCACAATAGGGTGAGTCTCAACTGCCAAACTTTAGGTTAGCATCAAGGTCCTTATAAAGTAACAGTAAAAACTCACTATCATCTTGTTGATTCTGACCTATATGACCCATAGGGTAGAGTAGAACTCCTCCACCTTAGGGTTTCCAAGACTGTAAACCTTAATGGACCCAGATAACTTCATCTTTCTCCTAAGGAGTGGCTACTGGATTTGGACCACCAACCTTGTGGCTAGCAGTCTAATGCTTAACCTACTATGCCATTAGGGCTTCTTAATAGTAGCAATGTTGGTGGTAGTTATGTACCGTGGAGTTGGTTCCAACACATAGCTACCCTGAATAGGGTTTCCAAGGCTGTAAATCTTTATGGGAGCAAAAAGCCTCATCTTTCTCCCTCGGAATGACTGTTAGATTTGAACTACTGACCTTTCTTTAGGTTAGCAGCTTAACTTTTAATCCAACACGCTACCAGAGCTCCTAGCTACCATTTATTAGACACTTGCTTTGTTCTAGGCACAAGACTGGGCACTTTACATATATGATCTCATTTAATCCTCATAATAGCCTCAAATGAAAGATCTCCATTTCCCTATTTGATATGTAAGAAAACAAAGGTGCACAGTTAGTGAGTAGCTGAGATCCCCAGATGGTGAGTGAGAGAGGTGAGATTGTCACCTGGGTATGTCTCACTTTGGGATCCATGCTCTCAGCCACTCTGCTCTTGTTGTTGTTAAGCACTGTGTAGTTTGTTCCAACTAATAGTGGCTCTGTGCGCAACAGAAGGGAACACTGCCCAGTATTGTGTGATCCTCACAATTTTTACACTTGAGCCCATTGCTACTACTCTACTGCCTCACAAATCATTTGGACCTGTGTGGACATACCAGACACTGGAAAAATTGTAGTTTGGCTTCTTAGCTGCGGCTTTGTCAATGACTGAATGACTGGCAAGTTCTGTCAAGGCACCCACCCAGCAATGAGCTATTGAAGGTGTTACTCACAGGTGAGGTCAGAAATGCTGTATTGATTCATTCAGGATACTTAAAGCTGAGGCAAATGACCATCTGACAAATATCCTGTGAAGGGCAATCTGCTCTGTGTGGGTGGGGCCCTTACTTGCATCTCTAAGATTCTCAGTGGGAGGGGATTTGTGAAAACTATTTACAAACAGATGATATCACCAGCTGACCTACCTCCCCCATACCAGTGATACTTGTTGCAGCAATAAGCCTGGGACTTGGAGAAGTGAGAAGGAAGACCTGCCTGACTCACAACAGACAGGCTGGAAGACCAATCGGAGAATGGGGAGTGACCCCAAATAGGAAACTGTGACTAGAATTTTGAGAAAGAACTGTACTGACTTACTAAGAGAAACATGATGCAAATGGGAGTTCACACTCATGTACACAAGGCAGCTCAGGTGGCTTGCCATGAGGATGATGGTACTGATAGGCCATTTTTTATTGAAATCCAGCAGGTCAATGCAGGTAGATTTTGATGCGAGCGATTTGGGTAGTCTCCTAATAGTTTTATTAAAGACACCTGGAAATCACTTTGGATGGGCTGGAACTCCCTGCTCATGGTTGTGCCGCTCTTTTCTGATTTCTTGCAGCAGGTAAAGCCACATACATGATGCAGGCATTGGCTGTGAAGAGGCAGTCACCATTCCCTAGCATGCTAGGCCTGTGGGGAGTTTGGTAACATGAAGTCTTACTCAAACCTCTACTCTATGGCAGACAGAATCAGATTTCTTATATCTTTGGAAAATAACTGGATAATATTGTTGAATTCACTATGGATCCCATTTCAACTTAAATTATGTTCTTGATAGTAATAACAATTGACACTTATTGTTGCACTGAGCAGATTAAAGGTGCTTTCACATATCTTATCTCCTTCACAGTTTTATAAGATAGGTATTATTATCTCTGTTTAACAGAGAAAGAAAGGCCCAAGAGTTTAAATAACCCACCTAAGGTTATCCAGTCAACATTAGACCTGCTGATATCTTCTAATGAAGCCAAGAGCCACCTCTTTGTAATCTACACATTGAGATAATTGAATGATGTCATCCAGTTAATTATTTAGGGACAGTGCTGTGTTTATCATTGCATCTCTACACATAGCACTCTGCCAGGTGCATGCTAAAAACTAAATCAGTGACTGTCATGTTGATTTTGACTCATGAGTAGAACTTCTCCAAATGAGGGCAAAGTCTGGGCTATTGATGAGGAAGGGGAAGCTAAGGCGAGTCTGAGGATGGAGAAACAATGAAGGGGCAGAGATTCCCTGTTTGTATGAGGGTGAGTCAAAAATTATCCACACTCTGTAAAATTTATTTCAATCAACTTTTAGAAAAGACAAATACATAATATTTTGCCACAATCTCCTAGCTTTTCAATACACTTTATCTGTCAACAAGCTTTTGTAGTACATTATTTTAAAATGTTGTAGGTTGATCTGTGAGCCACAAATGCACCACTTTCTTCATTTCTTCATCAGAAGTGTATCTTCATCCTGAAAAGCTGCTAAACAGGTGAAAGTCTGGTGGAGCAAGCTCAGAACTATAGGAAGGATGCTTTAATGCCTGAAAATAACATTTTTTGTCTTTTTTTTTTTTAACTTTTTATTGTGAATTGAGTGAAGGTTTACAGACAAGATCATCAGTTTTACTTTCAACCAATCATATGATTTGTTTCATCTCAATGATTAGAATCCCCTCCCTGCAACAGCAGTTATCCTGCTTCCACCCTGTGGCTTCCCTTTTACATCTTATTTTCACAAAGGAACAAAGAGAAAATATTTGATGTACACATACAAACAAAATATATATATTCATTTAAATGTCCAAAGTACACAGCCTCTTGCCCACAGACACAGTTCATGGGCCCAGAGTCCTCAACTGCTCCATCTCTCCATGCCATCCCCTTTACCACCAACTCTGCAGATCTCTGGGTAGAATCTCTTGCTCCACTCCTCCTCTTCCTTCCTGATGGCCTGGGATCCTCTGTTCCTGAATTTAAAGATTAACTACTCCCCCCTTTTAGTTACACATTTTCTATAATTGTAGTTGTGACATTCGTGTGACATCCTGATAACAATTACTCACAATTAAATCATAATTTCCTATCCCCATTATTCCCACCCCCTTTCACCAGATCCATTTGGAAAACAGGAAATCTATTCAGTGGGGATTCTACATATCCCCCTCATTCTGAAACTAAGCACACTCATGAAAGCTTGTAAGCCAGACACTTTATGCCTTTATGTTGTTGTTGTTGCCATCGAATTGATACCAAATCATAGATACCCCATGCATAACAGAACAAAACACTGCACGGCCCTGTGCCAACCCCACAATTGTTGCTACATTTGACTCTTTGACTTCTGCCACTGTACTAATCCATCTCGTTGGGTGTCTTCCTCTTTTTATCTGACCCTCCAATTTAACAAACATGATAGCCTTCTCCAGGGACTGGTCCTTCCTGACAATATGTCTGAAATATGAGACACAAGTCGGTCCATCCTGACTTCCAAGGAACATTCTGGCTGTATTTCTTACAATACAGGTTGGTTTGTTCTTTTGGCAGTTCGTGATACTTCTTAAATTCATTTCCAACACCATAACTCAAATGCATGCATTATTCTACTGTCTTCCTTATTCACTGTCCAACTTTCATATCCATATATGGGTATCAAAAATACCATGGCTTGGGTCAGGCACACCTTAGTCCTCAAACTGATATCTTTGCTCTTCAACACTGTAAAGAGGTCCTATACAGCAGATTTGCCTAATGCAATACGTCATTTCTTGACTGCTGCTTCCATGAATGCTGATGGTTAATCCAAGCAAAATGAATTCTTGGACAACTTCAATCTTTTCTCTATTTATACAGTTGTTGTTTTTTGGTCCAGTGATGAGATTTTTGTTCTCTTTACATTTAGGTGCAACCCATACCAAAGGCTGTGGTCTTTGATC
>NW_006408560.1:10086730-10099676 GCF_000296735.1 Chrysochloris asiatica
TTTGCTTTCTTCCTATATGATGAAAGAGCCTTTACTGTCCTTGTTAAGTGCCATTAAATCAGTTCCATTCGACCCATAGTGGCCTTGTATACGGTTTCCAAGGAGTAGCAGATGAGCTTGAATCACCAATCTTGCAGTTCAAACTGACCTTGCAGTCCAGTGCATTAACCCACAGTGCCACTCCAGGACTCCATGTGCCTTTATACACCCAATAAAATGACGTTTTTACAGAGTATCAACAGTGTGGGCAGAAGTGTTGGGATTGCCACTGCCATGTAAGATCACAAAGTCCCTGGAGAGCAATCTTCTGCATTTAATCTGAAATTTAGGCTCCAGCTCTTCAGCAAGCATCTGACTGTAACTAGCACTGATGATTGTTGAACAATTTTCTTGATAGCATTCTAATACTGGCCCTAGGGAGTCCCAGGAAACTGTAGGCATCAATTTTTCAGCTGATGGTTGACTTTTGAAATTCTTCTTGGTAGGCAATTGTGGATGTTTTCATTCCATACTCTCCCATTTACTCTCTTATGTTCATAGTGATGAATCCATGTCTTGACCCCAATAATGCTATTTTAAAATAAACTTTTATTCTTCCTTCAAGTATTGGTCCAAATTTTGTTTGTGTATGTGAAAATGCTGTTTCTCCTGTCCCATGAGTTTTTTTGATATCCATGGCCACACCAACTATTTGAAACCCAAGCCTGTTGTGGATGATTTCATAGGGAGATCCATGGCTGATTTGTAAATGATTTGCCGCATAATCCACTGTCACTTGTCTATTTGACAGAATCATTTCACGTACATGCTCAATGTCGTCATCAGCCTTGGACATGGATGGGCGAATTAATATAACTGAAGTGTGGATAATTTTTTGCTCACCCTCGTATATTCATGCATATGTGCCTGGCACTATTCTTGGAGTCAGGATAGGACAGGGAATGAGGCCAAGACCCTTCCTACATGGACCTTACCTTCTGTGGGGAAGATAGACAAGAAAGCAAGTGAGACTGCCAGATGATTTCCTCATAGTAAAAGGTGCTGTGATGTAAACAAAGATGTTGTTAAGTGCAGTCAAGTCACTTCCAACTCACAGCAACTCTGTATAGGTTTGTTGAGAGCAACTGGTGAATTTGAACTACCAACCTTGTACTTAGTTCAGTAAACAGTCTAATGCTTATTCTACAGCAGCACACAGGGCCCAAATAAAGAAGACTGCTGTTGTTGTTAACTGCTGTTGAGTCAGTTCGGACTCATAGAGATCTTATGTAGGGTTTTCAAGGATCAGCTGATGGGTTTGAACCCTGCAGTTGGTAATCCAGTGTTTATCCTACAGCCCCACAATCAGGATCCAAAATAAAGAAGATAAGGGTATAACATTAACTGGAGTTACATGGGGTGTCCTGGTGTGGTGCTGTAGGAAAACCACTGGATTGCAAGGTTGATTTGAATTGCAAGGTCAGTGGTTCAACTCAACAGCTGCTCCTCAGAAACCCTATACAGGGTTGCTATGAATCAGAACCGACCCGACAGCACTTCACAACAAAAGTAACAATATGGATGGTTTAGGTGAGGAAGTGCTATTTAAGCACAAAAGGCCGGGACAAGCACATAGAGGCAAGCAGCCTGAAGTACTGGAGTTTAAGAGGCTTTCACAATTACAGTGATCCCGTCAGCAACTTTCTCTAGTAGGAATAACTGCCACTGCTTGGAATACAGATTTGATAATTATATTGAACACATACTATGAGCTTTTGCATTACATTCAATCTTCACAGGTAGATAAACTGCCCCTCCCCACATACACCCCCCCCCCACACACACACACTATTTTTGTTGATAGGAAAACCCAGACATAGAGTTGATAGGGAACTGTCCTTAAATTGCAGTTTGTATTTGACAGAGCAGGAGTTTAAACTTGGGTGTTCAAATCAGTGATCTTAACACTATGCTATATTGTGCATTTCTTACAAGGGAGGGAGTATTCTAAACCTTAGAGAGAAGAGAACAGAAATACAAGGAAGTGGTGGTGGTTTAGAAAGGACCCTGAGGATACATCATCAGAGAAGGAGCCATGAGGCCAGATCATTTGTGGTTTTGTAGGGTGAGAAGACAGGCAAATAGTTTTGAAAGATAGAAGTTTACCTGCATAACATCTACATAACCCTCTAGCATGCATCCTATGAGTCTAAGGTTAATTTTGTAGCAGTGGTTAGAGTACTCAGAAGAGGAAAGAACATAGTACATATCTGTGAGCAACTGCAATGAATCCAAGCTTGAACTTGGCCAAGGATCTGAACTTGGTACATGCCAATGGAGAAGAGAAAGAAAGGAAATGACAGGCATGAAAAGTATTTTTCCAGAAGGAAGAAGCATAGTTAGAACTGGGTGATGTATTGGGATTGAGGAAGAGGAAGCAAATAGTGGTGTCTCTGAGACTTTGGGTCTGATGTCAGGTAAATGATGATACTATTGACCAGAACAGTGAAATCAGGAGAAAGGATTGGTTTGGGGAGGAAGATGGTTCAAGTCCAAGACATTTTGGGCTGAGGCATGGACAGAACATGACTATGAGGCCATGATGTGAGTCAGGAACTCCAGACAGAGTCTCTGAACACTGAGAAAAACAGGGAGGAACCTGTCATATGGAACCCACTCTCTGTCATTAAGTTGATTCCAACTCATAGTGACCCTCCGTAAAGTTTCTGAGACTGTAAATCTTTAGGGAAACAGACAGTCTCATCTTTCTTCTGTGGTGACTTACAGAGGTGGAGGTCACATCCTTGGGGATATATGAGGTCCTACCTTTGCAGTTTAAGTTCAAAAGAACACAGACCTGGTCTGCCTTGCTTCTTGCAGTAACTTCAGGGTAAAAAACAGACTGGCTCATTCAAGTCACTCAGTAGATAATGTGTTGAGTGAATGGAATGAGTGAACACATGCATAAAGGGGACTAAATTGAACATTTAGGAGGAACTTAAGCTCCAAGTGAAGAGGGCAAAGACAAGTCAGACAAATCAGTCAGGGATTTGGATTAGACTGTTGGTTAATGTGGAATCCTGTTATGACGCTGAACGATACACACAAGACTGCTAACAACAATGTAGACAATTCAAACCCACCAGCCTCTCCTTGGAAACCCTATACAGGATCACTATGAGTCAGAACCAACACGAATGGTTCTTAACAACAACAATGGCAACACTGGCTAATGTGCTTGCCTGTTAATGGAAAAGTTGGCAGTTTGAATCCACCTAAAAGTACCTTGAAAGAAAGTCTTTGCAATATACTTTTTTAAAAATGTTTTATTGTGAATTATTTGATAGTTTACATGGGAGAACATTAGCTTTACATTCATCCTATCATATATTGTTTCATTGCCGTGGTTACAATCCCCCCCAAGCATCATCAAACAACCAAAGGGTATACCCTGCAAGCCTGCCCCCTGGTCATCAGCACACAGTCCCTCCTCCTCTCTGGGCCTAAAGTCCCCAGCCACTCCATCTCTCCATGTCATTCATCATCTCTGCCTCCATCTCTGGAGTCACTTCTTCTCTAGGTATGGTCCCATTCTCTGCTCTTCTCCCTTGATGATCCCAGGGACCTCCGCTCCTAGATTGTAAAGTCAATCACTCTCCTCCTTTTGCTACAAAATGCCTACCTTTACATTTCCAAACCTCACAATCAGTCCTGATAACAATTATTCACTATTATAACACTATTATAAGACCTATCCGCATTTCATTTCATCAGTCCTGCCTAGACAGATTAGATACTACTCAGTGGAGATTCTACTTTCCTCCACACCCTCTGGATCTAGGCTCCCTCTTGAAAGCTTGTAAGCCAGTCACTTTTTGCCTTTGTAGCACTCCCATTTTTGGTAGCTAATATCCAAGTTGCCCATCCCTGTACTCTGTTTGTGGAGGGGGTGGGAATGATCCTTGCTGTAAAGGTTTGCTCCCTCTTTTGAGCTACTGAATCCATAAGTGTAGGTCAAGTTCATCAAATTGTATCAGATTACTCTTTTTTTCCTCTTTTTTCTTCTTCTAGTTGAGCTCTGATCATCCAGTCATGGAAGCCAGGTCAAGTGGGTATTATCTGCAAGTGTGGGTGTTCTTATGCATATGTCCTCTCTTCTTATCAGCTGGATGCTTCACTCTCCTGTGGCTATGTCACTGACTCTAGGCCCAAGAGTCCCAGGTCTTGCCACACTGCTGGCCAGCCAGGTCTTCCTGGGTTCATAGCAGTCTATTGAATGTTGTAGAGCTTAGCTCACAGCTTCATTACTGTTTTTCCCTCACTTCCCCTTATCGGTGACCAACGTGGTCACCAATCAGAGCATGTATTCCCATTGAGTCTTAGTCTTGGAAGGAGGTTTTCCCGGAGGGGACCCAGCCACTTGCCTTGATATCTCCTGCGTGAGCAACTCGCTTGTTCTTATAGTAATCACTCAGACTGCGTATATTGTTTTGTATTTTTCCTGTTGGTCTTTCTTTCAAGAAGTATCTTCTGTTCTTCTAGCTGCTCCAGGCTGGTATGCTTGTCTTTTCAAGTGGAAATTTCCCACCTAAGAAGATTCTGGATGTGGTTCAGGGTTCCACCTATGGTCTTGTGTAACGCAGAGGGTCCGCAGCAAGCCTCCTTCACAGGGCACATTGTAGCCCCATTTTAGGTATTCCAATTAGTTATAGGCAGAAGATGGACTTACAAGCTTTCTATGGTGATATTTCTGGCTATTCCTTTCTCTTCCCTTCCAGTGTCTATTTTATATTGCCAGGGTTGGAAATACACTTTTGAAAAATCAGCACTTGAAAACCCTATGGAGCACACAGTTCTACTCATACACACATGTGGCCATCTTGAATTGAAGTTAACTTGAGGGCAACTAGTTTGTTTGTTTTACATTCACTGAAGTCCTGGTATGGTGCAGTGGGCTAATGTGTCAGATTGCAAAGTTGTTTGAACTGCAAGGTCAGTGGTTCAAGCTCACCAGCTGCTCCTTGGAAACCCTGTAGAGGGTCACTATAGGTCAGAGCTGACTCGATGGCACTTAACAACAACAACAACAGTCTATGCTAGGTCTCTGGTTCTAAAAATCCATGCAGAGAACCAGAATAGGGCCAGATCACAGAAGATACAGGATGTTTTCCAACAAAGCTAGTCATGAAAACTCTTCCCTATTGCATGATCCACCTTGGTATCTTTAAATATTGGACAGTTATAGTAAGAAATTCCATCTGGAAGGATAGTAGTTTCATCTTAATTAAATGGAACAAGTTGAGCAGGAAACTTGGCATTCATAATGAGTAAGGAAAATATCCTCTCTTTGGATGACATCACAGAAGATAAGAATGATTTGGCTCTGATAAATCTGAAATATGTCAGCTTGCCTCAGGATGAGGATGAAGGACAATCCAGCTAAGAAAAACAAGAATCTCCTCTTCTCTTATAAATATTGCATCAGGCCAAATGCATGACTACTAATGTATCTCATTACTGATACATGTCACTCTGAAGAATTTATTAATTCTATTCCCATATTATAACTCTATCAGATCTTTATATTTAGAAATGTAATTCTCAGTATTTAAAGACCATTTTTCTGCCTATATTAAATGTATATTTGAAAAAGATAAATATATTTGAAAGTCAGAAAATAGTCTCCTCTATGAAGCTCCTCCCACAAAGTCATTTTCTCTTATTAATTCTGTAATGTTTCATTCATTAAAAGTTGATTGTAAGTAACTCAGAGAAAATGAAGTTACCTACATAGGAGACCAAATAAGACTACATTCTGATTTCTCAACAGAAACCATGCAGACAAGAAGGCAATGGGATGGCATATACAAAACTCTGAAAGAAAGAAATTTCCAACCAAGAATCAGATACACAGCAAAGCTGTCCCTCAAATACAATGGTGAATTTAAGATCTAGATAAACAGAAATTAAAGAAATTTGCAATAACCAGACCAGTTTTACAAACAATACTAAATAGTGTTCTTTAGATTGAAAACCAACAAAAGTGAACAATAATCTGAGATTGACATACATGACAACACCATCCGGAAGTCAATCCAGACATACAGTTTTAAAGTAAACCAAACCTGTAAGACTGAAATTAGGTAACCAGAGATGGCAGTTTATAATGAGAAATAAAAAACAAAAAGATGGAGTAGTATAGCCATAGAATAGTGTAGATACAAGCCAAGTACATTTCAAGACAAAGCAGACTGCTATAAACTGTGGAAGAAATTAATAAATTACAGTGTTACCTCAAAGACAATTAATGCACCTTCATATCAAAATAAAATAGAGGAATATCAGAAAGATTTAGTGAACATTGTCACAAAAGAAATGAAAATTAAAGAAAGCCCACAACTAAAATTAGTCAACTCAGAACATTATGAGAAACAAAGAAAATTTGAGAAATATTACAAAAACACACAGCATTATGACAATGATCAATCCATACATTTTGACAATTAACACTAGATGCAAATGGTTTAAATGCACCAGTCAAAAGACAGAGAGAGTAGAAGAGCTAAGAAAACAAGATGCTTCAATATGCTGTCTCCAAGAGACATATAAAGGCAAAAATGGTCTAAAATTCAAAAGGATGGCAAAAAGATATCAAACTAACAGCAATAAAAAAATGAGCAGGAATAGCAATATTAACCTCTGATTAAGTAGATTTTAAGATAAAAATTAGCATAAGAGACAAAGAAGGACATTACATCATATTTAAGGGTCAAAAGAGGGCATACAATAATAAATACTTATGCTCCCAATGAAAGAGCTTCAAAATAGATGAATCAAACTCTAATATAATTGAAGAAAGAAATAGACAACTACAATAACAGTTGCTGCTGTTGTTGTTAAGTGTCGTCAAGTTGGTTCTGATTCAAACCTTGGATAAGGTTTGTGAGGAGTGACTAGTGGATTTGAACCACTGACCTTGAGGTTAGCAGTCCAGTGCTTATCCTGCAGTGCCACACCAGGACTTCACAATGATAGAATCTTTTCATAACCACTTTTGATAAAGGACAGAACAACTAGACAGAAACTCAACAAAGACACAAAAGCATTAAAAAACACAATCAACCAAATTGACCTCATAGACATACAGAGCACTCAACCCAACAACAGCACAATATACATTCTTTTCCAGTGCACATGGAATATTTGCAAGAATAGATCATATGTTAGGCCACACAGTGAACCTCAATAAATTTTAAAACATCAAAATCCTATGAAGTATATTCTGTGATCACAACACTAGTAAGTTAGAAATCAACAATAGGAAGATCAAGGAAAAAAACACCAAATACTGGAACTTGAATAACACTCTACTTGAAAGCTACTGGGAAATAGAGGACATAAAAATTGAAATAAAAATTTCCTTGAATCGAACAAAAGCACAAGATACCCAAAACTGCTAGGACACAGCAAAATCAATGCTCAGAAGGCAATTTATAGCAATAAACACACAGGTCCAAAAAGAAAAAGAAAAAGAAAAAATCTAAATCAGCACTTTAACCCAACATCTTCAACAACTACAATAGCAAAGTAAGCCTACAGCCATCAGAAGAAATAACAAAGTTTACATTACTAGATGAAATAAAAAACAAAACAGAAAAACAAATAGAATCAACAAGACAAGAAGCTGTTTGTTTTGAAATCAACAAATCACTTGCTAATCTAACAAAAGAAAAGAAAGAGAAGATATAAATAACATTAATAAGAAATTATATAGATGACCACAGAACCAGTGGGGAAAAAAGGATAACAACACAATACTATGAAGAATGTTACTCCAACAAATTTGAAAATCTAGAAGAAATGGAAAAATTTCTAGAAACACACAACCGATCTAAACTAAAACATACTGAAGTAGAAAACTTGAATATACCTATAACAAAAGAAAAAAATTGGTCAAGCCATTTAAAATTCTCAACAACAACAACAACAACAGAAGTCTGGGTCCAGAAGGCTTTACTGGTGAATTTTACCAAACATTCATAAAAGAGCTGACACCAATTTTACTCAAACTATTTCAGAACTCAGAAAATGATGGAAAACTTCCAAATCCATTCTATAAAGCAAGTATAATCCTGGTTCCAAAATCAGGGCTACCGAATTTTCATTTTTAAATCCCATTGGGTAATGCTTGTCTCTCCAGCCTTTCTGCTAGATTATTTTACTCCAGTCTCACCAGGGTGTCTTTCAAAATCTCTATCCAATGGTCTTTCTTCAGTCTCCAGGTTTTAGACCTCAGAGAAGCAGTGCCTAGTATTGATAGTCTTCCTGCCTTTCCCTGTTAACACTTTCTCCTGTGTTTTCTAATCCTTATTTTCTCTCTCTTTTCTGAAAGTCTCTTCTAGTTTTACTTATAAATTTGTGCACTATACCTAAGGTACAATTCATGGCTATCTGATAGTCTCTTTCTACAGATTCTTGTAAATCTCATTCTGTCACTAATTCCACACGCTTTTATGGAGGAGTCCCTGGGTGATGCAGATTGTTAAGTGGTTGGCCACTAGCTGAAACGGTGCAGGTTTGAACCCAACCAAAAATAATTTAGAAGACAGTCTGACAATCTGCTTTCAGAAAGTTACAACCTTGAAAGTCCTATGGATTCAGTACCCTATGGATACTTTATACACATGAGTTGAAATAAACTTGACTGTAACTAACAACAATATTTGCTAGGTTCTTGGTTAGGATTTCAGATGAAAAGATGGCAAGTGGGTGATTACTTTATGTGTTGCTGTTGTTAGGAGCCATCAAATCAGTTCCAATTTATAGTGACTTTGTACTAAGCAAAACACTTCCTTGTCCTGAACCATCCTCATAATTGTTACATTTGAGCTCATGTTGTTGCCACTGCATCAATCTACCTTGTTGGAGGTCTTCCTCTTCTTCTCTGACTCTTCACTTTTCCAAACATGGTATCCTTCTCCAGGGACTGTTCCCTTTTGAATAAATGTCCAAAGTATGAGAGACTAAACTCGTCATCTTAGTCTAAGGAGCTATCTGGCTGTACTTCTATAAAGACAGATTTCTTTGTTCCTTTGGAAGTCCATGGTACTTTCAATATTCTTTGCTAACACCATAATTCAGATGCATCAATTCTTCTCCAGTCGTTCTCGTTCTTTGTCCAACTCTCACATGCATATGATACTATTAAAAATACTGTGACTTGAGTAAAGCACACCTTCATCCTCAAACTGACATCTTTTCTCTTGATCACTTTAAAGAGGTCTTTTGCAGCAGTTTTGCCTAATGCAATATGTCATATGATTTCTTGACTACTGCTTCCATGAGTATTGATTGTGGATGAAACCAAACTGAAGTCTTTGACAACTTCAATCTTTTCTCCATTTATCATGATGCTATTTATCGGTCCAGCTGCAAGGACTTTTACATTGAAACAATGCATACTAAAAGCTGTAGTCTTTAATCTTCATCAGTAAGTATGTCAAGTTTGCTTTGCTTTCAGCTAACAAGGTTGTGTCATCTGCATAACACAGGTTGCTAATGAGTCTCCCTCCAACCCTGATGTCACATTGTTTATATAATTCAGTTTTTCAGATTATTGCTCAGCATACAGGTTGACTAACTATGAAGAGTGGATACAACCCTGATTTTAAACCATTCAATATCCCCTTGTTCTGCTTGGACTATTGCCTCTTGGTCTATGTAGAGGTTCTTCCTGGCCAAAATTAAGTGTTTTGGAACACTCATTCTTCACAATATTATTCATAGTTTGATTTGATCCACACAGTTGATTGCCTTAGTATAGTCAATAAAGCACAAATAAACATCTTTTTGGCATCCTCTGCTTTCAGCCAAGATCCTTATCACATCAGCAATGGTATGATTCATTCAACATCCTCTTCTGAAACCAACCTGAATATCTGTTAGCTGCATGTTGATGTACTTATTTCTGCAATAATTTAAAAAAAGATCTTCAGCAACATTTTTCTTACATGTGATATTCATGATTTGGTTCGATGATTTTCACATTCCGTTGGGTCACCTCTCTTTAGAATGGGCACAAATATGGATCTATTCCAATTAGTTGGCCAGGTAGATGTCTTCCAATATTCTTGACATAGACGAGTGAGTGCCTCCAGTTCTGCATGAGTATGTTGAAAGATTTCAATTTGTTTTCTGTAAATTCCTGGAGACTTGTTTTTTGCCAGTGACTTCTGTGCTGTTTAGTACTTCTTGAAATGACTGAACATTGACCAAGTATCTTTTGGGGAGTTATTCTTTGTATTCCTTCCATTTTATTTTTATTTTACCAGCATCATTCCATATTTTGCCTATGTTGTTGTTGTTGTTAAGTACCATCGATTTGGTTTCAACTCAGAGTGATCCAGTATAGGGTTTATGAGGACCAGCTAGTGGGTGTGAACCTTGGTGTTCAAACAGACCCTCCCATCCAGTGCTTATCCTACTGTGTCACACCAGGACTCCATTTCAAGTCCTCTTCACTTTCAGCAAGCAAGGTTGTTATCCTCTGCTTATCACAGGTTACTAACGAGTCTTCCTCCAATACTGCAGCCTAAGGTTTGCATTATTTCTTCAGTTCTTTCAGCTTGAGAAATGCTGTGCATGTCCTTCCCTTTGGTTTTCTAAACCCAATCTTTGCATTTCATTATATTTGACTTTGTCTTCTTGAACTGCACTTTGAAATTTTTTATTCAGCTCTTTTACATTCTCACTTCTTCCATTTGCTTTAGCTTCTATATGCTGAAGAGCAACTTTCAGAGTCTCTTCTCACTTCCATTTTGGTCTTACCTTTTTTCCTGTCTTTTTAATGGCCTTTTGCTTTCTTTATATATGTAGTTTTTGATATCATCTCACAACTCTTCTGTTCTCCAGTCATTACTGTCTAATGCAGCAAATCTGTTTTTATGATGGTCTATTAATTCAGATGGAATATACAAAAGGTTATATTTTAGCTCTTATGGAGTTGTTTTAATTTTTTTCGGCTTCAGCCTGAACTTGCACATGAGCAACCGATGGTCTGTTTCATCGTCTACACCTGGCCTTGTTTTGGCTCATGGTCTTAACTTTCTCCATTGTCTATTCCCACATATGTAGTGGATTTGATTTCCTTGTATTCTATCTGGTGAGGTCCATGTATATAATCACCCTTTTTGTTACTTAAAAACCTATTTTCAATGAAGAAGTCTTTGGTCTTGCAAAATTCTATCATGTGATCTTTAGCATTGTTTCTATCATCAGGGTCATATTTCTCAACTAGTGATCCGTCCTTTTTGTTTCCAACTTTCACATTCCAATCATCAATAATTAATAATGCATCTTGATTGCATTGATATGAAGTCCTGCTGTGGTGCTGTGGGTTACTGCACTGTACTGCAAGGTTGGTTTGAATCTCAAGGTTGGTAGGTCAAGCTCACCAGCAACTCCTTAGAATCCCTATCCAAAGGTTGCTATGAGTCGGAACCAACTCAATGACACTTAACAACATATGTATGTGTGTGTGTGTGTGTGTGTACACATACATACATATATATACTGGTGTGCCACTGTAGAATCAGCACTGGACTATGAACAAGGTCAGCAGTTCAAACCTACCAGTTTCTCCTCAGAAACCCCACACAGAGTTGCTATGCATCAGAACAAACTTGACTGCACTTAACAACAACATATATATGAATATATCCACTACTGGGTTGATCATCAACAAGATAGGGCAAGTGTTTGAAAGTAAAGGATTCAGGCTTCTTGCACCTATCATGTGGTGTTAGAAGAAACACATTTGACTTCATTTTTCTAACTCTTAAGAGTTGAGAATTTTAATCTATAGTTATGTAAGGTGTGAGCAAGCCTAGCTGTAGCAGGGATAGAAATCTATACCATGTCTGCTGAACAACTCTTTATGCTTACATGTCTCTGGAACTGTGTGATTCGTTAGAATATTTAATTAAACTCTGATCATCTTTATTGTCTAACATTTTATTGTTAACAAATATTATGGTTTGACCATAGCATCACCACATTAGGCAACACTTATTTATATTATTTTATGCTTTCAATATTTGTTTGCTTTTGCCTACTGTTTAAGTGATTTAACTCCTTTCATTGTTTTCTGACACTGGGTATTGAGAAAGATGCAGTCATCTCCTTCTGGAACTCTTAAGGGTGCAGGTAGGACTTTAACATTTTATCATCTAGAAATCACTACAGTCTAAATAATTTCTACAGATCTATTTCTCCTGGTGTGAAGATCAGCACTGTAAGATCAGCACTGGTATGTGAACCACAAGATCAGTGGTTCAAACCCACCATCTGCTCCTCAGAAACCCTATACAGGATCGCTAAAAGTTGAAATTGACTTGAAGGCACTTAACAACAACAGTCTTTCAGTTTGCTGTTTCTCTTTTTAGTACTTTCTAGTGTTTGCCACTTGTTAGTTTACTCAAATTTCTAATCTTCTTTCCTCCCATATTAATAAAACTTCCAAGTTTTATTCAGGTCCATGGCTGCTCAGAATAAAGACCTCAGGATCCCTCATATTTAAGCATGCCATGGGACTCAGTTATGGGCATTAGGATGCACATGTTTTTTGTCCCTTTTTGTCTTCATGTCTTCCTTCCTTCCCCTTTTTGGAATGTGCACATATGGGTGGAACTGCATATTGAACCACAAGAACAAGGATCGCCCCCCAGGAGTTGTGAACATAAATGTAGAAGAATCGTTCCCAGATGAACAGTGCCTCTTTAATGCCAATGCTGGCCAAGATCTGAAATGTTATGTGGGAAACAAAACTAATTTTATTAAAGAAATTTCAATAATTAAACAACTATCTTTTATTTGTGCCCATTCCAATGAGAGGTGACTGACAGGCTGCAGAAATCTTCAAACAACATCATTAAAATCACATGCAAGTAAAATTTTTCAGAAGATAATT
>NW_006408560.1:10100301-10100839 GCF_000296735.1 Chrysochloris asiatica
TACTGACTTGATGGCACCTAACGACAACCCTCAAACCAGTGAATTATCTCCCTTTCCTCCCACCTCTGGTAACTATCAAAGAATATTTATTTTAGCATGAAAACCTTTGCTTGAGTTTTTATAATAGTGGTTTCCTGCAATAATTGTACTTTTGTGATTGACTGATTTCTCTCAGCATAATGTCCTCCAGGTTCATCCAGGTTATGAAGTGTTTCTCTGAAATATCATTATTCTTTAATGTATTCATAGTATTTCATTGTGTGTACGTATCAAAGTTTGTTTACTTATCGCTCCATTTATGGGTCATCTCTATCTTTTTTCTATTGTGAATAGTCGTATGATGTACACTGATGTGCATACATCTATTCATGTCATGACTCTTGGATATATACCAAGTAGAGGGATTGCTGGGTTATATACTATCGCCATCTCCAACTTTTTGAGGAGGCATCATACCACTTTTCACAGTGATTTCACCATTTTATAGTCCCACCAGTAATGTACGAGGGTTCTAGTCTCTCCACATCCTTGTTGTTTT
>NW_006408560.1:10113519-10115682 GCF_000296735.1 Chrysochloris asiatica
GTGTTTTCCCTTATAATTTTCTGATTCCAGATATTTGCACATTTCATTGTAATATTTGACTTTTTCTTCTCAAGCTGACCTTGGAAATTTTTTATTCAGCTCTTGTACTTTTCTCATTTCTTCCATTTGCTTTAGTATCTCTACACTGGAGAGAAAGTTTCAGAGTCTCTTCTGACATCCATTTTGATATTTCCTTTTTTCTTGTCTTCTTGATGATTTTTACATTCTTTCTGTATGATGTTCTTGATATCATCCTACAACTCTTCTGGGCTTTGGTCATTAGTGTCTAATGTGTTAAATATTTTTTTTCAGATGATCTCTAAATTCAGGTGGGATATAGTCAAGGTCATATTTTGGATCTCGTGGACTTGTTTCCATTTTCTTCAGCTTCA
This sequence comes from Chrysochloris asiatica, assembly GCF_000296735.1. NCBI lineage: Eukaryota > Metazoa > Chordata > Mammalia > Afrosoricida > Chrysochloridae > Chrysochloris > Chrysochloris asiatica. The sequence continues at coordinate 10,113,912 of NW_006408560.1, forward strand.
GTCTGAATTTGCATATGAGCAATTTTTGGTTTGTTCCACAATCTGCCCCTGTTCTTGTTTTGGCTGATGATAAGGATCTTTTCCACCTTCTGTTTCCACAGATGTAGTCAGTTTGATTTTTGTGTATTCCATCTGGCAAGGTAAATCGATATAGTCATCTCTTATGCTGTTTAAGAAAGGTATTTGAAATGAACAAATCATTGGTTTTGTAGGATTCTATCATGTGATCTCCAGCATCATTTCTATCACTAAGGCCATATTTTCCAACTACTGATCATTCTTCTTTGTTTCCACCCTTTAAGGCATTCCAATCACCAGTGATTATCAATATATCTTGATTGCATGTCTAATAGGAGAGAGTGGATTAAAAATAAAAGATATAGAGAAAAACAGATCACAAATAAAATAATTCCTGATAGCGATATCATTGCTGACAGAAAATGGATCTTGGATGAAAGCAGAGAATACTAGAAAGATATTTACTTGTACTTTATTGACTATGCCAAGGCTTGTGACTGTGTCAATCATGGCATACTATTTATACCATTGAGAAGGATGGGTATTTCAGAACATTAAATTATCCTCATGCGGAATCTGTACATAGAACAATAACTTGTAATAATCAGGCTATTAGAACAGAACAAGGGGATATTAAATGATTTAAAATTAGGAAATGTGTGTGCCAAAGTTGTATCCTTTCACCATATTAATTCAGTCTATATGCTGAGCAAATAATCTGAGAACTTAGATTGTATAAAGAAGAATATGAAATCAGGATTGGAGATAGAATCATTAACAACCTGTGATATGCAGATGATAAAACCTTGCTTCCTGAAAGTGAAGGGGACTTAAAAATATTTACTGATGAAGATCAAAGACTACAGTTTTCAGGATGGATTGCACCTCAATGTAAATGAAACAAAAATCCTTAAAACTGAACTAACAAATACCATCATGATAAATGGAGAAGAGATTGAAGTTATCTAATCTTTTTAAGTCTATAAAAGACTTCATTTTGTTTGGATCCACACTCAACATTCATGAAAGCAGCAGTCAAGAAATCAAAGATGTATTGCATTAGGCAAATCTGCTGCACAAAAACTCTGCAAAGTGTAAAATAGAAAAGATACCAGTTTGAGGACGAATGTGATCCTGACCCAAGCTATGGTATTTTCAGTTGCCTCGTATGCATGTGAAGACTGGACAATGGTCAAGGATGGTGTTGGAGAAGCATACTAAAAGTACAACTGACTGCCAGGAGAACAAGTAAGTCTGTGTTGGAAGAAGTACAACAAGTATGCCCCTTAGATGCCAGGATGGTTACATTTTATCATCCACACTTTGGCCAGGTTATCAAGAGGGATCAGCCTTTAACCATGCTTCCTAGGAGCGGAGATCCCTGGGACCATCAAAAGAGAAGAGCAGAGAACAGAAGCCTACCCAGAGATGCCAGGGATGGAGGCAGAGACAATGACGTGGGGAGATGGAGCAGTTGGGGACTTTGGACCAAGAGAGGGAGAGGGGCTGTTATTTGCTGTATAACAATGTTCTCTCACATATAGAGATTTATACTTTACAAGTGACTTCCACATGCTACTTGAATGGATTATTTTTGTTTTGGTTTATTTTGGAAATTTTCAACTATATGCAAAAAGATTTAGAATTATGGGCCTTAGACCTTCCATCTACCTGGCATTCAGAGAGAGAAAAAAAATACATTGAGATTTTGTCAATATTGCTTTATTTACTCTGATTCCAGCCCTCATTTTTT
>NW_006408560.1:10116488-10118826 GCF_000296735.1 Chrysochloris asiatica
TGTGTGAATAAAATTACAGTTCAAATTTTTTGTTTTGTTATTTTTGTGACAAGCAAACATCAGATATGATGCTATGTATTTCGTAGTGTGCCACATCGGGGGCACATATTATTTTGTTCTACTCTTACTGACAGTCCTGGTGTGGTGCTGTGAATTAATGCACTGGACTACAAAGTCGGTTTGAATAGCAAGGTTGGTGGTTCAAGCTCACCAGCTGCTCCTTGGAAACCCTACACAAGGTCTCTATGGGTCAGAACAGACATGGTGACATTTAACAACAACTCTTAAGGATCTGACTGATCTGTAGTTTTGGGTGCTGTCAACACCATCCAGCCATTTTAAAGTGCCACATAAATTTTTCACTTCATTGGAAAAGAACATCTTGGTGACTATTGCTAAAGTAATTATTTTGTTAGGAGTTAACATACGGTAATTTTCTAGTTCTATCATTCATTCTTGGTGTGACGCTGTAGGATAAGCCTGGACTGCTAACTACAAGGTCAGTGGTTCAAATCCACGAATAGCTCCTTGGAAACCTACACCAGAATTGTGTCAATCACTTAACAACAACAGCCTTCATTCTGCATGTATTAACTGCAATTATTTTAATCACAACGAACATTTTCATAAAATATTTGGAAGCCTGAACTACATAAAGTTTATCTAGAAAAAACAGGATATATGTTTTTTTTCTCTTGATGTTTTTCATAAAGAGTTGATGGTCTAGCAATTTCTAAAGTTAGCCATTTTTTCTTTTAAAAAGATATTATTTTATGGACTCATGAATTTCTATATTTTTAAAAATATGTCTTGATCAATCTTTTAAAATTATTTTTTAATCCAGTGGGAGACCTTTAAAATTGACTATTTCTCTTTTGACACAATTCCAGTACCTACCCTAACTTCCTTGCTTTTTAGTACACTAAGATGTTCCTTCCTCATTTTGTGTATTGCTTGTTTTAGATATAGACTCTGTGATTTCTCCAAGGAACCCCATTTTCTTTGAATAGGAAATGGTACTTGGATATCATAATATAAGGAGACTTCAAAAATTTCATGGGAAAATTCCATTTCTCCATGAAGTTTTTAAAGCCCACTTTTATAATATGGCACTATGTATGAAAAATGTTACTAATTTTCTTTGCTGTTTGGTCTTTTTAGCACTTGAGAAGACATTAATGTCCAGCACTAAGAAATACATTTTTTTTTTAAATATCAATTTTGAAGATATAGTAATTCAAATTTAACATTTTAGAATTTGAACTTCCTTGAACTTGTAGTTGTATATTTTTCTCTTAGGCCGAAAATTGTGGCCTTCTAAAGACCATAGAAGAATTGGTGCCTTTGAGTTATGGCGTTGGAGAAGAATATTGAAAGTGCCATGGGCTGCCAAATGAACCAATAGATCCGTTTTGGAAGAAATGCAGCCAGAATGCTCCTTGGAGGCCAACATGGCCAAACTTCGTCTCTAATACTTTGGACATATTGTCAGGAGGGACCAGTTGCTGGAGAAGGGTATCATGTTTGGTAAGGTGGAAAGGTCAGAGAAAAAGAGAAAGACCCCCGATGAGATGGATTGGCCAAGTGGCAGCATCCATGGACTCAAGTGTGGCAACAGTAGTGAGGTTGACCTAGGATTGGGCAGTGTTTCATTCTGTTCTGCGTAAGGTCGCTATGGGTCAGTACCAACTCAATGGCACCTAACAACAACAACAATTGTTATCCAGGTGTGTTGCTGTGGAGTAATGCACCAGACTGCAAAGCTGTTTGGACTGCAAGGTCGGTGGTTCAAGCTCACCAGCTGTTCCTCGGAAACCCTATACAGGGTTGCTATGGGTCAGAACTGACTCAGTGGCATTTAACAACAACAATAAATTGTTATCCTAGATAGCTGTAAAATACTTTTCAAATGATAATGCCAATATTTCTACTAACAGTAAGGTCATTCAATGCTATGCAATGATTCTTTGAGAGTTACTTTTGTCTTTGGAACCAAAATGTAAAGTTAAGATATTATGTTTTAAGGCTGCTTGAAGTCATTCTTTCTTCTTTATAGTTATACCTTCAATCTGATATTCAGGTAGAAACTTTTGTTTTAGTTTGCTTTTACTGTTTAGAGTTTTTATATTTAATAATCTTATTTTAACCATGTATAAAACATTTAAACTATTCCACAAAAACTACAAAACAAAGTTGTTGTTGTTAGGTGTCATCTAGTCAGTACCGACTCTTAGTGACCCTATACACACCAGAATGAAACACTGTCTTGTCCTGGGCCAAACTCACAATCATTGCCATGCTTGAGCCCATTGATGCTGCCATTTTGCCGATCCATCTC
>NW_006408560.1:10119491-10121841 GCF_000296735.1 Chrysochloris asiatica
AACCCAGCTTCTCGGATTATTTGCTCAGCACACAAGTTGAATAAGTATGGTGAAACAGTACAATCCTGTCACACAAATTTCTTAATTTAAAACCATTCAGTGTTTCCATGTTCTCTTTGAACAGCTTGACTCTCGATCCATGCACAGATTCCTCATGAGCACAATTAAGTGTTCCGGAATACTCATACTTCGCAATGTTGTCCATAACTTGTCATGACTCACACAATTGAAAGCCTTTGCATAGTTAATAAAGCACAAGTAAACATCTTTCTGATATTCTCTGCTTTCAGCCAAGATCCATCAGACATCACCAGTGATATCCCTTGTTCCACATCTTCTTCTCAATCTGGCTTGAACCTCTGGAAGTTCTCTGTCAATGTATGCTTGCAGCCATTTCTGTATTATCTTTACTAAAACTTTACTCTCGTAACAATACCAAAGATATTGTCCAATGATTTCCACATTCCGTTGGGTCACCTCTCTTTGGAATGGGCGTAAATATGGATGTCTTCCAATTAGTTGGCTAGAAAGTTGTCTTCCAAATTTCTTAGCATAGATGAGTGAGTGTCTCCAGTGTTGCCTCACTTGCTTGTAAGATTTCAATTTTTATTCCATAAATTCCTGGTGTCTTTTTCTTTGCCAATTCCTTCAATACACCTTGGACTTCCTCCTTCAGTATCATTGGCTCTTGATCATATGCTACCTCTTGAAATGGTTGACCATCAATCATTTTCTTTTGGTACAGTGACTCTGTATTCACTCCATCTTTTTTTTTTTTTTTTGATGCTTTCTGCATAAAGCAAAGTACATTCAACAAAATCCAGTTTTTATTCTTGTCCATTTTCTTCCATGTTGTTGTTGTTGTTAAGTTCTGTTGAGTCCGTTCTGACTCATGGAGACCTTGTATAGGGTTTCTGAGAAGCGACTGGTAGGTAAGTTTTAGCTACTAACCTTACAGTTCAAACTAACCTTGCTGTCCAGTGCTTTTCCTATAGCACCACATCATGACTCCATTTCTCTCACAAGTAATTATTTTTATTGTTGTTTAGGGTTAGTCTTAATACACAGTGTTTTTAATGCCTTGAGTCTTAATATCATTTTTAAATGTTTATGCAGACAGGACAGTGGATATTATTTCCTCCACTGATAGATGAAGTAGCTTTGCTCTATTCAAATCAAAGTGTAAACCTGTCAACTAAATGTTGGAGGTTTGAGTCTACCCAGAAGAAAATTTTGGTGGTTTACTTCTGTAAAAATAGCATTAGAAACTCGATGGAGCAGAGTTCTCCTCTGACATACATAGGATTGGCCTGAGTTGGAATTCAATCAAAGGTAACTGACTTGACTCTGGTTTTGGCTTTGATCTCCAAATCCTGTGTTCTTTTTACTGCCCCATACACCCCTCTACAGACAGCTCAAGGAACTGCATCAAGGAGACACAGCCATTAGGTCACCTTTAAAAAAAAAAAAAAAACCGAAATGCATTGTCAATTGTGACTCATAAATTGCCCTTGGATTAGACAATGATTTCAATGTTTAATCCTCCTCCTACAGAATTACATAAAATAAGAATGGGTGCTATTTTTGAACTGCAGGTCTAGAGCCAGGAAAGCATGTGGGCAAAAACACATGAATACGCACATGTCTTGTTAGTGAAACAAATGATCCCCAAAAGTAAACTTTTTTTTAAACGAATTTGTTTTTCACTTAGCTATTTTTGCTTAGCTATCTATCATGGTGATTTGATTCTCTGGATGGTGCAAATGGTAAAGTGCTCCCCTAGTAACCAAAAGTTTGGTGGTGTGAACTTCCTCAGAGGTGCCTCAGAAGAAAGTCTTGGTGATCTGCTTCCAAAATATTACTGTCATGGAAAACCCAGTGGAGAACAGTTCTGCTCTGCAACACATGGGGTTTTCAGGAGTCAGAATTGACTCAAGTCAACTGGTTTGGTTTATTATTTGTTGTTGTTCTTATTATGTACTGGCGAGGTGGTTCTGACTCACAGCGATCCTTTATAGGGTTTCCAAGGAATGACTGGTGGCGTTTGAACTGCCAACCTTGTGGTTAGTAGTCCAGTGTTTACCCTATAGAACCACACCAGGATTCCTTGGTTTATTACAGTGACAAGAAGTTGCCGAACATAACAGCATTACACATGTCTCTTAAATCACTCTTTGGACAAATGTAGGGATCATTTACAAGAGGGAACTCAGTTAGGACCTTCATGAGATGACAGTTCCAGAAGCAACAAAAAGCAGAGGGTGTGAAGTTCCAATTGCAGTCTGGTAGCATAGTGGTTATGAATCAGGCTGCAAACCCCTAAGGTCAGCGGTTCGAAACTACCAGCTGC
>NW_006408560.1:10122346-10127483 GCF_000296735.1 Chrysochloris asiatica
AATATGTAGAATGTTTACATATAAAATGTTTATAGATAAAAATGGATTTAATATATAAAATGTTTGATGAATTTCAAATGACTGTAGGTTTCATAAAAATTTCCTAACTCTATACAATTTTACATTGTATTGACTACTAGGCAGAATAAAAGGGCTACAACTTCTCTAAATAAAGTTCCTAACTGGGTGCTGAGAGTACAGTTGACTAAATTAAAATTCTACAATAGAGTTTTCCAGGAAAGGTTTTCTTCCAAGCCACTCCCCATCCCAGGAGAATTGGCGATAGGGAGGCACAGACGCAGTGGCCTGGGAGATGGCTGGAGATGCAGGAACGTTCTTCTACAGTGAATGTTCACAGCCCAAGAAATCTCTTCTCCTGCATCTTTGTTATGCTTTCTGTGAGTCCTAGAAGTAGAAGAAGGCTTTTGGTAGAAAGGAGCATGAGACAGGCTCAAGGTAAAGGGTCCCATGGTAAAGTGAGGTGGTGGTGTCCCCAGCATCCAGTCTCTGCTTAGGAAAGACCCAAGGAAGTGTCTTTATGAGTTTTTGTTTGATACACAGTTTCAAAAGCAAAACATCTCAGTGCCACAAGTACATAGGTAATCTCCAACATACAATGTATTCTAATTAGCTAGAACTCACTTACCACATCCTTTTATTTTCTTAGACTGTAGTGGTGGTGGTGTGCCGTGGAGTCAGTTTCGACTCACAGCGTCCCTGTATAGGGTTTCAAAGGCTATAAATCTTTACAGGAGCAGAAAGCTTCATCTTTCTCTCATGGAATGGCTGGTAGTTTCGAACTGTTGACCTTGAGGTTAGCAGCCCAACTCATAACCACTACGCTACCAGAGCATTAATATTATATATGCCTACTACATGCTCCTGGTGTGGTGCTGTAGTATCAGCCCTGGACTGTGAACAACAAGATCTGCAGCTTAAGCCCTTCACCTGCTCCTGGTAAACTCTATACAGACAGCGTCCACACTTAACAACAGCAAATACATACAAGGTTGTAGTGCCTAATTTGCTGATGTTATTATTCTCAGATGTAATGTTTCCAACTCCCAAAACCATAGATTTAATTTATAGCTACTGATAAAAACTATGAAAACTTAAAAATAATTTTTTTTTTTTTTTTGAGGTATTCTGGTGTGGCACTGAGGGTTAATGCGCTGGACTGCAAAGTCATTTGAACTGCAAGGTGGGTGGTTCAAGCTTACTCCTTGGAAACCCTATGCAGAGTCCCTATGGGTTGGAACTGACTCGACGGCACTTAACAACAATATTTATATCTGAAAGGATACCAGAGTTATTGGAAGGGAAGTTCATTGTAATTCAGGGACTACCTGTACTATGGAATTAAGTTATTCTCCTCTTTTTTTTGACAACAAAAGTGATAAAGTCTTTGTTAAAGGTGGCTCAAAGAGGCACTGCAAACAGAGCTTGAGAAGAGCACCTTCAGATCAGGGCAGGCAGGGAGGAATCATTTTGGACTTCATGTGAGGGATGGGATCTGAACAACAATCCTCATTGTTGTTGTTGCTGTGGCTAAGTGTCATCCAGTCAGTTTTGACTCATAGCAATTTCAATAAGGTTTCCAAGGAACCACTGCTCAGTTTGAATAGCTGATTTATGCTTCAAACCGACTTTGTAGTCTAGTGTATTAGCCTACAGCGCCACACCAGGAAGACATCCATTTTCCCCAGGCAGCCGTGGTAAGTAGGGTTCACTACTTGGAGTGATCAGGGACCTTAGTTTCTTCTGTGATAAAACAAGAGAGGGATGACTATTCCAGTGCTGATTAGGCAGTGGATTAGGCAGAGTCCAAATTTTAGAAATCGCACCCTGACTATTTTCTTTTGAAAGTAGTTATAATTATTCTCTGATAACTAAGGTAATTCATGTAAAAAATCTGGTGCTATATGATAGTGTTCTACTGCAATTCATAAGGTTTTCAGTGGCTAAACATTCAGTATGCCTCTCCTTCTTCCTGATCTGTCTTATCTGGAAGCTCAGCTGGAATCTGCCCATCATGGGTCACCCAATTGGAAAAATGATGGCATAGTCTCTAGAATCACAGCAACACACAAACCACCACAGTCTGACAAAGTGACACATGAGTGGTGAAGTTAGGTTTTAGACAGAAGCAACCTCTACTTCACTGCTCTGCTAAAGCACACCCATTCACACGCACACACACATGATACGAGAGGGTTTCAAAGAGCTCACAGAAATATTTCATTATTTTTTCATTCCATTAGTTCTTACAAGTTCAGTTTACTCTAAACAAAACACATTAAAAAAAATTATCTGCAATCAGGGGATAGCTGCAGACTAGTTCTCTCAGTAATACATTTGTAGTCTCCTTACAGGGAGTGTTGTGGTTTTGTAAGCTAAGCACTGGGCTGCTAATCACAAGGTTTAAGTCCACCAAGTGCTGTGTGGGAGAAAGATGAGGCTTTCTGCTCCCCAAAAGATTTACAGCCTTGGGAATGCTATACAGGTTCGCTATGAACCGGAACTGGGTCAATGACATTTAATAAGTTAAAAAAACAAAACAAAAAAAAGGCCAATGAAAGCAATGATTTCTGAAGGGATCTGCTGGACCAGTTAAAGTTAAAGCAAAGAGGTCAGTTTAGAAGGTTATTGCAACTTTAGTGGGGGGACTCCAAAGGGGTAATATTGATAGATTTTCTTGCAGGACACAGGACAGTCATGGCAGCTTATTATGAGGAAGTTTGAAGAAAATTGAAAATTCTAATTGGTGAGAAAAAGACAGGAAAGTCACACCAAAGAATCCCACCCCATCCCCCAGTATTTTTCCCCCTCATTCTTTGAGGGCTATCTTATAAGAATTTCACTGTCTTATAAGAATTTTCTTGCTATACAGCCCTGATCTTGCCCCTTCAGATTTGTTTATGTTCACTAAGCTAAAAAAGAACATTTAAAAGAAACATGATTTGAGTCCCGTTGTGGATGCCAAAGCTACTATTTTGATGTGGTACAAATTAAAGAGCACAGAAGGGTTAATGAGATTGAACAACCACCTTCAGAAATTTGTAAATCTAGATGGAAGATACATTGAGAAACGATAGCTTCACATTTTAATATTTTTGTTTAATAAAGGTTCTTATGATTTTGAAGCAATGTTTTTTGACTTCCCCTTGTACATCTATATATATACAAGTTAAATAACTGGGGGAATTTTCCTAGAAAGGGTTGTTACTTGGCTAAATTGAATTACTTTTTAAGGTTGCAGACATTCTGTGTATATGCACATTCTTATAGATATCTTATAGATAGAATTGTGCTCCCCGCCAAAAAAAAAAAAAAAAAAAAAAAAAAATTGTTGTTGTTGTTTTGTGCCATTGAATCAGTTCCAACTCATAGTGACCATGTATAGGATTTCCAAGGAGCGACCTTCAACCTTTCGGTTAGCAGTCCAAATTTTATTCTACAGCGCCACACCAGGACTACACCCCAAAAAATATGTATTGTAAATTTCAAACATAGCAGCGACTGTGACCACGGTACAGGATCAGGCAGCATTTTTTCCTATTGTACATAAGGTTCCTATGAGTTGGAACTGACTCTATAGCACCTAACAACAACAACAACATATCTGCAGTTACAATCTCATTTGACAGTGGGTTTTCTTTGTTATGTTAAGAGGCCATCTAAGGGTAGGGTGTATTTTAAGCCAATCATCTTTGAGATATGAAAAGAGCAGATTAGGCATACAGAAGCAAGAATAGATGGGAAAGATAGTTGCCAATCCACGTGAAGGTCACCAGGGAACAAAAAAAGAGAAAGTCTTCCTCTGAATTTGCTCTGAATTTGGACTTCTTGTCTCTTACCCTGGGAGAAAACTTGTTGAAGTCAGCCATTTGTGATATTTTTTGTAAGCAACGTTAGATAACTAAGACATCCTCATACGTTTAACTGTACAGAAACTGGCAATTTAAAAAAGAGCCAATTAAGTAAGTGGAAACATTTTTGTTTGCTATTGAAGAGATACGGTTGTTGTTAAGTGCTGTAGAGTTGGTTCTGACTCATAGTAATAGAGCCTAGTACATTGTTACTGTTAAATGTCGTTGAGTTAATTCTGACCCATAGCGACTCTGTATGGGGTTTCTGAGAAGCTGCCGGTGAGCTTGAACCACCGACCTTGTAGTTCAAACCGACTTTGCAGTCCAGCGCCTTAACCCACAGTGCCATAGCAGGACTCCTCATATGTATGCAGGAATATAGAAGTAGTTTTTCTTTTGTTAATTGCCTATGTCCTTTATCAATTTAAAAAACTTTTTGCATGGTACAATTAAGCACTGAATTACCAGCCAAAAAGTTGGCAGTCAGAACTCACCCTGGGGAGCCTGGGAAGGCAGGATCTGCTTCTGAAAGGCCGCAGCCTTGAAAACCCTAGGAAACAGTTCTGCTTTGCACACTTCTGTCGCCATTGCCTCTGGGATGTTGTTGTTGTTGTGAAGTGCCTTCGAGTTGATCCCGACCCATAGTCACCCTGGATAGGGTTTCCGAGGAATGACTGGTGAGCTTGAACCACCAAACTTACAGTTCAAATGGCTTTACAGTCTGGCGCATTAACCCACAGCACCGCACCAGGACTCCTGGATAACAATTGTTGTTGTTGTTATCCTCAGGGATAGCAGCTACTAATTACTATTTTCTTGAACATAGGCTACAAGCATTTTACTCTGTTCTTAATTTTCTTAAAAAAATGTGTTAGGGTAGAATTTGTCCCCTGTTGTTGTATTTATGCTGTTGAGTCAGTACCAACTGACAGTGACTATGTACAATAGAAATGCTGCCCCGTCCTGAGTCATCCCCACAACTGTTGCTGTGTTTGGACCCATTGTTGCAGTCACTGTGTCAGCTCATTTGTTGAGGCTTCTATTTTATTTTATTGTTTTACTGACCCTCTACTTTATCAAGCAGGATGTGCTCCTCCAGGTATTAGTCCCTCTGGTAGCGTAGTGGTTACGAATCGGGCTGCGAACCTTAAGGTCAGCGGTTCGAAACTACCAGCCGCTCCATGGGAGAAAGATGAAGCTTTCTACTCCCATAAGGATTTACACCCTTGGAAACCCTGTACAGGGTCGCTATGGGTCGGAACCGACTC
>NW_006408560.1:10128028-10129231 GCF_000296735.1 Chrysochloris asiatica
CAAGGACTTCATTCTTCTTGGATCAACTATCAACATTCATGGAAGCAGCAGTCAAGAAATGAAATGACATATTGCATAAGGCCTTTTTAAAATGTTGAAGAGCAAAGATCTCAGCTTGAGGACTAAGGTGCACCTGACCCAAGCTATGGTATTTTCAATAACCTCATATGCTTGCAAAAGCTGGACAGTGAATAATGAAGACCATAGAAGAATTGATGCTTTTGAGTTATGGTGTTGAAGGAGAATGTTGAAAGTGCCATGGGCTGCCAAAAGAACCAATAGATCCATTTTGGAAGAAGTGCAGCCACAGTGCTCCTTGGAGGCAAGATGGCCAAACTTCATCTCTCATGCTTGGGACATATTGTCAGGAAAGACCAGTCGTTGGAGAAGGATATCATGTTTGGTAAGGTGGAGGGTCAGAGAAAAAGAGGAAGACCCCCAATGAGATGGATTGACCAGGTGGTAGCATCGATGGACTCAAGCGTGGCAACAATAGTGAGGTTGGCCCAGGATTGGGCAATGTTTTGTTCTGCTGTGCATAAGGTCACTATGAGTCGGCACCAACTCGATGACACCTAACAACAACAACAACAACAATGTTGTTATGTGCTGTAGAATCTGTTCTGACTCATAGGGACCCTGTATATGTATAGGTGTAAGGAAAGAAACTTTCTTGACCAAACTTTAGCCTGGTTTTGGGATCCATCTAAATAAAATCACCTAGGCCTTAGCTTATCAAAAACGTGACTAGGCCCAGCTGCCAGGAAATTTTAGAGAAAACAGTTAGGTCAGGCCGCCCTCAGAATCATTGGAATTTCCCCAGTTTCCCCTCATATACAATCAATCACCGAAATAGCAAAAGCCAATCCGTTTATACTCAATGCAGCTGATGATGCACTACAGCTGATAAAATCCTATGAAAGGCAGGGAAACTAACAAGCCGGGGTCACCTTCACCTCCCTGCGGAGAGACTTTATGAATGTAGACCCCAATGTGTTGGAAAAATAAACCTGTTGCTATTGCATAGAACTCGAGTCCTGTTGCTCTTTTTAGGGGTCTCTCACCAGGAAAGGGTCCGTTTTGGGGGCCTTACATAGGATTTCCGAGGAGCAAGTGATGAGTTTGAACCATCGACCTTGTGGTTCAAACCAACCTTGAAATCCAGTGTTTATCCTACAGTGCCACACTGTTGTTGTTGTTGTT
>NW_006408560.1:10130961-10148765 GCF_000296735.1 Chrysochloris asiatica
TTTTGGCAGCCCATGGTACTTTCAATATTCTCCTTCAACACCATAACTCAAATGCATCAATTCTTCTACAGTCTTCCTTATTCACTCTTCAGCTTTCACATGCATGTGAAGCTACTGAAAATACCATTGCTTGGGTCAGGCGCACCTTAATCTTGAAGCTGATATCTTTGCTCTTCAACACTTTAAAGGCACAGCGCTTAGTGGGCTTTATTACAGTCAATCTTTTCCCTGAGTTCTGTGCCTCTGAGAGGGCCCATTCTATTATGGTTTGATTTGGATCCAATGAGTTTTGCAATGGTTTCTGAAAGTCTCATGATACCGATGCTTAGCTATTAACCCACAGGGCTTCAGTCAGAGAGCATCTGGTCCCTTAGACAGTCCATGTTCCTCTGTGATGATGGAGCAAGCAGCATAGTGTTCAAAGTACAAGTTATTGTGAGGGTGGACACTGCAGAGATATGCACGGGGTGCCGGGAAAGGGTACACCATCCCAAAGTGTCAACAATACTCAAAATAGACAGAGTCAAAGCATAAAGGGTTTATTCAAGCAGTAATCCGTATGCATACAGGGAGACTTTTCCTGTTAATCAGAAAGATAGCGCTCCCATAGAATTATTAAGATGAGATTTTAGGAAGGAAGGGGGACACAACTGAAAATGAAGAGAAACAGCTGTAAACATTCATTAATAATTGAAACATGGAATGTATGAAGTACAAATCTAGGAAAATTGGAAATTGTCAAAAAATGAAATGGAACACATAAACATTGATATTCTAGGCATTAGTGAGCTGAAATGGACTGGTATTGGCCATTTTGAAACTGACTATCACATGATTTACTATGCTAGGAAAGATAAGCTGAAGAGAAATGGCATCACAGTCATCATCTAAAAGAACATATCCAGATCAGTTATGAGGTACAACGCTGTTTATGATAGGATAATATCCATGCACCTACAGAAAATCCAGTTAATACTATCATTCAAATTTACATAGCAACAACTAAAGCCAATGAGGATGAAATAGAAGAATTTTACCAATTTCTTCAAATTGAAATTGATCAAACATGCAGTCAAGATGTATTGATCATTACTAGTAATTGGAATGCAAAGGTTGGAAACAAAGAGGAAGGATCAGTAGTTGGAAAAATGGCTTTGGTGATAGAAATGATGCTGGCAGTCACATGATACAATTCTGCAAAACCAATGATTTGTTCATTTCAAATACCTTTTTTAAACAACATAAGAGACAACTATACATATGGACCTTACCAGATGGAATACACAGAAATTAAATTGACTCCATCTGTGGAAAGAGATGTTGGAAAAGCTCCATATTATCAGTCAAAACAAGGCCATGGGCAGATTGTGGAACAGACCATCAATTGCTCTTATGCAAATTCATACCAAAGCCAAAGAAAATGAAAAAAAAAAAAAAAAATCCATGAGAGTTGTTATTTGTTGTTAGGTGTTGTTGAGTCAGTTCTGACTCATAGCAACCCTGTATATGTAATGGATTACTAGATTGTAAGATCAGCAGTTCGAGTTTACTAGCCACTTCATGGGAGAAAGATGAGACTTTCTGCTCCTGTAAAGATTTATAGCTTGGAAACTCTATACAGGGTCACTATGAGTGGGAACTGACTTGGTGGCACACAACTACTACCACAATGCCTTCTTAAAGAGGGTTGTTATAAGTCAGAATCTACTCAGTTTCAGTGAGTTTGGTTTGGGTTATCCATGACCACATAGAATGGTACAGATAGATCAAGACTGTTGTTGTTGTTAAGTGCTGTCGAGTCAGTTCTGACCCATAGCGACCCTGTATAGGGTTTCTGAGGAGCAGCTGGTGAGCTTGAACCGCTGACCTTGCAGTTGGCTTCATAATTTGTTATTGTTATAGTTTTGCACTGCTAAGGATTTGGATAAAGTTCCCAAGCTTATAACATAAGTATCTAAAGACCCCATTTTCTAAAGTGTTGAAGACTCATGTCCACAGGACTTGGTTGGAAGAGACAGAGCGGGCCTTGATCTTCCAATTCTCCACCAGCTTGGTCCAAGGGTGTAGATTACAGAACTGGCTCCTGAGTCGTGTTTCTCAAAGCATGGAATCATTGTACTTAGAAGAAGGTACTGCAACACCCCAAGAACATTTGAGATTCAGATTTGATACTGAATTATATTGCACCTGACTGACTTTAAAATTTTTGGTATGGAATCTTCTTGAGAGAGCATTAAGAGATTCAACATAACACATGAGAAGATTAACAGTGACAGAAAAGAACATAAAATGATCTCTTCTTTACAGATTGTTCAATATACCAGTTAGAATGTCCTCTAAAAACCTCTGTTCCAAGGATTTCTCAGGTGGAGGTAGGACAGGGATTAACTAATTAGTAGTGCAACCTCAATTTTTCTACGGTCTTCCTTATTCACTGTTCAGCTTTTGCATGCGTACGAGGTTATTGAAAACACCATGGCTTGGGTTCATGATCCAAGATAGGGAGTTTTA
This sequence comes from Chrysochloris asiatica, assembly GCF_000296735.1. Taxonomy (NCBI): domain Eukaryota; kingdom Metazoa; phylum Chordata; class Mammalia; order Afrosoricida; family Chrysochloridae; genus Chrysochloris; species Chrysochloris asiatica. Next base: position 10,133,473 of record NW_006408560.1, read on the forward strand.
TACTGTGTATGTGTGGTAAACCCTTTGGCTTGAGGTCAGAGCCTTTGGGTGTCAGTTTCTATGAGGCATCTGTGGATGACCAGGCATCCCTTCCCTCTCTGTTTTGGCATAGCTCCATGCTCCAACATTCCTGCAGATTCTGGGCCTAGCCTAGAGGTGCTGAGGGATGGATGGAAACACTAAGCTGCAAGGTGAGTGTGGGTGTGAGGTTCAAAGGACAGGTCTAGGGCAGAGAGGTAGAATTGAGAGGAAGAGTCATCAATTCACAAAGACATGCACCTTCTCTTTACAGCATCTAGAAAGTGAAAGCTAAGCATTTACAAGGGAGAAGGAGTTGACTTTTGGTCGTCAAAGAGGTGAGATCTCTGGGGACAGCCAACAACTTTTTATTTGAATTAATTAGCAGATAAATAACATGATGTGGAGGACAGGCAACTGGAGTTTTGGAGGATGTGAGTATCTGTGTGCTACTCAGTTGTTTCCAAGGATAACATGAAATCTCAACTTCCATCAGCCACTGTCTCCATCTTTTGACTCTAGTTTCTCACCTGCATCGCATTTTCTCACAATTGTTCTATATCCTAACTCTGGATAGGAGAGTGGTCACCTCCAGGTCTTGAAGCAGGAAGGGCACATTAATGAACGGAAGGTCTTCAGTGTCCTCCTGCTGCTCCAGGTAGAGGCACAAGTGTCACAGGAAGGTCTGGAATGGGACCTCCATGCCATTCATTTAGGGTCTTCAGTGTCATGGTGGTTGGTAAGGAAAGGGAAGCGCTTCTAGATGAAGGGATCCAGGAAGTCCCCAGACTATTTAAATACATATCCTTTAAACTTCTTGTAGGTCTACTATTTCTTATATTTCTTTCCTTCTACAATTAATTATTGAGCACACATTAAGCCGGAGACCGTAGAAGAACTGACGCTTTTGAGTTATGGTGTTGGAGGAGAATATTGAAAGTGCCATGGGCTGACAAAAGAACCAACAGATCTGCTTTGGAAGAAGTGCAGCCAGAGTGCTCCTTGGAGGACAAGATGGCCAAACTTCATCTCTCTTACTTCAGACAAATTGTCAGGAGGGACCAGTCGCTGGAGAAGGGTATCATATTTGGTAAGGTGGAGGGTCAGAGAAAAAGAGGAAGACTCCAGCGAGATGGATTGGCAAAGTGACAGCATCAGTGGGCCCAAGCGTGGCAACAATTGTGAGGTTGACCTAGGATCAGACAGTGTTTCATTCTGTTGTGCATAGGGTCGCTATGAGTCGATAGCAACTCAGTGGCACCTAACAACAACAACAACCAAGCTGATGTACTAGTTGCCATCAAATTGATTCTGACTCATGGTGACTCCGTGGGTGTCAGGGTAGAACTGTCTCTTAGTTTTCGGGGCTGTGACTTCTCAGAAGTAGATAGCTAGGCCTTTTTTCTGAGGCACCTCTATGTAGGTTGCATGTCAGCCTTTTGGTTAGTAGCTGAGCACTTCTTTGCATCACCCAGAGATTTCTAAACTGATACAGCTTCTTGTAGTCAGAATTCCTAAGCCCTCCATATCTTCCTGGCAGATGCTGAAAGTTTTCCTGTGATAAAGGATCCAGGAAATCACAAGAATCTCCAAATATCTATGCCTCAGCCTTCCCTTAGCCCTGCCACTATTTTTTGTTTTTTTAATCCATTCATACACTCATCCATTCAGCATCTGTTGTATGGAGAGGATCTACCTTGCACTCTACTACCCACAGGAGACTCAGATATGTATAATATTTGCTGTCTGTTTTTGAGTAGCTCCCAGTGTAGTGGGGCAGACAGATAAATATTAAAATAAGCAGGATCCAAGGTAGGGAGTGCTGTGATGTTTATGTGTGCGGAGTACTCTGGCCTGAGGTCAGAGCCTTTGTGTGTGAGTTCCCTTTTACCTTCAGTGTGACTCTGACGGGGAGGGAGTTTCCAGGTGTTGTCTTGGGTATAATAGATGAGCTGAGATCAATGGTCTGTGAGAACATTACTTGGACAACTGGCAGAAACAGAGATCTGTTTATGGACAGCCCGCCTAGGTGGCAATACCAAGAAATTCATAGAACCCAGAGGACAGGAAGATGGTTATCAAGAGGGAGATAATGAGGTACTGAGGGGAGAATGAGCATGAGGGGAACACTAGGAAACTGAGACAATGTGGAAGAGGCAGACTATTGTGCTTGATATAAGCATCCATTTTGGGGGTCAGGATTTCTTCTTGAGTTTTGAATCCCTGCTTCTCCAGTTAAAAACTGGTATCTGGCATGGGAGTGAAGGAGCTAGAATGTGATAGAGGCATAAAAGACCAATCATGTGAGGAGTAGAATCAGAGATAGAGACAAGAAATCTATAGCTGCCATTTGACATAATTTGTTAATTAATGTACATCTAAGGAGCTCTGGTAGCGTAGTGGTTACGAATCGGGCTGCGAACCTTAAGGTCAGCGGTTCGAAACTACCAGCTGCTCTGCGGGAGAAAGATGAGGCTTTCTACTCCCGTAAAGATTTACACCCTCGGAAACCCTGTACAGGGTCGCTATGGGTCGGAACCGACTCGACGGCACTTAACAACAACAACAAGGGTACTAGGGACTGCCCTATGTATTCTAAGAGCTACAGAAATAGTTTAAGAAAGGGAATGACTCTAATTGGTTGGAGTGGCTAAAGGAGATTATCTGAATGATGAATAATACTTAATGGGTGTGTTGATAATGAGGTTGGTAATGGTGATACTTGTCAACACTTGAGTAGGTGGTGATAAACCAAGGACTTTGAATATTGTAATGATGTTAGATGTGTAATATTTTTCCATTGAATTTTGTTAAAACATTAGAGATGTGGTCTCCTCTAAAATAGCACATTTAAGATTGGGACAAATACTTTAAATTGTAAATATTCATTTAAATGATGACAAAACATTGTTTATTTTAATATAAACATTGATGAGTATGTGTCTGGTTTTCATGATAGGAAAGCAGTAGGTGTAGCCATCCCCTTGTAGGGGAACAAATAAGTACTATTCATGGGGATAAAAGAGCACTGTCAAGTCACTTGTGAGAAGATGATGTCTTTTAAAAGCTGAGGTATGTGGAGCCAGGGAGAGAAGAAGACATAAGAAAAGAAGGCTGCTTGTGTACCAACAATGGCCCATTTTTATTTTTGCAGAGTTCTTAAAATGGAGACTTTTTTTCCTTTAAAAATCTATTGTGGACTGTAAAGATAGAGACTGTGTAACAAAAAGCGGGAAGTAGTTAATCACACAGGAACCCTAGGACCATAAAGAGAGAAGAGCATGAATTGAACCTGGGACCCTAACCAGAGAAACAGCAATACCAGAGATGGAGGCAGAGGTGATGGCATGGAGAGATTGAGCAGCAGAAGACTCTAGACTCATGGAAAGAGAAATGCTGTGTGCTGTCAGCCAGGAGACTGGCTTCCAGAATGTGCCCTTTAGTTGCTTAAATAATTATTTATCCTTGCATATTTGTTTTCTTTTTTTCTAATTAATCACTTTTTATTTGAGTGATTAGTCTTATTATTATGACTATAGAGTCCTGGAGTGATGCAGTAGGATAAGCTCTGGACTGCTAACCACAAGGCCAGTGGTTCAAATCCACCACTACTCCTTTGAAACCCTATACAGAATGGAACTGACTTGACAGCACTTAACAACAACAGTATTAGTATATTCACTTTTTTTTAAATTGTGAATTGAGCAATAGTTTACGTGGGAGAACATTGGTTTTACACTTATCATTTCATTGCAATGATTACAGTCTCCTCTGAGCATCATCCTTCAACATTATTTTCTTCCATTCCCCTGATTTTTGCTTTTTTTGGGGGGGAGGTATGTATACAAAAACACTCAGGAATATATAATAATTTAAACAGTCAAAGGGCACATTCTGTAAGCCTGCCTCCTGGCCACCAGCACCCAGTCCCTCTCTTTCCAGGAATCTAGAGTCCTCAGCTGCTCTCTCTCTCTGTATCCTCATCTCTGCCTCTATCTCTGGTGTTGTTGCCTCTCTGGATAGGGTCCCACATTCCACTCATGCTCTTCTCCCTTGATGGTCCTAGGGTCCTCTTCCTGGACTTTAAGATTATCTATTCCCCAATTTTTGTTACAAAACTTCTACCTTTACAGTTGTGACAGTCACAATTAGTCATGGTAATAATTACTCACTATTGAATCATAAGAATCTTATCACCATCTCTTTTCACCAGACTCATCTAAACAAGATGAAAACTATTCAGTGGGAATGTACATTTCCTCGCACACTGTTAAACTAAACTCCTTTTTGGAAACTTGTAAGCCAGTCACTTCATGCCTTTATTGCCCCCTCATTTTAGGTAGCCAATGTCTAAGTTGCCCGTCCCTATCAACATTGTATACAGATGGGATAGAATTGACACTTGATGTGAAGACTCTTTCCCTCTCCGTTGGCATTTTGACCTCCTGCATCCATAAGTATAGGTCAAGTTCATAAAATTGTAGAAATTTGCACTTGTTTCCTTGATCAAAAATTGTTTTTTTTTTATCTTCCTCTAGTCGAGTTTTGAACATCAAGCCATCAAGTGTAGGTCAAATGGGTACTATCTGCAAGTTTGGGCATTCTTGTACATCTACCCTCACTTCATATCAGCTGGATGCTTCACTCTTAATTCTAAGCTTCTGTGGCTATGTCCTTGTTCATGGACTCAGGAGTTCTCAGGTCTCTCCACACTTCAGACCAACCAGTCCTTCCTCTTTTCCTCATCTCCAGGTCAATGGGAGTCTATGGAACATGGTTGAACTCAGCCCATATATTCATTTTTGTGACACCAGAAATGGAGGCAGAAGTGATGGCATGGAGAGATTGAGCAGCAGAGGACTCTAGACTCATGGAAAGAGAAAGGCTGTGTGCTGGAAGCCAGGAAACTGGCTTCCAGAATGTGCCCTTTGGTTGCTTAAACAATTATTTATCCCTGCGTGGTTTGTTTTATGTTATTTGTTTTTTGTACATCAAAAAAAGAGAGGGGGGTTTCTTGATAAATTAAGTAATCTATAATGGTTTTGGGGAAAGGGGGAAAAGATACACATGCTAGAAAGTGGACACACATTGACATGGGTGATGGGGCAGGCAGTATACAACCAGAGGGAACTTTGCAGAGGCAAGAGGGGGCTGCCAGGAGACACAGGGAGGAATGCAGTGGTTAGAGTGCTTAGAGTTAAATGCTGTTAACTGTTGGTGCATGGAGGGGATTGAAACCATATAATGAAGCAAAGTATATGATTCGTTGAATGTGAAATTGATGTCTGCTCTGTAAACCTTCACTCAATTCACAATAAAAAGCTTTAAAAAAAAAAAAAAGATATTGTGGTAAAATGAAGTAGAATTTGTCATTTTTACTATTTTAAAGCATACAATCCATTCAACAAATCATATACTTTGCTTCATTATATGGTTTCAATCCCCTCCATGCACCAACAGTTAACAGCATTTAACTCTAAGCACTCTAGTCACAATGCTATACAACTATCATCACTATTTGTTTCCAAAACTCTTTCATCAGCTCAAACAGAAACCCAGTGTCTATTAACCAAGAAATTCCCATAACTGTCCCATCACTGGAGGCCTGGTGGCACTGTAGGTTCAACACTGGACTGTTAACAGTAGACTGAGTTAAGCTTCCTCTCTGAGACTCACATCTCTTTCCTCTATTTTTTATTTTGCTCCTTCTTTGACTATAATCAGTTTCTTTGCTTCCTGATTCATTGTTTCTTACTGAGGATCCCAGTAACATCTTAATCTATAGCCACCTGGGATTCATGGGAAAAGTTAATTTATTCACTAGGTGTTGCAGGCTCCAAATGAGTGTCACACTTACCGTCTGTTCCTCTCAACACCAACATAAAAAGCTCTCCCCAGTCCCCTCTATAAGTGGAAGGGTATCTAAAATTCCACTGTTGCTGGTTCAGCTCTCAGTGTTAGACTATGCTGGCCTGAGGAACTGAGGAGAGAGGTAACGCAGACAGACAAGTGACACAGGGGTGGTGATGAGAAGTTTTATTTTTCACAGACACAGACACAACCCCTAACAAGTATCCATAGGTATAGAAGGATTAAGAAAATTGTGAAATCCTGGGCATCAGACAGGAGGAGCTTCTGAGGAGGGCTTACACCCTTCCAGCTCAGCCTATGAAAGCACATCTGGGAAAGGATGTTCAGGCTGAGGGGTCTTTGGAATTGTGAAACTTTGTTTCTTTTATAATTGCTCAACTTGACCACTGTGCACAGGTCAGCAGCAACCCCCAGAACTATGGCTGCAGCTGGAGCCCCCTGACTGCTGACCACTGCTGTTGTTACTGTAGCTGGAGCTCCAGTGCTGGCATCCATGGGACCTTGGGCACCTGCGGTGGCTCAGAAAGCATCCAGCCTCAGAGCTGGGACCATGGCAGCCTCCAGAGCATGGAGCACAGCCAGAGGAGACTGGGGACAAGCATTGTGCAGGGTTCTTGGGGGGGCACTTGGGTAAGGGGCATTTGGGAGGGGCCTGGCACTGCTGCTGGTTCTGCTGGCAGGACATCTTGGTAAGAATTTCACTCTGGAAAAAGTAAAAGAAACATGTTAGCACAGAAGTTTCAGGCAGGTGTCTCCTCCCTTGTGGGTCTTGTCAAAAACTTGCCCTCCATAATCAAGCTGCTTTCTAAGCTACGCTCTGTAGAAGGAAAGGTTTGTATGGAAGGGACATGTGAATTTGTATGAAGTTCCTGAAGGTGTGCCTGATAATGTGCTCAGATGAGATGATTAGAACCCAGAATGCCTGTGGCTTTTGCAACTCACAGAACCCCTTTCCCTGTGCTCTGAGGCTCCTTCCTCTTATCACCTGCCTGAGTGCTGACCCTTATGGTCCTCCTGCTTCTCCTATTTAGATCTGGGCTGGTCTTCTTCAAACACTCCCAGTTGAGACTCTAACCCTTGCAGAAACTTACCAGGCACAGAGGAGGTAGGAGAAGTCTGCTCCTGAAGAGTCTGTGGCTAAGGAGCTTAAGGCAGGCACCCTTTTATCTTGTGCTAGGTTTGTGATGCACAGCCAGGGTATGAGGCTGCTTTCACAACCAGGGAGGGTGATATGTCACACACTCCCAGCACCATCCTCATCCTGGACACTCTCCAAGATGTGTGACAAAAGGGAACTAGGGATTTCTGATGACTGTCTACCTGCCTCTCACTCACGCCAACTGGGGACCATTCCATCATCCTTAATCTTTCACTCAGCTCATACTTAGCACAGGTTCTGCCCCATGGCCTTTGCTAGGTACTAGGTATATTTGAAGGAATATAGCACTTTTCTCTTCTTGAGTAGCTTGCAGTCTGTCAAGAAAGATAGATGAAAAAATAGATACATACACCCATACTCACATATATTTGTCTAACCCTAAGTACTAAATGTTTTAATACAACTTGTGTAACTGAATATAACATCTTCAGTCTGAAGTCAGTCTTTAGTGCTAGACTTCCTTCACCTTTCACATACCCCAACACACTCTGGCATTCAACATAATTTCTTAAAGAGATGGAAAAATTAATCACTAACTGTAAATAGAAAAGAAAGAGACCCGGGATAAGCAGAGCATTACTAAAAAAAATAAAAACAAAATAGGAGGCCTCTCAATTCCTGATCTAAAACCTACTACACAACCACAGTGGTCAAAATAACTTGGTACTGGTATAATGAAAAGCATATAGGTCAATGGAACAGAAATGAAAACCTACAAGCAAACCATCCATCTACAATCAGCTGATCATCAACAAATAAATAAATTGGGGAGAGATAGTCTTTTCAACAAATGGTGCTGGAAAAACTGGAAATTCATTTTTGAAACAAGACCCATATCTCAAAGTATATCTAAAAATGAACTCAATGTGAATTAAAGACCTAAATATAAAACCTAGAATTATAGAGATCATTAATGAATAAATAAGAACAAACTGAGGGGCTTTGATATATGGCATGAATAAATGATCAAACCTAACTGAAAACACACAAACAGTATAAAAACTAGGTGTCTGGAACCTCCTAAAAATTAGACACTTATGTGCATCAAAAGATTTCATAAAAAGAGAATCCACAGACCGAGAAAAACATTTGGCCATGACATATTAAGCAAGGGACTACTCTAAAATGTATAGAGCACTTCAACACCTCAACAAGAAGACAAATAATCCAATTAAAAGATGGGCAGAGAACACAGGGAGCCTTCAAGGCTAGCAGTCAAGTCCCTTCAGGACAAACTCCCCCTTCAAGACTGAAACTGAAAGGGAACACATGAGCAGGCATGTAAACTTCCTGGAGACCATGTTAGTCTATCTATAGGTGAGTGGAAGAGAGGGGAAGGCAGCAATGAAGAAATGGGCTGAGTTCAACCACGCTCCATAGACTCCCGTTAACATAAAGATGAGAGAAAGAGGAAGGCTGGTTGGTCCGAAGTATGATGAGACCTGGGGTTCCTGAGCCCATGGACAAGGACATAGCCACGGAGGGCTAGAACTGAGAGTGAAGCATCCAGCTGATATAAAGTGGGGGGAGATGCACAAGAAGGCCCAAATTTGCAGAAGTACCCATTTGACCTAACCTAGATGGCTTGATAATCAGAATTCAACTAGAGGAAGATTAGAAAAAAAAATTTTTTTGATAAAGGAAATGAGTGTAAATTGCTACAATTTGATGAACTTAGCCTATACTTATGGATATAATAGCTCAAAATACCAACCGAGAAGAAAGAAGTTTTCACATCATGTATCAATCCTTTCCCCTCTGTATACAGAGTAGATAGGGATGGGCTACTTAGGCATTGGCTACCTAAAATGAGAGGGAGATAAAGGCATGAAGTGACTGGTTTATAAGTTTTCAAGAAGGAGTTTAGTTTAAGAGTGTGCGGGGGAAGATAGAGTCCCTACTGAATAGTTTTCGTCTTGTCTACATGGGTCTGGTGAAAAGAGATGGGGATAAGATTCTTATGATTCAATAGTGATTAATTGTTATCATGACTAATTGTGACTGTCACAGCTGTAAATGTAGAAGTTTTGTAACAAAAATGGGGGTGTAGTTAATCTTACGTTACAGAAACAGAAGACCCTTGGACCATCAAGAGAGAAGAGCACAGCAGAGTTCAGGACCCTATCCAGAGAAGCAGTGACACCAGAGATGGAGGCAGAGATGAGGACATGGAGAGAGAGAGCAGCTGAGGACTCTGGACTCATGGAAAGAGAGGGACTGGGTGCTGGTGGCCAGGAGTCAGGCTTGCAGAATGTGCTGTTTGGCTGTTTAAATTGTTATATATTCCTGAGTGTTTCTGTGCACATTCCCCTCCAAAACAAAACAGGGAATGAAAGAAAATATTGTTGAGTGATGATGCACAGAGGAGACTGTAATCATTGTAATGAAACGATGGTGTAAAGCCGATGTTCTACCATGTAAACTATCACTCAGTTCAAAGTAAAAACTTACCAAAAAAAAAAAAAAAAAAAGATGGGCAGAGGGCATGAACAGACGCTATAACAAGACATTCAGACAGCCAGCAAATATGAAGAAATGCTTATAATCCTTAGCAACCCTGTCAAGGGTTTCCAAGGATCTTCTATTGGGTTTGAACCATGGGCCTTTCAGTTAGCAGTCCAGTGCTTAGCCTAAAGTGCAATGCCAGAACTCCTAGTCATTAGAAAGATGGAAATCAAAACAACAGTGAGATATCATCTTACTCTGGCATTAATAGCAATGTTCAAATGACCATAAAAAACAAATGCTGGCAATGGTGTGGAGTGACTGGCACCCTCCTACACTGCTGGTGGGAGGATGAGATTTCTGGCAAGAACTACAACTTTCTAGATTAGAAATTTCCAACTTTAGCTGCACATTGGAATCATTTGTGAAATTTTAGAAAATAATGAACTCTGAACTTCACTACCAAATGCTCTGATTGTCTTGGCCCAAGGTGCATCCTAGACATTGTGACTTTTAATTTCTGCTCAGGTGATTCTAATATAGAGTCAAGTTTAAGAAGATCAGATCACATGAGGTGGAGAAGAAATAATGGGAAATTGGAGAATATGATTATCTATGGGTTTACATGCTGGACTAAATAGAAAATTCTTTGTTTTCCAGTACTAGTCTGCCAATTGGGAGATGACCAACTACTTCTCTGTTCTCAACTCTTATCATTCTTTCCTCCAAATCTCACCTTCATTTTCTCACCTGGCTGTAATACAACCTGGAACCAAAGGACTTGTACCTGGGCAAAAGGGCACCTTAGTGACTCATATTTGTGATCATAGAGTATTTTTTCTGAGCACTTTAGGACCAAATACAGGTGTCCAGAGAGGATCTGAATGGGATGATGTCATCAAGCCCTGAGTAACTCTTTTATAAGGCCTCAGGGTCATGGTGGCAGGGAGTGAAATGAAAAAAGGGATGGCAAACTTTACTAAGATAAGGCATCTGGGAATTCCCCCAACTGTCCAAATACCTATTTTTAAAATGTTTGAGGGCTTCTTTTCTTCCCTCCACCTCTCTGTCAGTTCTCTCTTCACTCTCTTTCTTCATTTCTTATTTCCTTCCTTTTTTCTTTTGTTCTTTATAAAGGAAATTTACATCATACACCAGGTATTATTATGGGGATGAGGAATTATAAATGAATGAGATACAGTCCTGGTTGTGTAGCTCATAGTTAAGTGGGACAGACAGATAGGTTGTCAAATATTTATAACCAAAGCAATATTGTTTTTGTTAAGTACCCTTGACTCAGTTCCAACACATAGCAACCCTGTATGTGTTTCTGAGGAGTGATTGGTAAGCTTGAACTGCCAACCATGCGCTTCAAACCGACTTTGAAGTCCAGTACATTAATCCACAGCACCACGCCAGAATTCCAAGTGGTGAGTATTTTAATAAACACATGTGGGGAGTCCTTTTACTTATGCAAGAGCTTTTGGTTTTCAGTCTTCTATTGCTTTGGTGTGTTCAGATGCTGTCATTGGCATCATGTGGGGGATGAGGTTAGTAGCCTGTAAGAATTGGAGATGGGCATGTGTCAGAAGCTGATCTCAGTACAGGGGCAGCTGGTCCTGGTGGAACCACAGAAAGAAACTCATGAAACCAGGAATTATAGGGATCCCCATATAGAGAGGGATGAAATAAAGCTGGGGTTAGCTTAATACGTTCATTAAGAGTACTGGTCATGGAGTCAGATATTTCTGGTTTTGCTTTGTTGCTTCTTAGGGAGATAACTATGTTAAGGTAGAGGTGGATATTTGGGAGGGAAAGATTCTATAATGTTATAAAGGCACATGGACTAGTAATGTTAGAGTTGAAATTAGAGATGGAACTATGAAACGAACCTATATCTAATGAGACATGTGTCAGTAAGCAACTAAGTTAAGTTTGCATTGTTCCTAAAAGTTTCAGGGGTAGTTCATGGAAGGGAGTGATTCATCTTAGTTTGGATAGCCAGAGGAATTTATATGAAAGGCAAATTACAATTGGTAGTATATGAATAATAATTGATAGGTGTAATAGTATTGACTGTGTACGTGTGACATAATGCAATTAATGTGATTAATGTTTGTAGATATAGCATTACATCAGCCATGTAGAGTTTTCCTGTCGCATCGTCGCTATGGGTTGATACCAACTCAATGGCACCTAACAACAACAACAACAACAACAAGAGCTGTATTTCCTTCTGAAATATTATCATACTTAAGAATAGGTCAAACAGCCTGGAGTCAGCTAGAGGAACAGAAGTCTCATTTTACAGTCCTCAGCAGAAGCCATGCTTTAGTTCTTCAAAGACTGGGTCTTGCTTCTCAGGTCTGGTAGCTGATGTGCAGTTTTGAATGTGGCTTATGAGTTCCAGTCACTCCCCACACACTCTGTGGTTCTGTTTCTGGACATGTGAAGTGATTCTGCTAAGATCTGTGGGTTCTCAGTCTCGGGTCCACTTGTCTCCCATCATGGGAAGATGAGCAGGGTCTCACATATATGAGGCAACCCAACCTCACAATCAAGTCTATCCATCCAGAATGATTTTGTGATACCTTGGCACTATGGGTTAATCCGCTGGACTACAAAGTTAGCTTGAACTGCAAGGTTGGTGGTTCAAGCTCACCAGCTGCTCCTCAGAATCCCTATACAGGGTCGCTATGTATCGGAACCAACTCGATGGCACTTAACGACAACAATTTTCACTATGATACAACACTATTTCTGTTCCATGGTAGAGTTTCTAAGGATTTCACAGGGTTTGAGCAATAATAAATCTGTGGTGATGATTCTAAACATGGCAGGTGTAACTCCTCCTTAGGGAATTGTTGAGCTGGAGAGTGGATCAGACTTGATCAGAGCATGCCAGCATCAAATTACTTTAGAGCCCTTTTCTTTACTAAATATCAAAATTTTTAGAAACTCTGATATTTTTAGTGTTGAAGTGAAAATAAACTACCAGTTTTCTGTTTTCCAAGGATTTACAATTTTTTTTTTTTTTTTTTATACAATGAACCATTAAACTGTTGCATAGGTTTGTCTCTCTGTTTGGAATTCTCAGGCCCAAACTGATTTGTCTCCATTTTTATTTTTTTAATTCAGTGTAGGATCCCTGATGTTCCTTTGATTTATTCTAGGGAACATCTAGGTGGCTCCTACAGCCTATTCCTTTACACCATTATTTTGACAACATGACATATAGAATGCTATTCAGAAATAGGTAAATTATTCCATATAAGGAGAAGCTGAATTTCACATTTTAGATCCCAACAGTGGGAGAACAAAGTAAAAAACAAAATTTACCACGATTGTGACTCACATGGTTGGGCTCTTAACTATGTAGATCAAAAATTTAAAAACAACAACAAAACAAAGTTCAACAGACTACAATCAATATTAAGAAATAAAACTCATCATTTCCACAGATCTCTTGAAAAGTCTAAGAGGAAGACCATGTGGTAAGGCAGCTAAGAACCAGGACTCCACACTAATCACTAGCTGTGTGACCTCGATACTGGTTAAAAGAAAAACAACACAAAACAAAAAACCAAAACTGCTTAGATCTTCAGTTTCCCCATTTACAAAATGTGCTTATTAAGAGCACATACCTTGTAGATTGTTTTTATAATTAAAAGAATTAAAAATAATCACTTTTTCTTTCTCCTTTTTCTTTATTGTCTCATAATCATATTCTTTACATTATCTCATTTCCTGAACTCTCAACCCCTTCTTTACCTTAATCAATAACTCCCTTAGTCTAGCTAATTTCACACCTCCAACTTATCTCTCTAGTAGCGTAGTGGTTACAAATCAGGCTGTGAACTTCAAGATCAGCAGTTTGAAACTACCAGCTTTTCCGTGGGAGAAAGATGAGGCTTTCTGCTCCCTTAAAGATTTACAGCCTCGGAAACCCTGCAGGGTCACTATGTGAGTAGGAACCGACTCCACGGCACACACCCACCACCACCATTTATCTCTAGAATAATTCTTGAGCAGGTGAAGTTATTTGACCCCCCTGATGCCATTGTGTCCTTCACCTTATTCTCATCTGGGATGTCTCAACCTTGGCCCTATTGACATTCTGGGTCAGATTATTCTTCATATCTCCATTGGATGGACTGTCCTTTGCATTGTGGGGTGTTTAGTGATTTCCTTGGAATCTACCCACTGGATAAAGTAGTGTTTACCCCTTTTCCAAGTTGGGGTGATCACAAGTGCCTGTAAATATTGTCACATGTCCCCTCTTGGGAACCTCTGTCTGTTCTGCCTATTTTCTGACCATTGTCTAGTCCTTTTCTGCTTCTTAGTTGGATGCACAGAGAAACAAAATAGCTAGTTCTTCCTAAAATACAGGGTCTTGGTCATAGAATCGATGCAGGAGGTTGCATGATAGAATTTTGCAAGACCATTGATATATTTATTGAAAATACCCTTTTTAAACAACATAAAAGATGACTATACACATGGACTTCACCATTTGGAATACACAAAAATAAAATTTATTACATCTATGGGAAGGGCCCATGGAAAGCTCCATATCATCAGTCAAAACTAGGCCAAGGCAGATTGTGGAATAGAAAATTCATGGCTCACAAGCAAGTTTAGGCTGAAGCTGAAGAAAATTAAAGCAAGTCAATGAGAACTAAAATTTGACCTTGACATATCCCACCTGAGTTTAGAGGTCATCTCAAGAACAGATTTGATAAATTAATCATTAATGACCAAAGACCAGAAGAGTTGTGGGATAACATCAAGAACATCATACAGGAACAAAGCTAAAGGTCATTTAAAAAAAAAAAAAAGAAGGAAAAGACCAAAATGGTTGTCGGAAGAGACTATGAAACTTTCTCTCCAGTGTAGAGTTGCTAAAGCAACCAGAAGAAAGGAGGTAAAAGAGCTGAACAGATTATTTCAAAGGGCAATTCTAGAAGACAAAATCAAGTATTATAATGAAATGAGCAAAGACCTGGAGTTGAAAATCAAAAGGGAAGAACTTGCTCAGCATTTCTCAAGCTAAAAGAAGTAAAGAAAAAAAAATTAAGTCTAAGCTTGCAACACTTAAGGATTCTATGAACAAAATTTTTAATGATGCAGAATGTATCAAAAGCTTAGGAAAGAATACACAGAATCACTGTACCAAAAAGAAAAGTTCAACCATTTCAAGATGTAGCATATGATCAAGAGCCAATGGTACTGAAGGAAGAAGTCCAAGACTCTGTGAATTGATGGAACACAAATAGAATTCTTTCCAAAAAACTGATGGAGGGACTCACTATCTATGCCAAGCAATTTGGAAGACAGTTACCTGGCCAGTTGACTGGAAGAGATCCATATCTGTGCCTTTTCCAAAGAGAGGTGACCCAACAGAATGTGGAAATCATCATAGAATATTATTGATATCACGTGCAAGTAAAGTCTTTCTAAAGATAATTTAAAAATGGCTACAATAGTACATTGATAGAGAACTGCCAGAGTTTCAAGCCAGATTCAAAGAAGAACATGGAGTGAGGGATATTATTGCTGATGTCAGATGGATCTTGGCTGAAAGCAGAGTGTACCAGAAAGACGTTTACCTGTGCTTAATTGACTGCAGAGATTTTCTACAGTGTGGATCATGACAAGCTATGGACAACATTGTAGAGAATAAGTGTTTTGTAGCACTTAATTTTACTCATGAGGAATCTGTACATAGACCAAGAGGCAATGTTTTGAATAGAACAAGGGACACTGGTTCAATATCAGGAAAGGTGTATGCCAGGGTTCT
>NW_006408560.1:10151850-10161959 GCF_000296735.1 Chrysochloris asiatica
CTTTTCACTCTCCTTATTGCTTAACTCAGAGTAACATTTTTGGGCCTCAGTTGGGCCTGGGCCTCGGTGGCAGGCCGTTTGGGCCTTGGGCGAGTGGGTTGAGCCTAGGGCGGGCGGTTTGGGCCTCTGGAGGCCTGGGCGTCAGCGACTGGGCTGCAAGAAGGTTGGTCCTAGGGTGGGTGGTTTGGGCCTCAGGTGGGCAGTTTGGGCCTCAGGGGTCCTGGGTATCAGCAGCTGGGCATCGGGCGTCTTGGGCCTCAGCGGGTAGGTTGGGCGGATTGAGCCTTGGGGGGCCTGTGCCTCTGGGACCAGGCTGAGGGCGGGTTGGGTCTCAGGGGCACTGGGCCTTGGCAACTGGGCTATGCGACGGGTTGGGCCTCAGGGGCTGTGGGCCTCAGCGACCTGGCTATGCAGTGGGTTGGGCCTTGGTTGGGCCTGGGCCTTTGTGACCATTCTGTGGGCAGGTTGGGCCTCAGGGAAGGCCTTGGCCTCAGTGGGAGTGTCTGGGCCTTAGCCTCAGTGGGCAGGCCTGTGCCTTGGGCATTCCTGAGCCTAGGCGGCTTGGCAGAGGGCTGGTCTAGGCTGGGGCAGTAGAGGGCTGGGGGTAATGGCTGCAGGGAGGTAGTGTCTGTATTTGATGACGTAAAAGATGCCTCTCTCAGTCTCTCTGTACAGTGGGTACCCTAAATTTCCTAATATCTGCGCCGATATCCCTCTCTGTTCGGCTTTGTTAGTTTATGCTTCCTTTTCTCTGGAAATGCAGCATTCTAAGTGGTGTTGCTCTAGCCCTGCATTCCAAGGTCTGGTGCAGAGGCACTCGCCGGTGCGGGCGTGGAAGCGGGAGCCGCATGCAGGCAGGCAAAAGCTCAAAATGCCTGTAATTCCTCAGCAATTTGATCTTTAAAAAAAAGAGTTTAGAATGTTGAAATATAAGATCTTATGTTTGTTCAAAGGCTGTCTGTCTGCTAGACAGAGGTTTCCTATGTGCGATTCTGCCCGTTTTCCCCTAGACTGCCCTACCTGAACTGCCTGGTCAGGGAAGTGCCAGAAGTCGGATCTCCCAACCTTGCTTTCTGAAAGCAAAGAAGACTTAAAATACTTACTAATGAAGATCAAAGACCACAGCCTTCAGTATGGATTGCACCTCAATGTAAAGAAAACAAAAATCCTCCCCACTGGAACAATAAATAACCCCTTGATAAATGGAGAAAAGATTGAAGTTATCAAAGACTTCACTTTGCTTGAATCCACTCTGTCAAAACACAGTGGTACTGAAACAGTTAAGAAATGAAAAGGACCTATCACATTAGGCAAATCTTCTGTACAAGACCTCTTAAGAGTGTTCAAGAGCAAAGATGTCATTTTGACATCTATGGTGTGCCTGACCCAAGCCATGGTATTTTCAACAGTTTCATATACATGTGAAGGTTGAATAATGAGTAAGGAAGACCAGAAGAATTGATGCATTTGAGCTATGGTGTTGAAGAAGAACATTAAAATGTCACGTATTTATTGAAGAAAAAATTTCAAAGCCAGGATGGTGAGACTTCATCTCTCACGCTTTGGATATAGAAGGGACCCGTCCCTGGATAAAGGGCATCATGCTTGTTAAAGTAGAGGCTCAGTGAAAAAGTAAACAAGATGGATTGGCACAGTAGCAGTAGCAATGGGCTCAAGCTTAACAATGATTGTGAGAATGGTGCATAAGGTTGCTATGAATCAGTGTTGACTGAAAGGCACCTAACAACAACTATAGCAATGATCCAGTGATGCCACTGTGAAGTCAACAAGGTTCCTGGGAAAAGTCAGTGCTTTTACCGATGGCAGCAGGTCTCAATCCACTACCTCTTCTTCTACTTTCCTTCTCATTTCTAGCATAAAGACACCTGACAGAGCCCTTATATTTTTGGTCTAGAGTAAGGATTCTCTTCCTCATTCCTGCATAATAGTGATGGGCTAGAGAGCTGAAGTGAGGGGCATCTAGGGAGCAACAAAGTGAAGCGACCAGTGATACATAGGTGGTGAAAAGGAGCTTTATTTTCCACAGTGTCAGATGCAGCCCTGAGATGCATCAGTAAGTGCAGGAGGAATTGGGAAGTCCTGAAAGAGTCTGCTGATCAGAGCTCTGAGCCTCCATAGTAACATCCACACTGCTTAGACTGTGAAAGCTGGTCTGGTTGGGATTATCCTTGGACCTCAGCATATTGTTTTCTTTACAATTGCTAGGTCAGCAGCAATGCCCAGAGCTGTGGCCACATCCGATGCCCCCAGACTGCTGACCACTGCCATCATCACTGCAGCTGGAGCTCCGGCGCCGGCATCGGTGGGACCTGTGGTGCCTGTGGTGGCTCAGGCAGCATCCAGCCTCGGAGCTGGGACCATGGCAGCCCCCGGAGCTTGGAGCACAGCCAGAGGAGACTGGGGGCGAGAACTGTGTAGGGATCTTGGGGGGGCACTTGGGTGAGGAGCACTTGGGAGGAGCCTGACACCGTTGCTGGTTCTGCTGGCATGACATCTTGGCAAGAGTTTCACCCTGAAAAAAATAAAAGACACGTAAGCACAGAAGTTTCAGGCAGCTATCTCTCTTTGTGGCTCTTGTCCTGCATGATCAAGCTACTTTCTAAGCCATGGCCTGTGGGAGAAAAGTGGAGACATGGAAGGGACATGTGCATTTGAATGAGGCTCCTCCAGACGTCAGATGAACTCCTGTGCATCCCTGACAAAGTACTCAGATAAAAATGGTTAGAACCCAGAGCTCCTGTGGCTTTTACAACTCACAGAACTCTGCCCTGTGGTCTAAGTCTCCTTTCTCATCATCACCTGCTACACTGCTGCCCCTTATGGTCCTCCTATTGCTTCCATTTTCGATCTGGGGTTGTTTTAGAAACACTGTCAGCTGAGATTCTAACCCTTCCTGACACTCACCAGGTCAGTGGAGGCAGTCTTTTTCTGAAGAGTCTGTGGATGAGGACCTCAGGGCAGGAGCCCTTTTATCCTGTGCTGGGTTTGTGAGGCACAGCCAGGGTATGTTGCTGCTTTCACAACTGTGGAAGGATAATGAGTCATATACTCCAAGGACCATCCTCTTCCTGGACACTCTCTGAGATTTGTGACTAAAGGGAACTAGGAAGTTATGATGACTGTCTACTTGCTTCTCATTCTGGCCTAATGGGAACCATCCCATCACCTTGCAGCATTCATTCTAGCTTACATTCCTCACCACAGATACTGTCCCAAGGGCTTTGCTGATATGAGACATATTTAATGACTGTGTGACTTTTCTGTCGTTGCGTGGCTCACAATCTGTTAGGAAAGATAGATGGAAAAATATATACACACATTTACACACACACACATATTTGTCTAAACCTAAGTACTTAATGTTCTACTACAACTCTGTATAACTGTGCATACTGTATTGAGACTGAAGTCATAGTCTTCGGTGTCAGTCTTTCTGGACCTTTCACATAACCCAAAGCCTTCTGACATTCACAAGTAACCTGTCACTGTTCCTGTGAAGTCCTTGGAATAAAATGAATGGATAATAATGGAATAATAGATATGAGACCCTGTCTGGGCTACATGGGGGCTTCTACAATCTCTCATGGTATGCAGGAAACCAGACTTGGGGTTACTGTACAAGAGGGCTATTGAGAATAACTGAATTTTGATAAGTAGAAATGTTTAATCTGAAAATATATGAAGCTTGTATGAGGTCTATTAATGTAAGATGGGGACATTTCTCATTTGAGTTTACCATTTATTTTGTCCAGTGGATCACAGTTGTACTCTGACACACATGTGGTGGCTATGAATCAAGATTGACTCAATTTGCCACAACGGATTTGTTAGAATGAATACCAACTTATTATAAATAGTATTTAGAAATGTTTTTCAACATAGCTGTTCCCTCTCCCCCTCCCTCATGCTCATATTGTCATACAACATTACATCTTTATGTGACGTAAGTCAATAAACATAATCATATCCTTATTATTTTATCCAGTTAACTTTTAAATTGTACTGAAATAAGAAATTGCCACGATGAAGAACAAACTTAATTTATATTGTCTATTGTATTTACTTGTGTAGTTAAATTTACCAGTGCTATTTTTCTTTCTTTATATATGTTAATTCTTATCAAGTGCTGCTTCATTTTACCCTGAAAAACTCCTTGTTTGCTAGTAATGACTGATCTGAGTTTGTTTATTTGGGAATACCTTAATGCCTCCTTCATTTTTGACACATACAATTCTTGGTTGACTATCTTTTTTAGCACTTCAACTATGTCATCTCAATGCTTTTTGACCTTTACGGTTTCTGATAGAAATCACTTTTAATCTTATGGAAACTCCCTTGCACATGACGAGTCCTTCTCATGCTCTTTCAAGATTCTCTCTTTGTTTTTTTTGACTGTGATTTGTTTAGGTATGGATCTCTGTGAACTTACCTTAATTGGTGATTTTTGTGATTCTTTGATGTGTAAATTACTGTTTATCATTCAGTTTGAGAAATTTTTTGGCCATTATTTCTTGAATGGCCCCTGCCAGTCAATCAATAAATACTTAGTCTTAAGGTGAATTGTATTTCCAAAGTTCACTTAGGAAGATATTCATTCCTGTAATTAATAATCATTACTCTATGATACCTTGGTACACAGTGCCTCTGTAGGATAAGCACTGGACTGCAAATGAGAAGAATAGTGGTTCAAGCCGATCAGCTGCTCCATGGGAAAAAGACGAGGCTTTCTGCTTCCTCAAAGATTGACAACCTAGGAAACCCTGTACATGGTCACTATGAGTTGGAACTGACTCAAAGACATTCAACATCATCAACAACAACAACAACAGTAACTCTATAATATCAGGTTATTGTGGTCAAGAAGTGAAATATTGCATAAAATATCAGCCCTGGAAAGTTTTGTGTCCCCAGATCCCACTCCACCCTCAAGTTCCTTAGTTCTTATGAACTTCCAAGGGTTGTCTGGAATCTGATCCTTTTCATTTTTGCTTTAACCCTAGAGCTGGTTCGGGGGTCCATGGTAGTTATTGGTGGACCTGATGGCTAAAAGTGTGGAATTACAATTTGGTTTGGGTTTGGGTTGTCAAGACAGACATATGCTGGGGAGTAGAGTTGAAGAAAGTGTCAGTATTTCACAATGTCACCCAGGCACCAAAAGGAATCTACTAAGTAAAAGCTGGAGTGGAGGTGGAGAAAAGTTGGGATTTTGGAAGATGGTGAAATTTATGGTAAAAACTAGAGCCATCTAAACTAGAGATTTCCAAGTTTTGTGGCACACTGGAGTCATCTGTGAAGGTTTTAAAAATACTGAACTCTGAGCTTCACCCCCAAAGACTCTGACTCAGCCTAAAGTTCAGTTTAAGAATTAGGATTTTAAATGTTTGCCCATGTGACTAACGTATAGCCAGATTTAAGAGGATGGGGTCACATGAGGTGGATAAGAAAGAATGGGAGGTTAGAGAATAAGATTACTTGTGGGTTTACATACCTGTTGTCTACAGAATAAATAGAAAACACTTTGGCAAGCAGCACGTCTCTGCCATTTAGGGGCTGGCTGACTACTTCTCTGTTCTCAATATTTACAACCCTCTCTTCCAAATCTCACCTGCCCTACACCTGCCTGTGATGCATTCTGGAACTAAAGAGCCTTTACCTGGGCATGAGGGCACCTTAGTGACTGGGGCTCAGTGCTCAGAGATTATCTTCCTGAGCACCTTGGGAAAAAATACAGCTGTCCAGAAACAATCAGGATGGGGCGCTGTCAGCAAATCATATGTCATGCTTATTTGTAGGCTGCAGGATCATGGTGGCAGGGAGGAAGGGTATGGGAAGCTTCACTAACACAAGGTGTCTAGGAATCCTTAAGATTGTGCAAGTACCTATTTTATAAACTTTTTATGGACCTGTTTCCTTCCCTTCCTGTCTTCATTTCTTTTTACCTTCTTTTTTGTTTGTTTGTTCTTTAACAAACAAATTTACACTTCATACTAGGCATTATGATGTGACTGGGGAATCATAAATGAATAAAATTCAGACCTGACTGGGTAGCTCATAGTTCAGTGGGACAGACAGATAGGTTGGCAAATATTTCAACCTAACTTCATGAGTGCTGTAATGAACACATGTGAGGAGTCCTCAGACTTATTCAATAACATTTGGTTACTGTGTTTAGATGTCAATTGGTGTCAATTGGGAGTAGTTGAGATGAGGTTAGCAAGCAGCGTGTAAGAATTGGAGATGGACATGTGGCAGGAGCAGAGAATGAGGAGCCCAATCTCTGTGCAGGGGCAAATGGTCCTGGGGAAACCATTGAGAGGAACTCATGAAACTCTGGAGGAAGAGGGGACCCCATAAGGAGAGGACAGAAGTAGAGCTGAGGACAGAACATGGCTGATGGATGGGATTAGCTTAATATATTCATTCAGAGAACTGGTTTTGCTTCAGTTCTTCTTCAGGTGATAGCTATCTTGAGGTAGAGCTACCTGGGAGAGAAAACTTGCTTTAATGTTATGAAAGTACATGAACTATAGATGTTAGAGTTGAAATCAGAGATGGAACTGATACACTAACCTATATCTAATAAAATGTGTGTCAGTAAATAATTCAGTTCCCACTGTTTCTAAAAGTTTCAGGGGCAGTTCATGAAAGGGAATGATTCATCTTGGCTGGGATAGCCAGGGGAATTTTTAAGAAAGGTAAATTGTAATTGATAGATGAATAATAATTGATGGATGTAATAGTGTTGACTGTGTACACTTTACATAATGTAATTAATGTGACTAATGTTTGTAGAAATTATAGAATTTTTCTATGGCATTTTATCATAACACTAGAGATGTGTTTACTTCTGAATATGATCATACCTAAGAATAGGACAAGTATTTTACATCACACATACAGTTTAACATGATAGCTTTGGAAAAAGGATTGCTTTGGCACCATAGGATAAGCACTCGACCTTAAGGTTAGTTTGAACCCCAAGGTTGGTAGTTCAAACTCAGCTGCTCCTCAGAAACCCTATATAGGGTCACTATGAGTCAGAACTGACTTAACGGCACTTAACAACAACGACAGCACAATAAATGTGTTTTATTTATCCTGCTACTGAAAGGCATATAATTGCGGCTCCCTGCTTTCAGATGCTTAAATATGCTGTAACCAGAGAGAACACAAGAGCAACTATAAGGCACTGGTAGAAATATGATTGTTCTCTCCACCCTCAAGTAGACCCTTGGGGAGAGTGAAGGAGGGATGTTGGGAAGGGTATGAGGACAGATGGCTACTTGTGTACTCACATTCTTTTCATCATCATTAGCAATGTATCCTGGTTCTTACTGGAATGCTTTTGGAATTAAAGCAAGAAACTTCGACATGAACTTCTTGCCAATGGCAAAGTAGTGTGTTTTGAGGTTCAGTGTTTTTTTCCACACTAGACTCCTTCACTGTGTTTATATAACCTACATATTTTTGTACCAATTCAAGAATATGGGAAGTCAGCTATATAGTGGGCCACTTGTGCCTTGCTCTACTCCACTGAAAGCAAAGTAAGGGATATTCTCAAATAGGGGCTCCCTGAGAGCTTTGTCTTTATTTTCCTCGTTCACTACTATGCTTCAGGGTCTGCAGTAGTATCTGTACAGAGTAGGTTTTCAATTACTTTATAAAATAAATTAATTACCAACTGTTGGCTCCTGGGCTGCGTCAACTAGCCTCCTGGTGAGATTTAGGGCATCCACTGAGCTCTTACTTTTTGGGGTCCCCTTTTAGGATCAGCATCATATTACATAACTTTTGACTTTCTTCAACTGTCCTGGTATCTCAGGTTGAAACTTTATTGGTTAGTCTAATTTCTGATTCTTCTTCTTCCTGAGTGAAGTCACTATCTGGAGGAATTGTCAGATTCTTTATTATTGAAAACTTGAACTTAATAGGTGCTTCTGAGCCCCAAGCCTCATTCTACAGTGCTTAGCAGGTGTCATGCTTTAATTCATCAAAGACTGAGTCCTGTTTCTCTGGTAGTTAATGTGCAGTTATGGATGTGGCCCGTGAGTTCCAGTCACTCCCCACACACCCTGTGGTCTTATTTATGGACATGTGAAGTGGTTCTGCCCAAATCCACGGGTTTTGTGCCTCTGCGTCCACCTGTCTCCCATCATGGGAAACTGAGGAATGTCTCATATATGTGAGGAAACCCAACCTCACAGTCAAGTCTATCCACCTAGAACAATTCTGTGACATCTATGTTTGTTATGACTCAACACTATTTCTGTTCCATGGTAAAGTTCTATCCAAGGATTTCATAGGGTTTGAGCAACAAGAAACATGTTGTGATGAATCTAAACATGGCAGTTGTGGTTCCTCCTTAGGAATTGTGGTGAGCCGGAGAGTGGATCAAACTTGATCAGGGAATGCCTCCTTAAGGAATTGTGGTGAGCTAGAGAGTGAATCAGACTTGGTCAGAGAATGCCTGGCATCAAACTACTTTAGGGCCCTTTTCTTTATTAAATACCAAAGATTTTAGAAACTCTGAGACTTTTAGTGTTGAAGTGAAAATAAATTACCAGTTTGCTGTTTACCAAAGACTTACAGTTTTCTTTATCTTTTATGCAACTAACTCCACACTACTACATGGGTTTGCCTCATTGTTTGGTACATTTACCATTCAAACTGATTTCTTTCCATTTTTTTATTGGAGTTTAGTTTAGGATCTATTACTTTCCTTTCATTTATTCTAGGGAACATCTAGGTGGCTCTGATAGGCTGCTCTCTTACATCATTGTTTTGACAATCTAACACACAAAATGAGACTCATATCTAGGGAGATGATTCAGCAGAGGGACAAGCTGAGTTTCACATTTTGGATGCCCACTGTGGGCAAAAAAATTTAAAAGCTAAATGTACTGAGATTGGGACTCACATGGTTAGGCTCTTAATAATGTAGATACAAATAAATAAGTAGAAACAAAGTACAGCAGATTAAAATCAATGTTAAGAAATAAAACTCATTATTTCCCTAGACATCTTGAAAAGTCAAAAGGAAGGCCCCGTGGTAAGCAGGCTAAGAAATTGGGCTCTCCACCACTCACAGCTGTGTGGCCACAGTCCCAGTAAAAACTCTTTGGATGTTCAGTTTCCCCATTTGTAAAGTGAGGTTATTAAGAGCACATACCTTGTAGATTGTTTTGACAATTGAATCAATATCAATCACTTAGAGATCTCTAGCATATAATAAACACTAATAGGTTTTTTTTTAAAGGAATATAAAACTTTATTGACTGCTGTTCATCAGTATTTGCAATAAACGAAACAATATACAATTGGATTAACATTCAGATTACTACAAAGTTACTTTTCCTATTTCAGCTGAACCAAATACTGAGAAGATTGAACCTAACATGTAAGGAATGGGTTGGGATAAAACCAAAATCAAAACCCATTTAGGTATTTATGCAGCAAGTCCTAAACTGCAACATTTATAATCGTCTTATTAGATTCGTACTAGCAAGGTCTAAAACATTTTACGAATCATGACCTTTTAATAAAACACAGAGATTTCAACTTTCTTTAAAGGAATGGCTCTCTAAAAGGATCAAAAGTCCATTTAGTTCAACCTTGTTTGGCTTAGTTAAACATAATATTTGTCCAGTTTTCTTATATGGCTAGTGAGGTTTTTAGTAGAGGTAAGATTTCCCACTCAAGGAATTTTGCAAATTAACAGTTTCAATTATATGACTATCTTGATATGGATTTTGATATGATGTTTCAAGCTGTCCAATTAATTACTGGATCATGTATTTTATTTGAAAGCTTATGGCTTATGATCTTTTTCAATTTTACTTGAGGAGATCTATTTCTTCAGTTGCTCAGAATGATAGCATCTCTGAGACAATACAAATTTACCATGATTGTGAATGCCAGTTTTGTATAGAAGAGTTTTGGTTTTGGTGAATGTAAAATCAAATCAAATAAATTTCCATACACACAAAAGCAACCCAAATCCCAGAATGGTCCTTAGGCATATGTTTATGGATTAAATCCAAATTCTGACTCAGTAATGTTGTTGTTGTTATGTATCCTGGAGTCGGTTC
>NW_006408560.1:10162059-10163233 GCF_000296735.1 Chrysochloris asiatica
AGTAACCTTATGCACAACAGAACAAAACACTGCCCAGCCCTGTGCCGCTTTCACAATCATTGATAGATTAAGAGCCCATTGCTGCTGCCAATGTACCAGTTCATGTCTTTGGGGGTTTCTTCCTCTTTTTCATTGGCCTTCCACTTTACTAAGCATGGTGTTCTTCTGTAGGAACTGATCCCTCTTGCTAATATGTCTGAAGTATCAGAGATGACGTCTGGTCATCCTGGCTTCCAAGGAGCACTCTGGCTGTACTTCTTCTAATACAGATTTGTGTATTCTTTTTACAGTCCATGGTACTTTCAATATTCTCCTCCAACACCATAATTCAAATGCGTCAATTTTTCTATGGTCTTCATTATTCACTGTCCATCTTTCACATGCATATGAGGTCATTGAAAATACCATGGCTTGGGTCAAGCTCACCTTAGTCCTCAAACTGACATCTTTGCTCTTGAACACTTTAAAGAGGTCTTGTGTAGCAGATTTACCTAATACAATACATCATTTGATTTCTCAGCTGTTGATTCCACGAGTATTGATGGTTGATCCAAACAAAATGAAGTCTTTGACGACTTCAACTTTTTCTGGGAGCAGATAGCCTCATCTTTCTCCCTTCAAGAGATTGGTTTGAATATCTGATCTTTCAGTTAGCAGTCCAATGCCTAACCCACAATGCCACCCAGGTTCTTTAAACTATATAAAGATCTATTAAAAATCACTAACAAACAAATAGTCTGATTTTAAATGAGTAAAATAGTTGAAGATAAGGAGATATTTGAATGGCATGTTTGCACTTAAAAAGACATTTAGCATCTTTAATCCTCAGAGGAATGCAAATTAAAACTTTTGTTGGGCAAATCCTGCAGTGAGGTGAGGTTTCCTCCAGTGAAGTAGGCTGGAACTAAAAATATACCAAAAGGAGAACCAGGACCTAATTTGAAGACAAAGAGAGGACATGGAAGTTAGCCTCATCTTTATCTTGTCCAATCTCAGTCACCCTGCTTCTGAGTCCCAAAACTATTTACGCTCTTGGAATCACTGATTTGAAATCAGTAAAGTGTAGATTGGAGTGAGAAAATAGCTATAGTAGTTCTTATTATTAATTTAGCATTTGGAAGCAGGTAGTCATTCCTATAGGCTTACAGGAAACCAGATATATTTATTATAATAA
>NW_006408560.1:10163333-10173477 GCF_000296735.1 Chrysochloris asiatica
CCAAGTTAGCTTCTCTTCATAAAACGCAATGACAATTTGAGGTCATTTCATGTTTGCCTCTCTTGCCGGCATCAAGTCTGCCTCATCTGCATCTTTCCATTTCATGAGAAGCATTAGTTTTCCACTGCTGTCTGTGGCACCAATGATTCGCTTAGGAGCAAGACCTCTGGCAAAGGCCCTTGGTTTGTCAGAAGCATCTCTTTTTTTCTTTGATTTGCTGTCATCAGATTCACTGTCAGATAAAGATTTCCTTTTTGTACCATATTCTTCTTTATCAGCTTTTTGAGAATTCAGAAATGTCTCAATTAATGATAATCTAAAAATTTTTTCAGGTTCTCAAGTATTATCAGCAACTCTTCCACTTCAGGAAATTCTCTACCTTCCCATTAACCACACGTTGGTCCAGCACTTTCTACCACAAATTCTTCAGGTTCTGCCTCTTGAACTCTTAAAAATCATTTCTGTTTCTTTCCCATTTTTTGCAATGTAATTTTATTGGAGACCATTTTTTCATTGCAGCTTCAAGAGCTATTATTCACCACTTCTGAACCTCTCTGGTTCCTGGGTCTGCGGCGTCTCGGGCCCTGGTGCCTCCAGCTCAAGCCGCACCCAAGGAGCACTAATAGATTTTTGCTCTCACATTCATACCAATTTATAATTCTAGCAACACTTTTCCTTTTCTTTTATTGTCTCATAATCGGTACTCTTTGCATTATCTCATTTCCTAAACTCTCAGTCCCTTCTTTCCCCTAATTCATCACCTCCTTAGCTTTACCTAATTTCCTACCTCCCATTTCTCTCTGGAGTCCTGGTGTGGTGCTGTGGACTAATGCATCAGACTGCAAAGTCATTTGAACTGCAAGGTCGGTGGTTCAAACTCACTAGCTGCTCCTTGGAAACCCTATACAGGGTCACTATGGGTCAGAATAGACTTAACAGCACTTACCACCACCACCACCACCACCACCATTTCTCTCTAGGATATTTCTTGAGCAGATTTGTCCTCCCTAATGTCATCATGTTCTTCCTCTGCCTCTTATTCTCATATGGAGTCTTTCAATCTTGGCCCTATTGACATTTTGGACCAGATTATTCTTTGTATGTGTGTGTGTGTCAGGGGTCTGTCCTTTGATATGCGGGGTTTTTTAGTGGCCTTTCTGCTATCTACTCAGAGAGGTAGATGGATGGAGTAGTACTTCCCCTTCCTCCAAGTAGTGATAATAAAAGCTGCCTGTAGGTGCAGTCACATGTCTTTTTGTGAACTACCACCTATTCTTATTTTCTGATCATTGCCTACTATCTGTTTCCTGTTTCTTAGCTGAATTCCCAGAAAAAGGAAATAGCTCTTCCTAGGAGCCTGGGAGTGGCACTGTCAGGTAAGCCTCCGCTCCTTGTTTCCTAGGAAAAGTCAGTCCTTGTACTGATGGTTAGAGATCTGAATCCAGTACCCCTCCTTCCCATTCTGCCTCCCACTTCCAGCATAAATATACCCAAAAGAACCCTGGTTTCTTTGGTCTAGATTTAGTATTCTGTACCTCACCCATGTATTGTAGTGCTGGGATTGGGGTGCTGATAAGACAGGCATCTAAGGAGGGGAATGTCCACATACATCCCACTGAGACCTACAAGGAACCTTCCTTTCTCCTTTCTTCAGCTCATATCTTGAAGTGGATTCTCTCATATATTTTCTTGGGAAAAGTGATAACGACAACACAATCAAATTCTTGTAATGAAACCACACATGATACACAGATGGTGATAAGGAGAAGCTTTATTTTCCACAGTGTTGGACACAGGACCTGAAATGCATCAGTTGGTGCAGGAGGAATAGTGAAGTCCTGAAAGAGTCTGCTGGGCAGAGCTCTGCACTGCACAACCTGTTAAAGCAGGTCTAGCTAAGAATGTGTCAGGCTGGGGTGCTCTTTGGAACTTCACAGGAGTTTGTTTCCTTTATAATTGCTTGACTCTTTCACATTGCCCAGGTCAGCAACATCCTCCAGAGCTGTGACCACAGCCAGAGCTTCCAGACTGTTGACCACTGCCATCGTCACTGCAGCTGGAGCTCCGGCGCCGGCATCGGTGGGACCTATGGCGCCTGTGGTGGCTCAGGCAGCATCCAGCCTCAGAGCTGGGACCATGGCAGCTCCCGGAGCTTGGAACACAGCCAGAGGTGACTGGGGGCAAGCACTGTGCAGGATTCTTCTTCGGGGGGCACTTGGGTGAGGGGCACTTGGGAGGGGCCTGACATTGCTGCTGATTTTGCTGGCAGGACATCTCGGCAGGAGTTGAGTCACTCTGGACAAAACAAAAGCAACTTGTTATTTCAGAATCTGCAGTGCAATGTTCCCTCTCTTGTGATTTCCTAGATCCCTGACTCCTAATACCAGTTGCTTTTTGAGCCAAGAGCTGAAGG
Organism: Chrysochloris asiatica; assembly: GCF_000296735.1. NCBI lineage: Eukaryota > Metazoa > Chordata > Mammalia > Afrosoricida > Chrysochloridae > Chrysochloris > Chrysochloris asiatica. The sequence goes on from NW_006408560.1 coordinate 10,165,747, forward strand.
AAACAAATGAAACTGATTTTGAGTAAATCTGAGTATGCAAGATGCTTCCTACTTTGCTCTAGGAAAGATGTTGTTGTAACTGGGCATCCACATTTTTAAGCTTTAGTGGTGGAAACATATAGGGGAAGGCACCCCCTTGGGGAAGCATTCTGAAGGCTGTCAAAGAACATTTGTGCACATGTAAAGACAAGAATTAAAGAGGATAGGAGGGAACCCTGGGTCTCAGTGACCTTTGCAAGTCGCAGATTGCCTGTATCCTCCCTCAGAGACCCCTTTCTTGCTCTTGGCCTTCACTTCTCCCATTGCTGCTCTCTGTGGTCCTGTTTCTGCCATTTCCACTTCAGATGTCTCTGTTTCCCTCTCTTCTGCTATAATCTGAGCACACTCAGCTAAAGGCCTGCCCCTACTGGACACTCACCAGATACACAGGAGGCAGGAGAAGGCTGTGGATGAATAGGCTGTGGATGAGCTGCTGAGGGTAAGAGAACTTTTATACTGAGCTGGTTTGTGATGCACAGCCTTGGTACTCTTCTGCTTTCGCAACCAGGAGAGGTGACAGAGTGGGCCACTCCTAGGATGAGGGTGTCCAGCCTCTTCCTGGGTACTTGCATAATGTCCAACCAGGAAGCCAGTGACTTTCCTACTTCCTTCCTTCAGCTCACATGTCTTAATGTGGATTCTTTCATGTGTTTTCTTGGAAACAGTGGTGACTATAACAGAATTAAATTCTTGAGCTAGTAAGAGAGATAGGCAAACAGAAAATCATGAAACAGATTCCAAGTGAGCAATACAATGAAATGTGCACAAAGACCCTTGGCTGCTCCAAATATCAGGGGTTTCAGATCAACTACAGCCTCCTGAGCTCCTGGCATAAGATGTGTAGGTTAGGGTTTCAGTAAATGGTGGTGGAGCTTGACTTTAGGAAATGAGCCCCCACTTGGATAACTTCATGGCTTTGGGCTCTATATAGAACTCCTGGACTTGCAGAGAGCAGAGTCAAGATTGGTTTTGATGGACAAATAAAGTGGGCAGAGCTTAAAATGCCTGTGGCTTGTTTGGAATGAATTCATTGTCACAAAATTTTCTTGCCTATTTGTGTTTATTATGTTGTTGCTGTTCAGGCTGTAGACTTTTTAGACTCATAGGGACCCTGCATATGGTTTCTGAGGAGCAGCTGGTGAGTTTGAACCAAACTTGCAGTCCAATGCTGTATTTAAATCATGCTGTATTTAAATACCAACAGTTGTCTATCAGTTTGCTGTATTGTGGTGGATTGTGTACTGCTGCCATGCCACCAGTATTTTGAATACCAACAGGGTACAACCATGGTGGGCAGGTTTCAGCTAAGCTTCCAGACTAAGACAGCTAAGAAGAAAAAGAGGTGGACTACTTCTGAATGTTTAACCACTGAAAACCTTATGAATAGCAGAGGAACACTGTCAGATAGGCACTTAAATTACAACTGGGAAAGAGCTGCCTCCTCGATGTAGAGTTGACTGTGATGATACAATGGAGAAAGCTTTCAGGACCTTCATTTGCTGATTGGCACAACTCAAAATGAGGAAATGTACCTGTAAATAGCTATTAGCCATCAGGACATGGAATGAATATAGGAAAATTGCACATTGTCAAAATAAAAATGGAAGGTATAAAGATAGATATCGTAGGCATCAGTGAGCTGAAATTGACTGATACTAGTCATTATTAATCTGATAGTCATGTAGTTTACTATGGTGGTAATAGCAAATTGAAGAGGAATGGCATGGCATTCTTCATCAAAAAGAACATCTCAAGATCTATCTTGAAGTAAAATACTGTCTGTGATGGGATAATATCCATAAATCTTCAAGGAAGCCAGTTAATATCATTATTATTCAAGTTTACTCACCAACCACTACACAGCCAGTGATGATGAAATTGAAGAATTTTACCAACTTCAGTCTGAATTTGATCAAGCATGCAATAAATATGTATCGATAATTACTGGTGGTTGGAGTGCAGAGGTTGGAAACAAAGAGGAAGGATCAGTAGTTGGAAAATATTGGCTTAGACAATGCTGGAGATCACATGACAGAATTTTGAAAGACCAATGACTTGTTCATTGCAAATACCTCTTTAAACAACAAAAAGATGAATATACACATGAACTGCACCAGATAGCATACACAGAAATCAAATTGCCTACATCTGTCGGAAAACCTCTGCTTTCATTTAATATATATTTGATGTCAACAGTGACATCCCTAGTTCCACATCCTCTTGAATCTTGCTTGAATTTCTGGCAGTTCCCTGTTGATGTACTATTGCAAGTGTTTTAAATTGTCTTCGGCAAAATTTTACTTACATGTGATATTAATGATATTACTAGATTACTTCCATATTTCATTAGGTCACCTCTCTTTGGAATTGTAACAAATATGGATCTTTTACAATTGTTGGTCATGTAGCTCAATTCCAAATTTCTTGGCATAGGTGAGTGAGTGCCTCCAGTGCTACATCAATTTGTTGAGGGATTTCTATTTGTATTCTGCCAATTCGTGGAGTTTTGCTTTTCACCAACGCCTTCAGTGCAGTTTGGACTTTTTCCTTCATTACTATTGGTTCTTGATTGTGTGTTACCTCTTGAAATAGTTGAACACTGACCATTTCCTTTTGGTACAGTGACTGTGTATCCCTTCCATCTTCTTTTGATACTTTGCATTATTCAATATTTTGCCCATAGAATTCTTCAATATTGCAAGTTGAGACTTGAATTTTTCTTCAGCTCTTTCTACTTAGAAATGTTGAAGATGTTTTTCTAACTCCAGGTAGTTGCACGTTTCATAACAATACCATAGTCTTCTTGAGCTGCCTTTGGAAATTTTCTTTTCAAATCTTTTGCTTCTTCATTTCTTTTATTCACTTTAGCTTCTCTACACTCAAGGGCAAGTTTTAGAGTTTCTTCTGACATCCATTTTTGTTTTTCTTTCTTTTTAATGACCTTCTGTTTACTTCCTGTATGATATTCCTGATGACATCCCACAACTCTTCTGGTCTTCAGTCATTGGTGTCTAATACATCAATTTTGTTTTTGAGATGGTCTCTAAAATCAGGTGGGATTTTTCAAGGCCATATTTTGAGTCTTGTGGATTTGTTTCCTTCAGTTTCAGCCTGAACTTGCTAGTCTGGTCCACAGTCTGCCACAGCCTTGTTTTGCTAATGTTATTGAGCTTGAGCACTGTCTCTTCCCACAGATATAATCAATCTGATTCCTGTGTATTTCATCTGGTGGGGTCCATGTGTATAGGCACCTTTTGTGTGTTTAATATTGATCTTTATACATTCCATTTGATTTTACAACTTCCAATTTTCATAGATTAATATTTTCTATATTCCTTGCCCTTATTATTAATAGATATTTGCAGCTGTTTCTTCTCATTTTGACTTATGCCCCATAAGCAAAGGAAGGTTCCCAAAGCTCTGCTTTGTTCATGTCATTCTGGTCAACTCTACTTTAAGGAGGTAGCAATTCCCCAATCATATTTTGAATGCCTTCCAACCAGAGGAACTCAACTTCCAACACTATATATCTGACAGTGTTCCTTTGCTACTCATAAGGTTTTCAGTGGTTAACCTTTCAAAAATGGTCTGTCCCTCCTTCTTCCTGGTCTATCTTAATCTGGAAGCTCAGCTGAAACCTGTTAACCATAGGTAACCCTGCTGGTATTTGGAATACCAGTGGCTTATCTTTCAGCATCACAGCAACATGCAAGCCACCAACTTAACATGTCAATATAAAGGGGAGATCAATGTGGAATTCTTACTGCCCAGCCCTTCACATTTCTCATCAGAGAATCTTAGAACAATTTTTCCTATTGTTGAACAAATCCTACTATTATCCCCATAGTGTGAAAATAGAAAGTTAGGAATTTTAGGAAATTTATCTGTAGAGATTGGTTTTCTCAGAAGAATAGAATTGTGGTTCCCTCACTAACATCCCTATGAGGAAGGGCATGGATGCTTTCCACAACAGATCATATTAAATGTTTCAGCTGTGAGCTTTCCTGCTAGAATCCTGATGAAGACAGATATCTACTGGTGAAATTGTGGATTTCCCCACTAAGGATTGAAGTTTAGGAGGCTATTTAAGGCGGCAAAACATGAGTATGTCTCCTGTGACAGGAACTTGGCTATGAGGATGCCTCTTACAGGACCGAAGGATTCATACATTCACCTCATAGTAGAATCCTAATTCTGGCTCTATCACATAGAGGTCTCTAAAAGACTTCTAAATATTCAGCAGTTAAGTAGGAAAACTTAATATCAGAAAGTCCTAGACAAAAGATATTTTAGAGATGAAGGAGAAGAGAAATATCCAACTACATTCCTGCCCATTTAAGTCCTTTACAGGAGACCAACTCAACATTGAAGGGAAAAGGAAGACTTGAGACTGAAGTTACAAATTGAAGTAAATTGGATTGGACAGTATTTATTATCTGTAAAAGTCATCTGTCTGATACAGCAACAAAAGCCAGGAAAGAGAGTCAAAACAACAGAATGGAAGGTACAAAAAGGAGGAAGGAGTAAAGTCAGGGTCTGGTTTGGACATGCATAATGGGAGACAGAAAGCAAGATGAAGGGAGATAGTGACCAGGGGCTGTGAGTGTGACACATTGGGGTTACTGGTCTCTGAAATGACTATAAGTAATTTCTGCTAAACATTGTTATATAGCATGTTTTTCCCTTTAACTTCTAGAGTTGAATTTGTATATTTTCTGATAAATTACTATGCTGAGTCTAGTTACTTGTTAAGTAAAGTGACTTATTCTTGGGAGAATGTTTCCTCTTGCAGATAAAGCTGAAGGAAGAAAAGAACGAGAGAAGTGATGGAGTGGCCTTGGGTGTTCATCTTGGATCCTGGGTTGGGCATGTGTCCTATAATCAGGATGATGAGGGGATAGAACCGATAGCCTAATTTCATGGGTGACCTGGTGAGACTCTAGCAAAGGATTAGAGCCAGAGACCAACAGACCTGCACAAGAGATGCTTCCCAGAAGCAGAGCTGCTTATGGTCTGAGTGCCACAGTGTGATACCGAATGGGGAGAGGCCATTCCCACAGCCATTCCTCGCAGCCAGATTTGTTTCCTTGTGGCCTACATGAGCTGTACCTCTAAACGCCCCAGCAACTGAGCTCCAATCACAGATATTGGACATTTCCTAATGGCAGTGTCTTAGTCAAAAGACGAAGTGCCTAACTCCTATGAGCAGGGTAGACATTGGGGGTGTGAGTTGGAGCAGGAGAGGAATAGCTGGGTGGACTCGGAGATGATGAGAGCTGTCAGACTGGTTTCTAAGACCATGTGGCACATTCCTGTGAGATTCCTAGAAATTACTTGGAGATGTGTTGTGAATATTTGAGCACTTGGTCATTGCAGCTACCATGATTTGGGCAAATACATTTATTATGAACTCATCTGCTTACAAGCTAAAAAGATCAGTTAATATTTAGATTACACATTTACAACAAAATTGTAAAAACGTGCCTTTTTGTGCCTTCTTATTGTTGCTGTAAAGTGCCATCGAGTCAGTTCCAACTCACAACAAACCTATACAGGGTTTCTGAGGAATAGCTGATGGATTTGAACTGCTGACCTTGTGGGTTGATCCTACAGTGCCACATCTTACAGGTTAGCAATTCTAAAGAAAGCCTTAGAGTTGAGACAGGACTTCATTCACATTAGACTGTAGGAAATAAAAAACATATAATCATTTCAATAGATACAGAAGGAAAAAGAAAGGCATTTCAGTACTCATTTATAATAGAAATTCTCAGCAAACAAGGAACTATAGGAGACCAGGTCAACTTAAAGGGCATCTACAAAACCAAACAAAATCTAGAGCTAGCATCATACTCAGAAATGACAGACTGAAAGCTTTTCCCCTAAGACTGAGAACAAGGCAAAGAGAGCACTGTTGTTGTTAAGTGGTGTCAAGTTGGTTCTGACTCATAATGACCCTTCATAGGGTTTCTGAGGAACAGCTGGTGACATTGTGGTACATAGTGGCTTTTCAACAATTGTGTTGAAAAGCAATTGATTTTCAACAAAGGTACAAAGGCAATTAAATGGAGAAATGATAGCCTTTTGGAAAAAAGTGGTGCTAGAACAATTAGATATCGATATGCATAAAAGAAGTATACAAATAAGTATATAAATAAATAAGTAAATAAAAAGAGCAAAAAAAACACATACTTATTAATTCTTAGATACATAAATTCAACATGGGCAATAGGTGAAAAAGGAGCTCCAGGGATACAACAGCTGTTAACTGAAAGGTTGACAGTTTAGACTCCCCCAGAGGCTCCTCAGGAGAAAGGGCTGGCAATATGCTTTTATAAAGATTGCCTAGAAAACTATGAGGCAGTTCTCCTCTGTCACATAGGTTTGCTGTGAGTCGAAATCAAGGACACTTAATAACAACAATAGGTTAAAACATCATAAAAAACTATACAAATTCTAGAAGAAAAATTTGAGAAAATCTTTTTGACATTGATTTAGGAAAAATTACTTAGGAGTTTTTAAAAAGGCAAGATTCAGAAAGAAAACTTTATCAGCTGGGCTTCATCAAAATTAAAAGCTTTGGCTCTTTTTAAGATGTTGTTGTTAAGTGCCATTGAGTTGGTTCCAGCTCACAGTGATCCTGTATAGCGTTTCTAAGGAGCAGCTGGTAGGTTTGAACCACCGACTTTGTAGCTCAGACTGACCTTGTGGTCCACTGCTTATCCTACTATTAATAAAATACAAAGAGACTTCTCAGGTACGATGATAGAATGGGCAGAAGCACTGAGCTGACCCTCTGCAATAAAAATATGAGAAACCGAGTGAACCCAATACAGATGGAGATCTCGGAACCCTGAGCTTCAGAGGATAGGACAGAAGGTGGGCTGAGTGAGGACTAGAAGAGGAAGTGGAACAGGAGCAATAACAGAAGAAAAATGAGCAGACTGTAGGTTGTGTGTAGTGGTGCAGCCATCTTGAGCTTGATCAAGTGACTCCTGGTGTGGCACTGTAAGATCAAGGGTTCAAACCCACTATCCATTCTTTGGAAACCCCATACAGGGTCACTATGAGCTGGAACAGACTTAACAGCTATTAAAAATAACAGTAACATAGATGGATAATCCTGGTGTGGCACTGTAGGATAAGCTCTGGACTAAGGTCAATTTTAATCACAGGGTCGGCAATTGAAACTTACCAGCTGTTCCTTAGAAACCATACACAAAGTCATTAGGAATAAGAACCGACTCATAGGCACTTAACAACAACAAATAGATACAGTGGTCTGCAGGTACAGGACAGAATGCAGCAAGAGGGTGCAGTTCTTCCTGTTCCCAGCTCTCCTGCCAGCTGGGAGCATGCTCAGTCACCACTCTTGCCAATTCAATGACCAGTTGTTGTTGTTGTTTTTGTTGTGTGCTGTCAAGTCGATTCTGACCCATAGGAACCCTGTATAGGGTTTCCAAGGAGCAGCTGGTGAACTTGAACCACTGACCTTGCAGTTCAAACGACTTTGCAGACTGATGTATTAGCCCACAGCGCCACACCAGGACACCAGTTGTACCTCTTTTTTCATAGTCTGTGCTCTGCTTGGGGTTGGGTATGGGCATAGCACCTCTGCTTCAGGATGCATGTGAACCCGTCCTGATCTATACTATCTAGTAAACACTAAGCTGCATTCACACTTCCATTCTC
>NW_006408560.1:10175807-10186504 GCF_000296735.1 Chrysochloris asiatica
TATGATACAGTATATTTTATTATTATTTAAATATAAATATATAAAATTGAGAAATACATCTGTATTATCACAACTTAATCCTATGGGAAAATAGTATCAATGTACATAATTTAATTTGCTGAAACCTTAGCTTCTATCACTTGTCTGCCAATTTGTCATCCTGTGGTGGTTTGCCCATTGTTGTATTGTTGAAAGAAAATGCTATTGAGATTTCAAATACCAGTAGGGTCACCCATGGGGGTAGGTTTCAGAAAAGCTTCCAGATGAAGACAGAGTAAGAAGAAAGACCTGGTGATATAGTTCTAAAAATAAGTCAATAAAAACTTAGTGAGTCACAGCAGAACATTGCCTAACATGCTTGTGCTGCACATGTCACTGGGAGGGATTAAGTGCTGGAGGAAGACATCAAGTTTGGTGACGTAGACAACCAGTGAAGGTGAAGGAGACTCTCAGTGGTTTGGATTGGCACGATAGTTGCAAGGATGGACTTAAACATGTTGGTGATAATGGGAATGACACATGATCCGGCAATGTTTCCTTCTGTTGTAGATATGGTCACCATGAGTCAGAGATGACTTGATGGAAGCTAACCATCTATCTAAATCTTAGCATTATGAGGTCTATGCCATCAAATGAGGCACACATACCCTTACTACTACTATCAACCTTAGTTATTAAACTTTTAATTTTGATTATTTTAATAAAATAATTATCATTCCTTCACTGCATAATTCTTCCTTAATATTTTCAAGCACATGAACAACTTTCTTCTATCAACTTACAGTCTTAAAACCAACAGCACACATCCCACTGTCAGGTGGATGTGGACTCATATTATTATTTAAAAGAATAGTATTAATGGTGAATCCTGCCACCTCAGGAGTTGTAAATTCCTTCTTCACTCTAGCTCCTCTCTTGGCCTTCGTATTGCAACCTGGGAATCAGGAAGTGTTCTTAGGAGTCTTTGTACTGGTCAAGAACTGGCTCTAAACCTCTGTCATTTATCCTGCACTTCAGTTCTGACAGGTCAAGGACCTCGTCCAACTATTACCCTCAGAGAACATCTGGAGACTCCATCACCCTCTGGGGACCTTCAGTGCAATGGGAGCCTGTCCTGTGACGGCTGGAGTCTTTGCAAATGTTTTTTGTGATAGCACTTATCTCAACAGACAACTACTCCTATATTCATTTGCCTCAGTCAAAGGTGGGGAACATCTGGCCGTCAGGCCATATAAGGCCCACAAAATCATTAGGTCTGCCCTGTCCAGGCAACCGAGGTTCCAGCCATCACATTGTTAAGTGTCATCGGGTTTGCTCTGACTCATAAGTGACCCTGTACAGGGTTTCCAAGGAGTGGCTGGTGATTTTAATTGCAGACCTTGTGATTCAAACTGACCTTGAGGTCTATTGCTTTATCCCACAGTGCCACATCAGAACTCCAGTCATCATATTGTTGTTGTTAAGTGCCTTCGAGTCGGTTTTGAACCATAGTGACCCTGTATAGGGTTTCTGAGGAGCAACTGATGGGTTTGAACTGTCAACCTTGTGGTTCACAATCCAATGCTAGTCCTAAAGCACCACATCAGAAGTCCAGTGAGTTAGGGGTGAGCTAATTAAATGTTTCATCAAACACAGAAGGCTAATTTTTAAGTTGAAAATTTTATAAGACCTGCAAATGATATTATAAACTTTGGCAGAAAAAAAGTTCCCCATCCCTGGTCTAAGTGATGGTCCAGTTAGGCTGAGAACTTTTACAGGGAAGAAAGATGTCCTATTCATCCTTGTACTACAGCTGTTGAGTAAAGAAAGTAAGGGGGCAAAGCTTATGTATAGGCATTGAGTAAAGGGGAAGCCGCAGGTCTAGAGCAGACCCGAATGGGTGGTAACTTACAGTCACAAGGATATCCTGGTTCCACCTTATTAGCCCTCTAAGTACAAGTCCAGGAGCATACTGGAGACAAGTTGCTGAGGAGTGTGTGATGCTGTCATCCTCTCCTGGATTGTGAAAGCAGCCACATACCCTGGCTGTGTATCACAAATCCCACACAGTATAAAAAGGCTCCTGCTCTGAACTGCTATCCACAGACTCTTCGGAAACAGACTTCTCCTGCCTCCTCTGCACCTGGTGAGTGTCTGGAAGGGGACAGAGCCTCAGCTGGGAGTGTTTGGGGAAGAAAAGCTCAGACCTAAAGGGAAGGAGCAGGAGGAGGCCCATAGAAGGCAGCACTCAGGCAGGTGATGATGAGGAAGGCGCCTCAGAGCACAGGGCAGGGGTTCTGTGAGTTGCAAAAGCAGCAGGAGCTCTGGGTTCTAACCACCTAATCTGAGCATGTTGTCAGGCACAGGGCTCCATCGGACACCCTTCAGGAGCTTCAGACAAATGCACATGACCCTTCCATACAAAACTTTCACCCCACAAATGATGGCTTAGAAAGCAGCTTGATTATGGAGGTCAAGTTTTTGACAAGACCCACAAAGAAGGAGACACCTACTTGAAACTTCTGTGCTCACATGTCTCTTTTACTTTTTCCAGATTGAAACTCCTACCAAGATGTCCTGCCAGCAGAACCAGCAGCAGTGCCAGGCCCCTCCCAAATGTCCCTTACCCAAGTGCCCCTTACCCAAGTGCCCCTCACCCAAGTGTCCCCCAAAGAATCCTGCACAATGCTTGCCCCCGGTCTCCTCTGGCTGTACTCCATGCTCTGGGGGTTGCCATGGCCCCAGCTCTGAGGCTGGATGCTTCCTGAGCCACCACAGGCGCCGCAGGTCCCACGGATGCCGGCGCCGGAGCTCCAGCTGCAGTGATGATGGCAGTGGTCTGCAGTCAGGGGCCTCTGGATGTGGTCACAGCTCTGGGGGTTGCTGCTGACCTGGTCTTCTGATGCTGAGACAAGGAATTTTAGAGAAAACAAGGATCCAAAGCACCAAGGAAGGCCCTTTCTCGTGGCAGACTCTTTTCAGACACTCTAATCTTTTTTGGACTCAGCAGCTGAAATATTCACAACAGAAGTTTGTGTTCTCCCCAGAAGACTTCTGTATGTGTTCCAAGAGCTCATGGGCTTCTCCTCCTCTGATGGTGTTTGTTATCGCCTGTGTCTGACCATGTGGAAAAATAAAGTCTCTTCCCTGACTCTCGTAATCCTTTTACTTTGACCCACCGAAGGCACACCAGTAAATGTTCCTTCCCTCATCTCCTGTGGATACAGGACCAGGGAAGAATCTTGACTTGGGAATGGAACAGGCTTCCCTCCATCCATAGGGGCTGTGGGAGCTTTCAGTGTGGGAGGGTGGAAGAAAAGGAAACCTTTTGTTTTGAGACAGAACACTCTAGAAAAAGGCCTGACTTGTATGATATTGTGGGGAGGAGAGATTTAACACGGAACTATCTGATTTCTGCGAAGCAAACTTCAAACAGAATTTGAAAATCCTCTATATCATCAAACTAGGGGTCTTGTACAGCCAGGGTGGTACAAAGAGTCTGCAAATAGAACGAAACCAAAAAAGAATGGAGTGAACACTATGAAGGTGGAAAAAAAAAAGTCTTCCTCTAAAAGAGGATGATCAAGTAGACTTATAAATAATGGATTTTAAGGAGAGGTGAGATGAAAAGTTAGCAAATTCTGAAGAAATTGAAATTGAGGATTTTCCCTGAGAGAATGTGTGAGGGGTGTTCAGCAAATGAGAAGTTCTGAGCTATAAGAAAGCCACGAAGAAAAGAAAAATGACAATAATACTTGAATATTTCTTTCAAGAGATTTGAAATAGAACGGAACTCCTTTTCCTTTTTTTGGGGCATTTGAATGTGACTTTTTAAACTCAGCAATAATAAAGAGATGTGTGATAGCTGATGTTGTTGTTGTTGTTAAGTGCCGTTGAGTTGATTCCGACCCATAGTGTCCCTCTATAGGGTTTTCGAGGAGCAGCTGGTGAGCTTGAACCACTGACCTTGCAGTTCAAACGGCTCTGCAGTCTGGCGCATTAACCCACAGCGCCACACCAGGACTCCCGTGATAGCTGATACGGGATCTTAATTGTGAATCTCCTATCTTACCTTTGGAACAAAGGGCAATGTTGAACCACATTGCATCCTTTTCCAAAAAATCTCGTTTTCCAGGTGGCTTAACATTTTTTGGCTAATACCAAGAATGATTACTTCATAGTTTCTAGTATAGTCTCATATTGCTCTTTTGTTTTTGGATTTTTCTGCATAGTGGTTACAAGTCCGGCTGCTAATCCACGGTTCAGCGGAAGAAAGATGAGCCTTTCTGCTCGCATAAGGATTTAGCACCGGAAACCGTACACAGTATAGCTATGAATTGGGATCGACTCCACGGCACATAACCACCACCACCGGTATAGTCCCAAAACAAAAGGAAAATATTGGCCTGTACTAGAAATTCTGAGGGGATCATTCTTGGCATTAGCCAATAGTACTATGCCACTTGGAAAATGAGATTTTTGGACTACTGTTGCAGAATCATGAGTATTTTTTGAGATAATTTCAAACAGATTAAAGGACATATACCTGTGACTAGATTCAAAGTTGAAGTTTTGAGAGAAATTCAGTTCGTGCATAGAAATTCTAGGCAGAGGACAAAACCTGTGTGATACTTTGGGAATTCAGTCAATTGGAATGTGTCTGTTTATTAATTTAGACCTTGGGAAGTGGCAAGGTAAATAAAAATTCTTTTTTTTTTCTAATCCCATGGACAAATGATTTCTTAAGAAATTGAAATAAAAAGTGCCAACATGAAGCTGGTCCATGAAGCTCATTCTCTTGGTTCTATAGAGCTGTTTCTCCACAACGCATTACACTGTCTCTGATCTTGTGAAATTATGAAGGTTCTTCATTTAAGCGTTATCTGACTATGTTGTTGTTGCTAAGTGCCATCAAGTCGGTGTCAACTCATAATGACCTGTTAGCAGCTAGTGAGTTTGAACCACCAACCTTGCAGTTCAAACCTACCTTATGGTCGAGCGCTTATCTTACAGCTTAGTTGCGTTTTCCCCATTCCAGTCTCCCTTCCCATTGCAGGTTGTTGTTGTTGTTAGGTGCCATTGAGTCAGCACTGACTCACAGCGACCCTATGCACAGCAGACTGAAACAATGTCCGATCCTGGGCCAACCTCACTACTGTTGCCACACTTGAGTCCATTGATGCTGCCACTTGACCAATCCATCTCGTTGGGGGTCCATTGCAGGTAGCCAGGGTTTTTCTCTTTTTCACTTCCCAGAGAACAGCCCTTCATGTGATACAGAAGCCAAAAAAAGATCAGAGGAGAAAGAAGAGTAGGTTTTCTTTAACTTCAAGGGTGTCGCTAGAAACTGAGTAGGGTAGAAAGTCCAAAATTGCTGGAGAAAGGCCTCGTGCATTTTAACCCTGTTATCATCAGGACTCGAGGGAGAAAAATCAGGCTTTCTACTCCCGTAAAGATTTACACCCTTGGAAACCCTGTACAGGGTCGCTATGGGTTGGAACCGACTCAACGGCACTTAACAACAACAACAATCATCAGGACTCTGATGGACATTTTTGTTGCCCTGTGGGTGAGGTATCCCACTGGCCCCCAATCCCTCATTGTCCTCCAGGTGTTTTGTAAAGCTGTTATGAATGGGACTCTGTCTCAGCACTGGTATATTCCTCCTCATGATGCTGCCCTATCTGGGGTGTCCAAAGGCACATTTTTACAGAGTGTGTGACCTGTCATTGGTGACCTACATGGTGGCTGGTCCCTTAGCTATGAGTATAAGATGAGGTGGTACCATATTTCAATGCATAAATCATAATAGCTCAAAACTCTCCTCCACCCAAACCAACTACTGGGTACCTCCCAGAAATTTCTGGGAGTATCCAAAGGCATATGAATACAACTAAACTGTTTGTTTTTATCTCCAAATATTATCTATTCATTTGACACTGAGTAGCTTATATCTTCTATGTTCACCTCCCTCAGAGCAGCTGAAAGAAACCTCTTGAGAGAACTCAATGTCTATTTTGAGCTGTGATTTCCTAGGTTCCCAATATGGCACTGTTCCATGTAGAGGAGGGAGAACAGCCTTCTCCTCACACTGACATCCTTGGGGACCAAACTTGTTCTGACTCTGATTCAGTCTCTTACAGTTCTGTCAGCTACAGGCTCTCATCCATAATTTCATGAAGTCTTATGAAGAAAGTCTACTGGTGGGCAAGGGTAGACCTAGTGGAATAAGAACCACCATTTACCTGGAATGCTCTTCTCTTTCTCCTGCCTTCTCTGTAATAAGGAAATCTCTCCTAAGCACAGAAACACCAAGATACCTGCCTGCCCTGGAATCAGTATCATGCTTCATTCAGAAGAGACACAAAACTCACCAGAGGCCGGCATGAGTAACACCATTTTTTGTTGGAGGATTTTATTAAAGGGCAGCACAGAGTTTACATAGCAACATGTACTCTCTATTTATCCCTAAACCCCAAATGCCGTACTAGAGCTACTTCCCTCTCTTCCCAATCTGACACCCTGAACTATCTCCCATTGCCTCCTTTCCTGAGCAGGGCTCTTCCTCCATTATCCTCTCCCACTGACCCGTGCTCACCTTACTGTGGCTTCCACCTGGCAGCCCACATTTTTAAGAATCCCTTGTTGTTGTTAAGTGCCGTCGAGTCAGTTCCAACTCATAGTGACCCTGTATAGGGTTTCCAAGGAGCGATTGGTGAGCTTGAACTGACGACTTTGTGGTTCAAACCAAGCTTGCAGTCCAGCACATTAACCCACAGTGCCAAACCAGGGCTTCCAAGAACCCCTTAAGTTGGTTAATTATCCCAACCTATTTCTTCCCTTGTATCTCAATTCCAAATTCTTCACATTTTATGCTCTACAACTTTGCTTCCCTTTCTTAGTTGACTTACTATCCTCCTCCATCTTCTTTGGTCTTGTACTTTTTTGCCAATTTTTTTATTCTTTGATGCCCTCTCCCCAATCCTTGTCATTGAGCGAAGGGAGTTCTGAACAACTTTTCACGCATTTACATCAACCGCATGAACAGAATCTGCAGATTTCAAGGACAGATACTATCTTAAATCGCTTCACACAGGAAAACTCAGGACTTTCATTAATCCATCCCCACCAATACCTCTCCCTAAATACCCCTCATTTGAAAACACCCCAAAAGCCTCTTGTGAGTTGAGTGGAGTATGGCTTTATACTGCTCGGAGACAGGATTCTGAGGTTGCGCTGTGAAGCCTTGCACTGCTTCCAGCAAGTCAAAGAAATGGACATGTTAGGCATATATTGCAAGAAGAAAGAAATGCTTTATTATTTTTTTATATGGATATAAAGATGGATAGGTGGAAGCACTGGGTTCCTGGAGATCATCAGGATGAACCTTCTGGGGAAACACTCAGAACTTTCCAAGGAAACTCTCTAAGAAAACTCTTTAGCAACAAAGAAAAAAGACAGGAACAAGGTTCATCAGATTGGGATAGGATGTAGGCACTTGGAAATTCCATTTTTTGCAAAGATTTCTGCTTTGATTTTCAGGTCAGCAGCCACTGCCAGAGCTATAGCCACAGCCAGAGCCCCCAGACTGCTGACCACTGCAGCCGGAGCCCTGGAGGGGACATCGGTGGGACCTTGGGCGCCTGTGATGGCTCAGGAGGCATCCAGACTCAGAGCTGAGACCATGGCAGCCCATGGAGCTTGGAGCACAGCCAGAGGAGACTGGGGGTAAGCACTGTGCAGGGGTCTTCTTTAAGGGGCACTTGGGTGAGGGGCACTTGGGAGGAGGCTGACACTGCTGCTGGTTCTGCTGGCAGGACATCTCGGTGAGAGGGTAGTAAGCCTGGATAAAACAAAAACACAATACGTGTCAGTGCAGTGGCTTCAGACCAGTGCCTCCTCATTCACAGATTCAATGATAGAGCCCACTCCTCTAAGACCAGTTCTCTAATTAAGACATAGTGAAGGGGAACAGAGACTGCTTTGGGGTTAAATTGGCCTGATAAATGTTTTTTCCTCTCTCTTTCCGAAAGAGGGCTGACATGCTTGCATGTGAGCCTCCAGGACTACCTCACACAGCCATAAGGGACCTGTTACCAAGATCAATGTGAACAGCACCCCTTATTGCTTGTTAAGTTCCGTGGAATCGGTTTTGACTCATAGTGACCCTGCACAGGGCTTTCGAGGCTGTAAATCTTTATGGGAGCAGAAAGACTCATCATTCTCCTGCAGAACAGCTCGTAGTTTCGAACTGCTGACCTTAAGTTTAGCAGCTCTATTTTTAACCACTAGGCTACCAGAGCTCCTTACCCCTTGTTGCTACTCATTACATAAAACCCACAGTGGTCACCGGGACCCTCCAGGGGAGTCTTGTCTCTCTCAACACATTGCGTGGAGGGTAAAGACAGCTGAGCTGTGAGGAGGAAGCACATCTCCGGGAACACATACATAAAGAGGAAAGGCAGAATTCTGCTGTTGGCTGCATGACAGACACCCTAACACAGCTCACAGACCCTCCTTTCTCACAGTTCTGCTTTTCCTTTGCCCCTCCTCGTTCACTGCCCATCTCGGCCACCTCCGTTCTGTTTTCCTGCTCCCCTCTCCTGAACCATGGACAAGTTTGCACAGGACACTCACCTGATTCTGTGGAAGCAGGGAAAGGCTCTTGCTGAGGTGATGTGCACTGAAAACCCAGGACCAGAGCCCTTTTATCCTGAGCTGTGTCTTGTGATGCACAGCCCAAGTATGTGTCCCCTTTCCCCACCCAAGAGGAAGGTGACAGCACCACACACTCCCAGGACCCAGCTTCCAGCAGTTTCTAAGGCACGTATTTTGATGAGTGGCAAAAAGGGAAGCAGGAAACCTTGATGATTGTCCAATTATCTAGTGCTCAGACCTACTTGACTGTCATTCCACTTTTATTTATTCATTCAGCTCACGTGCCCTAAACTCAGGTTACATCTTTTGTGGGCACTGGTAATATGGAGACGAAGAAAACACACTTCTGCCCCTGAGTAGCTTGCAGCCTCTCGGTCAGACAGGTGACCAAGCAAATCAAAAATATGATTCCACGTTGTAACTGATGTAGTACAAGTATTCACCAAGACATCAGTCTGGGGTCACTGCCTTGAGTATCTATTTCCCATTGCTTTGAAGACTTTCTCATTGGGGACCAGATAATCGCTTCTGTTTCAGGGTATTTTCTGAGCCATGAGAATACTACTGGGCCATGGCAATGGATGTGTATGGTAAGAGTTGGGACCACATCTTGAGAGGTAAGCCCTTTAAGAGAAACTCATAGCATGTGGAATAAGGCATGAGCTTGCTGAGTAGGAAAGAGGTAGAACCAAGTTAAGTCTTGATGAAGGAACAGATTTGATCTCCACTTGCAGGGGTACCAGAAATCACAACTAGTGAAAAACAAAGGGCATCTATTTGTGACTATTTGTGGGCTGTGTGATGATGACTCTAATTCTATATAATGTTTTGATAATTAATGAAGATTTTGTAGAATTTGCTGATAATGATGAGATTTTATTTATTGGATAATGATGACAATGCCCAAGATTTTTACATAATGAATTCATGTAAATTGAATATTAATTTTTCTTTGAATTTAGTAACATTAGTAATGAATTCATAATTGAATGAATAATATAAGTAAATATAACCTGAAAAGAAGAAAATACTGCCATGATTTCTAAAAAAATCATAATTTACTATATATTCTAAAGAAAATAATCACAATTAACATAATATTGTTTCTAGTAATCAAGAATTTAAATTGTATCATAATTCTAAATAAAACATTATTTTGATCAAAAAGCCCACATGATCAAATACTTGTTCATTGGCCCAAAATATCATAAAGTGTTGTTATTGTTGTTGAAGTGCTGGTGCCAACTCCTAGCGACTGTACCTAGGGTTTCTGAGGAATGGCTGTGAGTTTGAACTGCTGACCTTTCAGTTCAAACTGACCTTGGTGGTCCAGTGCATTATCCTGTAGTGCTATAGTATAAGAGGATATAATTCCTTCTTCTTACCCTCTCTGCCTGTGAACTCTGCATTGGATGTTTGTGGAACTATGAATTCTTTCAAGAATTCTGTAGAATAGGAATGAGGGTGTGGAGATTCTGGAAGGAGAGGAAGTAAAAGGCTGAGACAGGCATATATGCCATTAGTAACATGCAGAATGATGTCCTAAGGATGTTACATGTTTGGTTTAGCCTCATACATTCCATTTATATTAACACAAGTCTTCCCCTGCCATGTTGTTGTTGGGTGCCATCTAATCGGTACCGACCCATAGCGACCTTATGCACAGGAGAACGAAACACTGCCCAATACTGGTGAACCTTACCACTGTTACCACGCTTGAGTCCATCGATGCTGTCACTTGGCTAATCCATCTCTTTAGGGGTCTTCTTCTTTTTCTCTGACCCTCCGCCTTACCCAACATGATATCCTTCTCCAGCAACTGGTCCCTCCTGACAATGTGTCCGAAGTATGAGAGACAAAGTTTGGCCATCTTGGCCCCCAAGGAGAATTCTGGCTGTACTTCTTCCAAAACAGATCTATTGATTTTTTTGGAAGCCCATGGCACTTTCAATATTCTCCTCCAACACCATAAGCATCAATTCTTGTACAGTTTTCCTTATTCACTGTCCAGCTTTCAAATGCATATGAGGTTATTGAAAATACCATGGCATGGGTCAGGC
>NW_006408560.1:10186604-10187352 GCF_000296735.1 Chrysochloris asiatica
GAGATGGATTGGCCAAGTAGCAGCATTGATTAACTCAAGCGTGTCAACAGCAGTGAGGTTGGCCCAGGATCAGGCAGTGTTTTGTTCCGCTGTGCATAAGGTCTCTATGAGTTGGTACTGACTCGATGGCACCTAACAACAACAACAACAACAAGCAGTCCTGTGTGGCTCTGTGGGTTAATGTGCTGGACTGCCAAGTCATTTGAACTCTAAGGTTGGCAGTTCAAGCTTATCAGCTGCTTCTCAGAAACCCATAAGGTCACTATTGGTTGGAACTGACTTGACAGCACTTAACAACAACATTGATGCAACAAAAACACAAACAAAAATCCCTAATACTTCAAAACAAACATATCAAACTTGATTTCCATTAGAATATAATTATTCTTCATACTAATAAATCAAAAAACAAGATGTAAATTATATATATATATATGTTTATGTAGCCTAGTGGTTATGAAGCGGGCTGCAAGCCTCAAGGTCAGCAGTTTGAAACTACCAGCTGTTCCGAGGGTGAAAGATGAGGCTTTCTGCTCCTGTAAAGATTTACAGCCTGGGAAACCCTGTACAGGGTAACTGTGAGTCGGAACTGACTCCATGGCACATAACAACAACAACAAATATATATATTTAATGTGTGTATATATATATACATATATTCGGGCTGCAAACCTTAAGGTCAGCGGTTCGAAACTACCAGCCGCTCCGCGGGAGAAAGATGAGGCTTTCTACTCCCGTAAAGATTTAC
>NW_006408560.1:10187452-10189907 GCF_000296735.1 Chrysochloris asiatica
GCTGGCAATATGCTTTTATAAAGATTGCCTAGAAAACTATGAGGCAGTTCTCCTCTGTCACATAGGTTTGCTGTGAGTCGAAATCAAGGACACTTAATAACAACAATAGGTTAAAACATCATAAAAAACTATACAAATTCTAGAAGAAAAATTTGAGAAAATCTTTTTGACATTGATTTAGGAAAAATTACTTAGGAGTTTTTAAAAAGGCAAGATTCAGAAAGAAAACTTTATCAGCTGGGCTTCATCAAAATTAAAAGCTTTGGCTCTTTTTAAGATGTTGTTGTTAAGTGCCATTGAGTTGGTTCCAGCTCACAGTGATCCTGTATAGCGTTTCTAAGGAGCAGCTGGTAGGTTTGAACCACCGACTTTGTAGCTCAGACTGACCTTGTGGTCCACTGCTTATCCTACTATTAATAAAATACAAAGAGACTTCTCAGGTACGATGATAGAATGGGCAGAAGCACTGAGCTGACCCTCTGCAATAAAAATATGAGAAACCGAGTGAACCCAATACAGATGGAGATCTCGGAACCCTGAGCTTCAGAGGATAGGACAGAAGGTGGGCTGAGTGAGGACTAGAAGAGGAAGTGGAACAGGAGCAATAACAGAAGAAAAATGAGCAGACTGTAGGTTGTGTGTAGTGGTGCAGCCATCTTGAGCTTGATCAAGTGACTCCTGGTGTGGCACTGTAAGATCAAGGGTTCAAACCCACTATCCATTCCTTGGAAACCCCATACAGGGTCACTATGAGCTGGAACAGACTTAACAGCTATTAAAAATAACAGTAACATAGATGGATAATCCTGGTATGGCACTGTAGGATAAGCTCTGGACTAAGGTCAATTTTAATCACAGGGTCGGCAATTGAAACTTACCAGCTGTTCCTTAGAAACCATACACAAAGTCATTAGGAATAAGAACCGACTCATAGGCACTTAACAACAACAAATAGATACAGTGGTCTGCAGGTACAGGACAGAATGCAGCAAGAGGGTGCAGTTCTTCCTGTTCCCAGCTCTCCTGCCAGCTGGGAGCATGCTCAGTCACCACTCTTGCCAATTCAATGACCAGTTGTTGTTGTTGTTTTTGTTGTGTGCTGTCAAGTCGATTCTGACCCATAGGAACCCTGTATAGGGTTTCCAAGGAGCAGCTGGTGAACTTGAACCACTGACCTTGCAGTTCAAACGACTTTGCAGACTGATGTATTAGCCCACAGCGCCACACCAGGACACCAGTTGTACCTCTTTTTTCATAGTCTGTGCTCTGCTTGGGGTTGGGTATGGGCATAGCACCTCTGCTTCAGGATGCATGTGAACCCACCCTGATCTATACTATCTAGTAAACACTAAGCTGCATTCACACTTCCATTCTCAATCACATCCACCAGGAGACAGGTGGTGAGAGCCTGAGAACACACCACCACACAATCATCAATAAGTTAAACATAAGTACAATACCACAATATCTCATAGAACACAGAAAATTTCAGCTTATATGAAAAAACAAGACAGAGTACCTCAAAAAAGACACCAAATTATAGAGTCAGAAAATATTATCTCAGAGATGGTATTGGAACTACTTAATAAGGAATCAAACAAATACTATTTAGGCACCTTCAAGTTATTGAGAGAATGATCAAGAAAACTGCAGAAAAAAGACAGAACTGTAGAAGAATTCAGGAAACAAACTGACGAAATGAATGAAAAAGTAGGAACCATACAAAATTAGAAAGTCAGAAGATTAACATTAAGATTTCGAAAGTAGATAACATACTGAAAGGGCAATGAAGTAGAATTAAATCAATGGAAGACCAAATTACTGAGTGTGAAGACAAATCTCTCAATATTCATCTGCTAAAGGAACAATCAGAAAAATAAGCAAAACAAAAACATTGAAGAAAGCCTGAGATTTATGTTGGATACGACCAAGATAAATAATTTATGTATGACTGTAATTCCAGAAGAAGATATAACAACAACAACAACAACAAAAGCAAAAACAAACAACCCACAGATAATATTGTCCAAGAATTGTTGGAAGAAAACTTTCCTACTGTCTTGAAATATGAGAAGACAGCCATTCAAGAAGTTGAACAAACTCCAAATAGGATAGACCCCAAAAGAAAAATAAACCTAACTATAATCCTAAGCACTAGACCAAGCCTTACTCCTAGCCCTAGGTCAACCCCGACCCCTAATACTAGCCCTCGTTCTAGCCATAACCATAACCCTAATACTAAACAAAGACCTAGACTTAGCCTACTCCTAGCCTTAGTCCTAACCTTAACACTTATTTCTTACTCCTAAAAGAATAATAATAATAATAGAAAAAGCAAAGACAATTCCAGATTGGGAGAAAATATTTACAAAAATCAATTAAGATTTGTGCCCAGACTATATAAAACTAAAAAACCCCACTGTTGTTGAGTCGATTTGAACTCATAGCAACTCTA
>NW_006408560.1:10196617-10202941 GCF_000296735.1 Chrysochloris asiatica
AACAACTGCCTCTTGGTCCAGGTACAGATTCCTCATGAGCACAATTAAATGTTCCGAAATACTCATATTTCACAATGTTGTCCATAGCTTGTCATGACCCACACAATCGAAAGCCTTTGTGTAATCTCCCGCCATAGAGCTATTATAATAAGAAGAGACAATTACAAAGGATAAACATGGGCACTTGTGAAATGCCAGACCAGATGTTACGGCAAAGGAGAGAAGAGAATGGGAGAAAACACAGCTCTATTTAAGCTACCTATGATAGTTAATTTTATTTGACAACCTGTCTGGGTTATGGTACCCAGGTTTTTAATCTAACAATAGTCTAGATGTTGCTGTGAAGATATTTTGTAGATGCTATTAACATTTCCAACCTATTAAATAAAGAATGCTACCTTTTATCATGTGGGTTTTGTTGTTGTGTGAAGTGCGTCGAGTCGGTTCCGACCCATTGCGACCCTGTATAGGGTTTCTGAGGAGCAGCTGGTAAGCTTGAACCACTGACCTTGCAGTTCAAATGGCTTTGCAGTCTGGCGCATTAACCCACAGTGCCACATCAGGACTACAATGTGGGTGGGCCTCCTTTAATCAACTGAGGCCTTAAGAGCAAAAACTGAGGTTTTCCAGAAAAGAAGGAATTCTGCTTCAAGACTTACATAGAAATCCTGCCTGTGATTTATTTGGCTGCCAGTCCCTACAATTGTGTGAATGGATTCTTGAAAATAAATCCTTTAACTATGTATTAAGAGTTCTGGTGACAGCACTTAACAACAACTGTGTATTGGGTTTTGTGTTATTGGTTTTGTTTCTCTGAAGAACCTCAACTGATGCACCAACTTGGTTGTTGATGAGAATGGAGACAGAGGGGTCAGACTGAGGACAGGGGTACTGTCAAAGAATTCAGGACCGCCTGTTGATTCAACTCCTGCCCCTTGGCTGTGTCCCTGGAAGAAGACCCTGTCTTCCTCTCACAAGCCTAGGATTTGGTCTGCATTATCACCTACCTTCCCTTCTGAGTTGGTTCTCACTCATTCATTCCATGATTTATTTTTTAGGAAAAGCATTTGTTGGGTGTCTGTAGGCTATGTGCTAGATAGCCAATGTTGAGAATCCAGCAATGAAGAACAGAGACACAGTTTCTATCCTCAGAGAATTTTTAAACTGGCAAATGAGACAAACGATGTAGTGGTAAATATTATTAATGGGGAAATTCAGCTGCTTTAGGGGAAACCTTACTTTATGTGGTGTGGGTACTTTCGTTTTTCCATCACCTGTGATTTTCAGGAACAATTAGAGAAGCTAGTTTTAGTCTAAATGTATAAAATCTTGGGCAAGAATGGGCATCACTAAAGTGGGCAAAAGCCAAAGGATCAGAACATTCAGAAGCACTCCGTGGAGTAGTTCTTATGAAATACAAATAGACTCATCCTAGGTGGCTTCCTCAAATCCCAACCTTGACTCCCTGGGTTGATATTTTTACACCAATTGCCTCCAATCCTTTTGTCCTGGAGAAGCTGAGTCATTGTCCCCACCTTGCAGCCCATCCTTTGTATTATTAGAGTCAGAGATTGACAAGCAGGGCAGACATCCTGTGCTGACAGAAGAATGAATCATCAACTAGTCACTTGTCCCAAAGCATGAGGGCAAACCCCTGAAGAAGAACCTGAGAGGATTCTTCCCCAGTGGTTCTGCCACTCTGGGTCCTAGTGAGGGCTGGATCTGATTGACCTTTGGGAAGAATTCATCATCTGAGTGTGCTGGCTAGCATCACAGGAGTAGGCAATGCAACATCACAGGATTAATTCTGAGACATGCATTTTTACGAAGACATATCAGTAACATGTGCCATGGACTACCAAAAGAACAAAACAATCTGTGTTGGAAGAAGTCCAGCCAGAGTGCTCATTGGAAGTGAGGATGGCCAGACTTTGTCTCATACTTTGGACACACTGTCAGGAGGAACCAATCCTGGAAGAAGGATATCATGTTTGGTAGGAGGGTCAGAGAAAAAAGGAAAACCCCCAACAAGATGGATTGGAACAGTGGCAGCAGCGATGGGCTCAAATGCAGTAACGATTGTGAGGTTGGTATAGGACTGGGCAGTGTTTCCTTTTGTTGTACGTAGGGTGGCTATGAGTTGGTACAGACTCTGTGATGCCTAACAACAATATCAGTAACAAACTAACCTACCAACCAAGGGCCACACATACAAAAACATACAAACATAGGTGAAATACTTTTTCCTTAATAAATCACAGTCCTTTTCCATTTCAAAACTTTCCATCACCATAACCATCTGTATCGTATGAAATGATGCTAAATCATTTATAGAGAAAATGGGTTTAGGAACCTGAAAAATTTGCATTGGCTTACAATTTCATTGTTTCCTCTTGGGTTCTTCCAATTACCCCCTTTATTGAAAGTGCCATAGGCTGCCAAAAGAACAAACAGATCGTGTGTTGGAAGAAGTGCAGCCAGAGTGCTCCTTGGAGGCCAGGATGGCCAAACTTTGACTTCGTCTCTCATACTTCAGACATATTGTCAGGAGGGATCAGTCTCTGGAGAAGGATATCATGTTTGGTAAGGGGGGGGTCAGAGAAAAAGAGGAAAACTCCCAGAGAGATGGATTGGCAATATAGCAGTATCAATGGACTCAAGTGTGGCAACAATTGTGAGGTTGTCCCAGGACCAAGCAGTGTTTCATTCTGTTGTACATAGGGTCGATATGAGTTGGTACTGACTCGATGGCACCTAAAACAACATTATGTAAAAGCACTAACCTATTTCATATGCTGAAAATGTTGCTGATCCAAAGTCATGTTATTGTTGTTAAGTGCTATCCAGTGGGTTCTGACTCATAGAGACCCTGTATAGGGTTTCTGAGGAGCAGCTGGTGAGTTTGAACTGCTAATTGTGTGGTTTGCCATCCAGTGCTGATCCTGCAGTGCCACACCTTTCATACTGTTTAATAATAAGGATTCCTGCTATATCCTTAAAGCTGTAAAACAATAGGAATCAAAGTGCTTCTCCTTCTAACAAGGAAACCTATAGATATATTACCATTGGACATATTATGCAATAGCAGACCAGATCCTACCACCATCACTGCCCTGCCCCCTATCGCATTCCAGCCTAAAAAATGAGATACTGGAAATATGAGAAAAAATGTTGAGTAGGGAGTCATGATCGTGGTAGAAATGTCTATGGTATTTTCCTTCTCTTCCCCATGAGGAAAGGGAACAGGGTGCCCATTCTGTGAAAGAGTTCTAAAAGGACTGCTTGTTGAGGTTAGGACTGTTGGCAAGAACAATACATGAGCTTTCAATCCTTGCTTAAGCTGTAGACTTGCATTTGTTTTTTGCACTTAACTATGATAAGGATAAAGAGATGTGGGAGAGCAGGACAGAGAAAGTGAACAGCCGATTTGCTGATCAGCCGATTTGCTGATCATTTCATGGGCAAAACCAAAAACCAAACCAGCTGTCATCTAGTAAAGAGTGCCTCCGTATGTTGCAAAGTATAACTGAACCCCACAGAGATTTCAAGGCTGTTGTGAGCTTTTGGATGCAGCTTCTGGATGGATCCAAACTGTTAGTAGCTGAGTTCTTAAACACTGACACTAGTCAGGATCTCTTTTCCTAAGGCAAGTGGTAGGATTTTCCTAGGAGCCAACTGGGTGTCAGAAAAAGAAGGAGGGCAGGCTTGAGCTGGCTTGCTAGTCCTCTGCTCAGAGAGTTGGCTATGGACAGACGGAAACCAGCAACAACTGATACATGGAGTTGGGCACTTTAGTTGCTCAGACAGGTAGCCAAAACAGAATCTATGCCACTGTGTTTTGGGGAGATCCATCAAAGTCAAATAATTTCCTGGATCTTCCCACAAGAGCAGGAAGAATTCAACAGCAAGAACAGTTAATAGATGTTTCACTGCTCCCCCACTCCACCTTTGTTGTTGTTAAGTGCTGTTGAGTCATTTCCGACTCATAATGACCCTATGTAGGCCTTCTGAGGAGCAACTGGTGAGTTTGAACTGCCGATCTTGAGATTCAAACTAGCCTTGCAGTCCAGGGCTTATCCTATAGTGCCACACCTGGACTCTCTGCCCTTAAATATGGTGGAAGGGAAGAAAATACCCAGAAGGTGGAGTCCCTCTAGCAAGAACTGACCAGAATTGGGGGAAGAAGAGTATTTAAAACTAAAATTTTAAATTGAATTAAATTGAACTAGGCTTTTAATATTTTTTTGTACTTCCTGGAAGTGAGTGGGAAGGTAGTGAATTCATCTGATATATCTTGGATTGGGAAGGAAAATCCAGTCTGGCACAGGGGAAGGCAGCATTTGGGGAAAAGTAAAAATGTTTGTTATCTGTAACACTGAGCTTACACTAAACCAATCATAAATATTCAGCACAACTTTGTACCAAGTGTTTTTCTTGAGTCCTTACCTGTATCCATATCAATGGAGGAATAGCATATTTTTAAGCTAGGACCATGTTTCCCAAACTGTCAATGCTAGAATTAGTTTTGTGAAATCAGTGTGTGTAATTGTGTATATTTATCAAAAAAGTTGAAAAAATGTTGTATGTATACCTACTCATAAATTTTTGGTGTAGCCAAACCTATCAACAGGTTATGTATAAATGAAGGGAAATCAGATTGCTTGGCTTTTCTGATCTTGAACCAGACTTCCATACTTAGTGCACAACAATGCTGGATTTGGGACAGCTAATGTGTGGGAGAAAGGAGCTCTGGTAGCGTAGTGGCTGCGAACCACAAGGTCAGCAGTTTGAAACTACTAGCTGATCCATGGGAGAAAGATGAGGCTTTCTGCTCCTGTAAAGATTCACAGCCTCGGAAACCCTGTTATAGGGTCGCTAGGAGTCGGAAACGACTCCACGGTATATAACAACAGCAACATCATGTGGGGGAAGCACCCTGACCAGCATGATGGGTGGGAATGCAAAGGATGTGCCAGTGCAAGGAATAGTCGTAAAAAACACACAAAACCTTGTAATGTCATATATTTGGTGTAGGCACTGAATGAGATTTCAAGAAACTAGGTATTGAGTAGTATTAATGTATGGAAGAATGTCATAGCAGGTGAGTTCTCTGGAAGGAATCAAATGCTTTCTCCAGATACATTGTCAACTTGGATATCATCAGTTCAGTCTCTAAAGTTAAAGAAGAATGACTGTGGGGACAAATTTTAGGCCAGGATAGGAACTTCCCTCTTGGACTTTTGGGTTATCTAATGCTGCTCCTCAAGTCGGGTTCTAGTTTAGCTGTAAGCTCTGGACCCTTGACAGCTGCGAGAGCGCCAGACTACTTCCCACTGCACTGCTTGGTGGTAGGAGCTCTGGTTGTGGCAATGGTGGGCTGTATAGGACCTGGGTTGGGACCACGGTAAAAGGAAATCGGAAGTGGACACAGAGCTGGTCACAGAATAGGTACTTTGGAGGGCCCTTGGGAAGTTACTTAGGAAGACTTGGACGTGTCTAGTATAGTGGATAATTTTGCTGGCAGCGTGTCTCAGTAGGACTCAAAGAACATTAAATGCCTGTTCAGATATATCAAATAAGACTCAAATAAATTTTCTTTTGAAAGTAAATCACATTATGTGGACAATTTAGGGATAGAATAAACACATTCAGGTTATGTTGCAGAAACTCAATTATCAGAAGTTGAACAGTGGCTGGGCGGAGAGTCACTTTGCCCTGGACTTCAGGGTTGGCTCCTTTCTCTGTTTTTACTTTTCTTTCTTTTCTGCTGTATTTCTTAATACTCACCTCTTCTTCTGAAGCTTATGAGCCCCGACACAGAGATGCTTCCTTGGTTTTCAGCTAAGAGTTTATCCCTGTGGAGTTTGAAGAGGAAAGGTGCTCATGACAAGGACACTTTTCATGTGATGGAGTATCTTAAACAAGCAGATGAGGGCCATTTCTAATATTCTCTAATCTTTTTTGTTTTTTTTTTTAAATAAATGTTTATTGTGAATTGTGTGATAGTCTATGTGGGAGAACATTAGTTTTACATTCATTCTATCATCTGTTACCATCCCGTCCATGCATCCTCACCCAACCAAAGGGTGTACCCTGTAAGCCTGCACGCCCCACCACAGTCCTCAGACCCTTTCCCTCTCTGGATCCCAAGTCCCCAGCCACACCATCTCTTGACGTCGTCTTCTCTGCCTCCATCTCAGGCCTCACTGCTTCTCTGGATAGGGTCCCGCTCTCTGTTTTCTCCATTGATGGTCCTGGGACTGAAACGTTAATCACTCCCCTCCTTGCTACAAAATGTCCACCTTTAGATTTCCAACCCTCACA
>NW_006408560.1:10218717-10219280 GCF_000296735.1 Chrysochloris asiatica
CAATTAGAGAAAAGTTATGAAAATAATTCATAATGAATAAAATAAATTAGGCACTTCTGAAATTATTGCACTTTAGAGCCTATATGAAATATTTTATTGAAGTTTTGGTGAAAGTTTGCACAGCAACTTAGGTTCCTATGTAAATTAATACTCATATGGAAATTAATGAGAGAATGCATACAAATCATGTAGTGCAGAGTCTGGATTCTAAATAATCAATAATAATATAATAAATAAGGCAATGAGATGGATTCCAAAATATGCATTTGAATCAGGGCCTCTGAAGAAGTGCTGCTTGGTCTACATGCATGATTATTCAAAACTCTCAGAGATCAATGAAGAATCTTCTTCTATTTGGACTGCTATTCCAGGAAATCTCTATGTCCCCTGGGCTTCCATAATCAATAAGCATAGATTAACATGAATTTATAAAATTTGGACAAATGTTGCTCTCTCTTGGAGTCATTCAATCTCTGAAATTTCCAGCAAAGTCAGACACAATACTACTTTCCTTCTTAGTGAAAATTCCCCCCCCTTAGCATCAGAAAATACTAGGATAAGTA
>NW_006408560.1:10220576-10249761 GCF_000296735.1 Chrysochloris asiatica
AAGGTGAATTCAGTGGGGATTCTATCCCCCCCGCCACTATGAAACTAAACTCCCTCTTGAAACCTTGTAAGCCAGCCATTTTATGCCTTTATAGTCCCCCCATTTAAGATAGCCAATGTCTAAGTTACTCATCCCTATCAGCCCTATATACAGACGGGATAGAATTGATACTTGATATGAAAACTCCTTCCCTCTTAGTTGGTACTTTGAGCTACTACATTCTACATACTACTATATGTCAAGTTCATCAAATTGTAGCAATTTACACTTGTTTCCTTTATCAAAAACCATTTTTTTTAATCTTCTTCTACTTGAGTTCTGATCATCAAGCCATCAAAGCTATGTCGAATAGGTACTATCTACAAGCTTGGGCATTCTTGTGCAACTCCCGTTACATAATATCAGCTGGACACTTCACTCTCTTCTCTAGTCCTCTGTGGCTATGTCCTTGTCCATGGGCTCAGGAGTCCCCAGGTCTCACCACACTTTGGACCAACCAGCCCTTGCTCTTCTCTCTCTCATCTCCAGGTCAATGGGAGTCTATGGAATGTGGTCGAACTCAGCCCATATCTTCATTGCTGTGTTTTCCTTTCTTCCACTTATTGGTAGACCAGCATGGTTGCCAGCAAGTTTAAATGCCTGCTCATGGGTTCCCTTTGAATTTCAGTCTTGGAAGGGTATTTGTCCTGAAGGACTTGATTGCTTGCCTTGATGGCTCTCTGGTAAAGTATTTGCTTGTTCTTGTAGTAACCAATCAGACTGCTGTTTTTGTTTTGGATTTTTCCTGCTGGCCTTTCTTTCAAGAAATATCTTCTGTTCCTCTAGCTACTCCAGGCTGGTCTGCTTGTCCTTTCAAGTGGGACTGTCCCATCTCTGAAGGTTCTGGATGGGCCTCTGGATTCCACCTAGGGCCCTATACACTACAAAGACTCCGTAGGAAGCCTATTTCACTGGGCAAGTTCTAGAATCCCTTTTAGGTAGTTAATGAGTCTCTTAATCTGTAGAATATTAGCTCAAGATTGTTCTAGAAATGGTAATGGCAACGGAAAGAGTGCAAGCACTTTTTCATGCTTCTGCTTGTATCACATTTACTAATATCCTATTGGTCAAAGCGTATCATAAAGATCCACAGACTACCAAGGATTTTGGAAACATATTCTATTTTTTGATAGGAAAAGCTGTGAAGTCACATGACAAAAAGTATGGTTATAAGGAAGGATGAAAAACTGGATTCATGAATTCAGTTGATATACTACTTATATACACTGTAAATACCATTAAAAATAAAGACATTCTTATAACACTGTCCCTCTACACACACACCCCAAATGGAGAGTATTCACTGGCAAAAGATTATGTAGATGGAAATAATAAGGAATTCTTCAAGCAGAGGAAAACGACTCCAGATATTGGTTCAGATATAGATGAAAGACTAATTTACAACAAACATAAGTTAACTATATCAGTATAATAAATATAAAAGAATATTGACCATATATAATAATAAATGGAGTCCTGGTGTGGCGCTGTGGGTTAACGCGCAGGACTGCAAGGTCAATTTGAACCACAAGGTCGGTGGTTCAAGCTCACCAGTTGCTCCTTAGAACCCCTTTAAGGGCCACTATGAGTCACAACCAACTCAATGGCACTTAACAGCAACAACAACACAATAATAATTATTATTTACAGTACCAATGGATAACTGGACAAACGCATAAAGATCTTGTTGTTGTTGTTGTCAGGTGCCATCGAGTCGGAACCGACTCATAGTGACCCCATGCACAGCAGAACGAAACAATGTCCGATCTTGGGCCAACCTCACTACCGCGGTCACACTTGACGCCATCAGTGATGTCACCTGGCTGATCCATCTTGTTGGGGGTCTTCCTCTTTTTCTCTGACCCTCCACCTTACCCAGCATTACATCCTTCTCCAGTGACTGTTCTCTCCAGACAATGTGTCCAAAGTAGGAGAGATGAAGCCTAGCCATCTTGGCCTCCAAGGAGCACTCTGGTTGTACTTCTTCCAAAACAGATCTATTGGTTCTTTTGGCAGTCCATGGCACTTTCAGTATTCTCCTCCAACACCACAACTCAAAGGCATCAGTTCTTCTATGATCTTCCTTATTCACTGTCCAGCTTTTGCATTCATATGAGGTTATTGAAAATACCATGGCTTGGGTCAGGCACACCTTAGTCCTCAAGCTGACATCTCTGCTCCTCAACACTTAAAAAGTTCCTGTGCAGCAGATTTGCCCAATGCAATACGTCGTCTGATCTCTTGACTGCTGCTTCCGCGAGTGTTGATAGTTGATCTTAGGATATATAAAAATGTCATATTTCAGTTACTGATTGAAAAAACATGCAGAAAAATCAGTAAGGATACAGAAAATTGAAAACATGATTAACAAATTTAATCTTTTTGGCATTGTAGGTTGTTGTTAAGTGCTGTCAAGTTAGGTCTGACTCCTAGTGACCCTGAACAGGATTTCTGAGGCTGTAAATCTTTGTGAGAGCAAAAAGCCCAGTCTTTGTAGTGCAGAGATGGTGATGGGTTCAAACCACTGACTTTGTGGTTCATAGTTCAGTGTTTTTTTTTTTTTAAAAAAAAAAAAAGCAAAAACTTATATCCTTTTTCAAATACACTTGGATCTTTCATCTTAGTTGATGATACTTTGGACCAAAACGAAGCTTTTAAATGATGGAACATTAACATTATTCAGGACTTTTTTTTTTGTTTTTTCCACCCTGAGGGACCCAATGCTTATCCTCAATCTAACTGACAAAGAGCAACTTACACTTTATTTCTTGACTGTAAGTTGCATCTTTTATTTTAAGTATTGAACCATGCTAACATCCTTGTCTGAAACACCATCCTCCCTCTTCCTGATCTATCCCAGAAGCCCTCTGTTAAATATTAAGCTCTTGATTCTCAACTTCAAACCAAACTTTTTAATGGTTTGTGACACTGGACCTGGACCCTCGGATAATGCTTTTCCTATACCTGTCAATAGGGTGAGCTAGAGTTATGCAAAAGGAGAGGAGAGGAAGAGGGGACTTGTTCCTTTACATTTTGCTTTCTAAAGCATTGTAAGCATTACTGTACTTTAAAAAAAATATATGGAAGCAGCAGTTTGTTTCTGTTGCCAGTTTTCCTCACAAGTCCAGGACCGGTTTTATCTCGGTCCCTCAGAACCTACAGCATCACTCGTCAGTGCCTCCTCCACAAAGATCTGGATTTCAGTTCTGTGCTTTCCTCCTTTAAGATTCTAAGATCCAAGAACACCACTTTCTTTCCTTTTCTCTCTCAGCCCTAGAGACGGTAATACTTGTTCTATGTTCCTGTACTAGTCCCCATTTGTAGTTTCAATCCTCTGAAACCTATAAAACCAATTCCTTATTATTTCTGTCAAAATAACTAAAGTTCTCTATTTTCTTGAATATTCACAAACTGATAAGATCTCTAATAGGTTAATATAGTAGAACTGTTTTTGTTGTTGTTAAATGCCGTGACTCGGTTCCGACTTATAACAACCCTGTATAGGGTTTCCAAGGAGAGAATGGTGGTTCAAACGACTTTGCATTTCAGCGCATTGGCCCACAGCACCACACCAGAACTCTCTCTGATGGCTTGTTGTTGTTGTTGTTAGGTGCCATCGAGTCGATACCGACTCAGCGACCTTATGCACAGCAGAACGAAACACTGCCCGATCCATAATAAAACAAATTAGATAAAAAGGAAAATCCTGAAGTTAGATTTATTTAAAATGCATTAGGTACAATTGTTTTTGAAATATACAGATCTCTTTTCATTTAACACCCATATTTTCCGCCAGTAAAATGGTTATTAGTTTAAAGTACAGAATAAATACATCACTATCAGGATGCTTATTTTCCCCCCAAGAGTCCTGGTGTGGCGCTGTGGGCTAATGCGCTAGACTGCTAAGTCAGTTTGAACCACAAGATCGGCGGTTCAAGCTCACCAGCTTCTCCTTGGGAACTCTATACAGGGTCGCTATGGGTATGAACTGACTTGACGTCACTCAACCACCACACAATGACAACAAGCCATCTGAGAGTCCTGGTGTGGCACTGTAGAATTAAGCACTGGACCGCAAGTTTGGATTGAACCAAACCACAAGGTCAGTGGTTCAAACTCACCAGCCACTCCTCAGAAACTCTATGCAAGGTTGCTAGGAGTAGAAACCAACTTGATAGGTCTTAACTACAACATCAATGACAGCTGTTCCAGAAGCCGAATTATAGGTAACAGAATGTGGCATCAGGATTGGAGGAAGACTCATTAACAACCTGTGATTTGTAAATGATACAATCTTGCTTGCTAAAAGCAAAGAAATCTTAAAATACTTCTTTGACATTTTTGCTTTTTAATACTTTCAAGAAGTCTTTGTGATGGGCATTGACTGCTGATCTGAGAGAATTCAATTCTTGACAATTTGAATTTTTCATCACTTATCATATATTATTTGTCATGTTATTGTTGTTAAGTAACATCCAGTCAGTTCCGACTCATAGCGACCCTGTATAGGGTTTCCAAGGAGTGGCTGTCGCATTTGAACTACCAACCTTGCAGTTCACACCAACCTTGCAGTTAAGTGCTTATTCTACAGCACCACATTAGGACCCCATTACCTATCACATATTAAAAACAATTACAATAATACAGAATGCAGGACAACAAAGGTAGTATTAGAAAACAGCATGAATATTCTAAAGAAACGTTTGTAAACAGTTCATGCTGCTTAACATTAGCAGGCAGAGGACTAGGAAAAGAAACAAAAGTGAGGCTGTCACAGAGAAGTAAGCTCATTATATTAGTTAGGATTTGTGGAGACCAGAGATCTGAGTGTTAAGAGTCTCCCCAATAATGCAACCACATCTTCATTAAACATTTTTAGAAATGAAAATATATATACATCTACATGATAATATATAACATAAATATTGCATCTATCCTTTTCTTCTGAATGCATGCTCACTCACATTTTGACTGATAGTACATAAAACAGCCTTTATAATAGACCAGGATATCTATATTATACATCTGAATTATACAAAAAGAAAACAGATCCATAACAGCTTAAAGGGATTTTCTTGTCTAAAATTACTATACAAAGTAGGAAGGTGCATTGTAAATCCCTTTATTCCTCTTCCATCTTTTTTCTGAACTTTATTCATATAACATCTGATTTTCTTTTTATAGTCCCCTCTTGTGAAAGGCATCACTATCCAGTCAGCCACCCTAAACCTCACAGCCTCCCCACCTCTAGTCAGCAAATTTAAGACATCTTCCTAAATTTCTTTGGTATTGATTCTTTGCTTCTCTATCAGAGTTCCCTATGACAAGTTCATTTCTTCACAAGTCTGGCACATGAGATTTTAGTTGCTTTTCTGTAGTTTTCTTTTCTTCAGTCAGTGGTGATAGCTTCAGGTCTGTTAGCTTTTGCAGTTGTTGTATCATGGTCATAGTCGTGTTCAAAGTAATACAAATGCGGCCTTTCATCTCTTTCTGTTCAACAGCAACTGGTTTAAAGTATGTATGCAAAGTCCGATATTGAGATTTTATCGCTGACAATTCTTTCCAGAGTGTAACTGGATCTTTCTTGCCAGTTGAATTAGGATGATTGTTCTTGATTTTATATTCCAGCCTGTACAGAATGCAATCCAGACCAGAATCAGCTTTCTGGAACAGTTCCATTTTATTGACCTCCACCTCCATGTGAACAGTTGACATTCCTTAGACTGTGGTGACGCTTAAGCCCCTTAAAATAGTTATTGATGAAGATCAAAGACCACATATATAGTGGTATATATGTGTAGTATATATACAGTATAGATTGTACCTTAGTGAAAAGGAAAAAAAATTTTTTCACCAATGGACCAATAAACAACATCATGTAAATGGAGAAAAGATTGAAATTGTCAGACTTCATTTTACTTGAGTCAACCATCAACACTCATGGAAGCAGCAGTCAAGATATCAAATGACGTGTTACATTAAGCAAATCTGCTGCACAAGAACTCTAAAGTCTTCAAGCAAAGATGCCAGTTTGAAGACTAAGGTACTCCTGCCCCAAGCCATGGTATTTTCGATAGCTTCATGTGCATATATGAAAGTTGGACAGTGATTAAGAAAGACTATAGAAAAATTGATGCATTTTAGTTATGGTGTTGGAAAAGAATATTAACTGTACCATGGACTGCTAGAGAAACAAATCAAGAAGACAATGGAAGAAGTATTGCCAGAATGCTCCTTAGAAGCCAGGATGGCCAGCCTTTGTCTTTCATAGTTCAGATGTATTTTCAGGAGTGACCAGTTCTTGGAGAAGAACATCATGCCAGGTAAAGTGGAGGGTAAGTGAAAAAGAGGAAGACCCTCAGTGGGATGGATTGGCATAGTGGCATCAGCAGTGGATTCAAGCTTAAAATTATGAGGATGGTGTAGGACTGAGCATAGTTTAATTTTGCCCTGATTACAGAGAGGCACTGAAATGTCAAGTTCTAGGTAAAATAAAGGAGAAAACAAATTCTTCAAAATTAGGAAGATTGTGTAAAGAGAGAAGAGCATAATTACCTAATTCTTTTAGCTTGTCTTTGATAAATAAAGAGCACACTAGCATTCCATAGGAGTACTGTGTGGCACTGTGGATTCATGCACTGAATTGCAAAGTGTGTTTGAACCACAAGGTCTACAGTTCTAACTCACCAACTGCTCCTTGGAAACTCTATACAGGGTCACTATGGGTTGGAACAGACTCGATGGCATTTAATAATAACAGCACAAAGAAGACGCATTCTATAAAGCAGCTCATGGAAAACTTACTTGTGTCCTCTGTACCCTTTCCGGCCTATCTTCACTTTCAGAAAATGGGCAAAGGACATGTATAGACTTTTCACTAAAGAAGATATATAAATAGTTAACAAACATGAAAGCGTGCTCAACATCATTAGTTATTGTTGTTGGTAAGTGCCGTTGAGTCAGTTTGGACTCACAGTGACCCTATATAGGGTTTCTGAGGAGCAGCTGGTGGGTTTGAACTACCAACCTTGTGGTTTGCAGTCCAGTGCTGATACTATGGAAAATGCACAATGATCTTACTTCACACTCATTAAGATGGTCATGATTCAAATAAAAACTAAAACAAAACAGAAAACAACAGCTGTTGGCGGGGATGTGGAGAAATAGGAGCCCTTATCCATCACTGGGGGGTTATAGAATAGTACAACTATTGTGAAAAACAGTTTGGCAGTTCCTCAGAAAGTTTAACAAAGAATTACCATGTTGTTGTTAAGTGTTGTTAAGTCGGTTTCGACCCATAGTGGCTCTGTATAAGATTTCCAAGGAGGAGCTGGTGAGTTTAAACCACTGATCTGAGGTTCAAATGGACCTTGCAGTACAGTGCTTTATGCCATAGTGTCTCACCTAGTGATTCCATTTCTAGGAATTTATCCCAAAGAACTGAAAGCAGAGATTCAAACAGATACTTGTATATCAATGCTTATTGCAGCACTAATCACAATGGTTCAAAGATGAAAGCAACCTAAAGGTCCACCAACAGAAGAAGAATGGATAAACAAAACGTGTGAACAAAATGGAATATTATTGTTGTTATGTGTCATCAACTCATAGTGCTGCTATGCACAACAGAAGGAAACAATGTCAAGTCCTGCCCCATTTTAACAATTGTAACGTTTAAGCCCATTGCTGTAGTCACTATGTCAATTCATCTTACCTGGAATCTTCCTAGTTCATGCTGATCCTCCACTTCAATCAACATGATGTTCTTCAGGGACTGGTCCCTTCTGACAATATGTCTGAAGTTGGACAGATGAAATTTTGCCATCCTTGCCTCTAAGGAATATCCCGGCTATAATCCTCCTAAGACAGATTTGTTTCTTCTTCTGGCAGTCCATGGTACTTTCAATATTCTTCATCAACACCATAATTCAAATGCATTGATTATTCTACAGTCTTTCTTATTCATTGTCCAACTTTCACGTGCCTAGGAGGCAACTGTAAATACCATAACTTGGGGTAGGCACATTTTAGTTCTCAAACTGATATTTTTGTTGCAGATTTGCCCAATGCAATGGCATTGTTTGATTTCTTGATTGCTGCTTCTATGAACATTGATGGTGGATCCAAGCAAAAGGAAGTCTGACAACTTTAATATTTTTTCCATTTATCATGATTTATATATAGGTCCAGTGATGAGGGTTTTTACTTTCCTTACAATGATATGTAATCCATACTAAAAGCTGTAGTGTTTGATCTTCAGCAGTAAGTAAATATTTCAAATTCTCTTCGATTTCAGCAAGCAAAATTATGTGATCTGCATATTGCAAGTTGTTAAGGAGTCTTTCTCCAATCCTGATGCCACACTTTTCTTCATATAATCCAGTTTCTCAGATTATTTGCTCAGCATACAGATTGAATTAGTATGGTGAAAGAATACAACCCTGGCACACACCTTTTCTGATTTTAAACCATTCAGTAACTCCTTGTTCTGTACCAATGACTGACTCTTGATCAATGCACAGGTTCCTCATGCACATAGTTAAGTGGTCTTCACAATGTTGTCCATAACTTGTCAAGATCCACATAGTCGAAAGTCTTGGCATAGTCTATAAAGCACAAGTAAACATCTTTCTGATATTCTCTGCTTTTAGCCAAGGTCCATCTGATATTAACAATGATGTCCCTCATTCCACATCCTTTTCTGAATCTGGCTTGAATTTCCCTTTTGATGTACTGCTGCAATAATTTTTGAATTATCTTCAATAAAATTTTACTTGCATGTGATATTAATGATATTGTTTGATAATTTCTGCATTCTGTTTCGTGACCTTTCTTTGGAATGTGCACAAATATGGGTCTTCCAATCGGTTGGTCAGGTAGCTGCATTCCATATTTCTTGACTCAGAGGAATGATTACCTCACAATGCTATATCAGTTTATTGAAACATGTCAATTTGTTTTCTGTCAGTTTCTGGAGGCTTGTTTTTCATCTATGCCTTAAGTGTACCTTGGACTTCTCCCTTTAGCACCATCGATTCTTGATGATATGTTACTTCTTTAAATGGTTGAACAACCCCCATTTCTTTTTGGTACAGTATTCCTTCCATTTTCTTAGGATGCTTTCAACATCATTTAATATTTTGCCTATGGAATCCTTCAATATTTCAAGTTAAGGCTTGAATTTTTTCTTCAGATCTTTCCATTTGAGAAATCCTGAGTGTGTTCTTCTCTTTTGGTTTTCTAACTCCAGGTTTGTGCACATTTCATTATAATACTTGACTTTGTTTTCTCAAGCTACTTTTTGGAATTTTCTGCTCAGCTCTTTTGCTTCCTCATTTATTCCATTCATTTTAGCTTACCTACATTCAAGAGTAAGGAGTTCTGTTAGCATAGTGGTTACAAATCAGGTTGCTAACCTCAAGGTCTGCACTTCAAAATTACCAGCCATTCTGAGGGAGAAAGATGAGGCTTTCTGCTCCCATAAAGATTTACAGCCTCAGAAACCCTAGACAGGGTCGCTATGAGTTGGAACCGACTCCACGGTACTCAACCACCACCACCACCAACACCACACTCAAGAGTCTCTTCTGACATCCATTTTGGTCTTTTCTATCTTTTTAATGACCTTTTTGTTTTCTTACTGTATGATCTTGATGTCATCCCATAACTCTTCTGGTCTTTGGTCATTAGTGTCTAATGCATCAAATCTGTTCTTGAGATGGTCTCTAAATTCAGGTGGGATCTATTGAAGGTTATATTTTGCCTTTCTTGAACTTTAAAAAAATTTTTTTAGCTTCAGCCTGAACTTACATATGATCAATTCCACATTCTGCCCTGCCCTGTTTTTTCTTATGATATTGAATTTCTTCTCCATTTCTTCATACAGGTATATTTAATTTGATCCCTGAATATTTCATCCGGTGAGGTCTGTATGGATAGTTACTTTTAATGTTATTTCAAAAAATATTTGCAATGAAAAAGTCATTGATCTTGAAAAATTCTGTCATGTGATCTAAAGCATTATTTCTATAATCAAGGTCATATTTTCCAATTACTAATCCTTCCTCTGTTTCCAATTTTTGCATTCCAATCACCAGTAATAATCAACCATCTGATTTCATAATTGATCCATTTCAGACTGAAGAAGTTGTTAGAACTCTTCAATTTTATCATCCCTGGCTTTAGTGGTTAGTGTGTAAATTTGAATGATAATGGTATTAACTGGTCTTTCTTGTAGGCATATGCATATTATCCTATCATAGACAGCATTGTACTTCAAGATCTATCTTGAAATGTTCTTTCTGATGATGAGTGTGATGCCATTCCCCTTCAATTTGATGTTACTAGCTTAGTAAGTCATATTATTGTTAGATTCAAAATGGCCAACGCCAGTCCATTTCAGCTCACCAATGCCTAGGATGGTGATCTTTATGTATTACATTTCATTTTTGATGGTTTCCAATTTTCCTAGATTCATAATTCATTCATTCCATGTTCTTATTATAAATGGATATTTGCAATGGTTTCTTCTCATTTTGCGAGTTGTACCCCATTAGCAAATGAAGGTCCAGAGAGCTTTGTTTCGTTCATGTCATTATGGTCAGATCTACTTTGAGGAGTTAGCCCTTCAGTGGTATTTTGAGTGTCTTCCAATCTGAGGTGCTCATCTTCTAGCACTACATCTGATAGTCTTCTGGTGTTGTTCATAAGGTTTTCAGTGGCTAACCATTCATAAGTAGTTTGCCTCTCCTTCTTCTTAGTCTGCCTTACTATGTAAGCCATGCTGAAACTTGTCTATAATAGGTGATCTTGCTGGTATTGAAAATACTGGGGGCATAGCTTCCAGCATCACAGCAGCATACAAGCCATCACAGTACAACAAACAGACAGACAAATAGGACAATGGAATATTACTCAGCCATGAAGAATAATGAAGGTCTGATATATTAATGCTGCAACATGGATGAACATAGATATAGCATGTTGTGTGAAATAAATCAGTCACAAAATGAAATATATTGTATGATTCCACTTATATAAAATATTAAAACAGGTAAATGTATATAGACTTAAGGTTGTTAGTGGTTATCAAGTGCAGATGGTAGAGAGGAGGATAAGGGGATTTGCTGCTTAGGAGACACTGAACTTCTGTTAAAGGTGGTGGGAAAGCTTGGAAATGGTTAACGGAGATGGTTGCACAACATATAAATATAATTAATGTCACTATGTTGCACATAGGAAGAATGTTGATAAGGCAAATGTTTTGTTACTAGCATATATACCACAATAAAAATAGATTTGTGTGTGGGTGTGTCTGTGTATGAGAGAGAGAAAAAAAAAATCAGGTTAGAAGTTACCTGGGTTCAAAATTGGTCCATGAGGCTATAACAAAACATTTCCTTGAAGACCAAAGAAGGTAAGTTAGCATAGGGTAGATTGAGAAGAGAAAGCAGTGCTTTTATTTATTGTTTTTCCAAGTAGGCATAGGATCATAGTGTCTTGAGCAACCAGAATTTTGATCATGGAGCTCCAGCCTAGAAAAGAATAAGTACAGCTTTATCAGAGCAGTTCAGAGTCTCTCTGGAAAGGATGGTATGGAGACGCAAAAGAAGGGAATGTCAGGAATTACCCTGTAGGTGTCTGAGTTGTTCCATGAGCAACTTCCTGTTCCTCCCAGAGCCCTGGCTCACCAGGAACCCCATCAACCATGTGCCTATAAAATGCAGCTCAGGCATGGTTCCTCTTTGGCCCTGACACATCAGTGTCTACCTGGTTCACATCTTGTCCTAACCAAGGTAAGTTGGTCTTTGGTAACCCAGCTGAAAGGAGGGGCATGTTGGAGATACCAGGGGAAGGGAAGGACACCGAGTGTATTTGCTTTGGATCTAGTAGTACTCAGCCTGAAAAATATAGTCTCTAACTGGAAGAAGGGTGATAAATGTATCTAAATTCTTGCCAATGTTTGGTCTCTGGTAGCTGAGGCAGTTCAGATAGGAAGGGCAGATCCTAGGCCATTTGCATCTCACAGTCACATTGAGACACATTTAGAAAGGATGGCCGATGTTTGCAGAAAAAATGGTCATAGCCAACATTACCTGGAAATGGAATTTGTCTCCTTTCCTTTCCTCTACCTCAAATTAATGTCCTTCCTCTTTCCTGCCCTTACTTTCTTTTCTTGCTTTCCACAAACTCTATTTCTTCCTTCCTTCCTTCTTATCCCCCTCCCATTTCTCTCTCCTTTTTTTCTTTCCTTTTGACCTTTCTGTCTTGTCTTTATTAATCATTCACTAACTTGTTCGTTGTTGTGTGCCTTGAGAGCCCTACTCACAGAGATGGTATAGGACAGAGTTGAACTGCCCCATAGGGTTTCCTAGGCTGTAGAGGGGAGTCCTGGTGGTACAGTGGTTAAGAATTAGGTTGCTGGCTGAAAGGTTTGTGGTTTGAACCCACCAACTGCTTTGTGGGAGAAAGATGTGGCAGTCTGCTTACATAAAGATTCCAGCCTTAGAAACACTATGGGGCAGTTCTACTTTGTCCTATAGGGGCCCTCTGAGTAAGAATTGACTTGATGACAACAGACTTGGTTTGGTGATCTTTGCAGGAGGAGACCCTCAGTTCTTCTCTCCAGAGGGTGAAGTTGCTGGAGAGTTCAAATCGCTGACCTCTCATTTGGTAGCCAAGTGCTTAGCCAACTGTGCCATCAAGGGCTCCTATTTATTCACATATTCCATGAATACTTATTGGGTTCCTATGAAGTGACAGACACTGTTCCTGGACACAGATATAGCAATGTGCAAAGCAGGGAAAATATCTCCTTTTACTGAATACTTTTTATATTAAAGGAACTGAACCATATCCAAGAGATATAAAATGAATAAGAATGGGGCTTTGGACTGACCTTTGGCTTTCACTTTTGTAGTTATGATAAGCTCAAGATATCAGCAGCCTAAGGGTAGATTCTAAATGAGAAAACAGTGACTATAAGTGCATAAGTCTATAAAACATCTGTATTGGTTTTAGGTTGACTGAAATCCCACCAAGATGACTTGCCAGCAAATTCAGCCTCCTCTTAAGGTCACCAGTACTAAGTGTCCCCCCAAGTCTCCCCCAAAATACCCTCCAAAATTGCCCTGCTCCATTCTCTTCCAGCTCTAGCCTTAGCTCTGGGGTTCTGACATTGCCATCAGAGTGCCAGCTGTTGCCACTACTTTAGAGCCACCTGGGCTCTGAACGTCAAACGGATAATCAAAAAGCCAATGACCTGATCCAGTCTTTGTGCTTTTTATCCATCGTTGTGTTTCCATCCCTTCATGAGATACTGGGCCACAATAAATATTTTCAAGATTCTCTTTGTCTTGTGTTTTGTTTTTATTGTTTAAGCTCATGCTTCTACTTGTTGGCAGATGGTCTGCTTCTCTGTTAACTCTCTGAGCTGCCTAAGCAAAGGCCGTGATCCCAGAAGATTTCTGATAAGGAGAGTAGCAATTGGGTCTCTCTCTCTCTCTCCCAGTTGCTCTTGATAATTAAAGAAACCTTCCTCCCTAATCTAAACATGAGTAACTTTTTCTGTCTCTTGCTCATGCACAGGTACCACTTGGCACCTAGCCAACTCCGTTTTTACATCTGTTCTTATCAGAGAAAGAACAGATTCTCCCTCGATTGCAGCTCAAGGGACGGGGGGCACATGGAATATTTCCCTTGCACTGCTCACTATGGTTCCATTGCTATCCAGGGGAGACCTGATAAAACTGATCTTGCTTTGTCTCTTTTTGTGTGTTAGTAAAGCATTGTTTCATGCACCATCAGGTTGTATGGTTTGTGACTTTTGTTGGC
Source organism: Chrysochloris asiatica (assembly GCF_000296735.1). Lineage (NCBI taxonomy): Eukaryota > Metazoa > Chordata > Mammalia > Afrosoricida > Chrysochloridae > Chrysochloris > Chrysochloris asiatica. The sequence continues at coordinate 10,234,449 of NW_006408560.1, forward strand.
AATCTCCAATTTTGGTACAACACGACTCCATTTACCAAACTCTCTTCCTTCTATCTGAATATATTCCTGGGGTCTTAACTTTGTTTGATAGGGGAGAGATAAGTCTACCAAACATATGGAATTCCTTTTAAAAAATGGGTTGATGCACCAGACTGAAAAGCCATTTGAACTGCAAGGTTGGCAGTTCAAGCTCACCAGCTGCTCCTTGGAAACCCTATACAGGGTTGCTATGGGTTGGAACCGACTCGATGGCACTTAACGACAACAACAACATGCATGCTTTGTTTTAAACAAATATAATTTTGGACACATTACACAAATAAATTAGGGTATGCTGGTGTACTGGGAGAATCTTACTATAAATATTCCCCAAATGCCCCTTTAAACAATCAACTTTATATAACTATTACAGAAACTTTTCTTTTATATAAACAAATAAAAATATTAATTTGGACATTGCTTTCTAGATTCCCTTATAATAAAATATTAATTTATAAACTTGAGTGCCATCTTTGCTGTTGAGTTATTTCCTATTTAAGAGTATTTATGCAAAGAAAGCCCTAGAGTTCAGATGAAGGAAACATATAGCCACCTGCTTTGATTCTGATTTTCCTTTGTATGCAAGCTCATTGACTAAGTCTTTATGACATCTACAGTATTAAAATAGAAGCCTATTTTCAGGTGTTCCGTGATCAGTAGAAGATGCCGATGTGGCTCTTTATTACCCTGCCCACTTTGCCATTTCAAGACTGTCTCACAGACCAAGCTCTACCCATTTATGAATGGGATGGAATGAGCTTTTAAGCAATCTTAGGTGCCTGTCTCTGCTTGTGACTGCACTCTAAGATGGCTGGTGTGGCGCTGTAGAACAAAGCATTAGACCACAAGGTCATTTAGAATGTCAAGGTTGGTGATTCAAATCCACCATTTGCTCCTCAGAAACCCTATACAGAGATGCTATGAGTCAGAATCAACTGGATGGCACTTAACAACAATACAAAGAGAGAGAGGGAGGATGCTGTGAGGTCATCAAGGTACTGGATGATCTTGTCTCCCAAAGAGTAGATTGAAATGCCAAGTAGATGGAGAAGAAATGCCAAAAATGCCAGGGGAAGATTAACCAGTTCTTTGTTTTCCAGTATAAATTATTGACTTAATAGTTTATCTGGAGGCTGAGCTTGGGCCACCCCTGTGCAGTCGACAGGAAAGGACGGTCACCGAGGGCAATTGGGAGAGGGCTACAGTGGAGTCATTAACATTTAAGCTGTTAGGAAAAGATTAGCGACCCTGAACAGGGTTTCCAAGGCTGCAAATCTTTACGGGAGCAGAACGTCTCATCTTTCTCCCATAGAGCAGCTGGTAGTTTCAAACTGCTGATCTTGTGGTTCACAGCCCGATTTGTAACCACTATACTACCAGAGGAGAAAATGCCAGAACCACAGGCATGAATGATGGTGACCCTCTGCCCTTTTGCTCTGAAGCTATGAGAACCTGACTGTTTCAAAAGTTTCACCTGAGTCAGGGAGTTTGGAGGGGGTCTTGTCCCAGAAGCACAGCTCCACTCAGCCTGGGCTTCAGGGGGAAACAGGGATGAGAGAAGTGTTGGTGGGAGTGAAGGACTGAAAGGCTAAATGAAAGGCATTAGAAATATGATCCCAGAGAAAGAGGAGGAATTGACAGTGACTAGGACACATGGGGAACGTGAAATGAAAGGTTCATCTTCGCTGTGGTAAAGTAACATTTCTTTCTTTTTCTTTTTTAAATATTTTATTGTGAATTATATGATAGTTTACATGGGAGAATATTAGTTTTACATTCATTCTATCATATATCGTTTCATTGCCATGGTTCCAATCCCTTCCGTGCATCATCAACCAACCAAAGGGTATACCCTGCAAGCCTGCCCCCTACACTACCCTCCTCCCCCAGTCTTCAGCACACAGTCGCTCTCCCTCTCTGAATCTAAAGTCCCCAGCTGCTCCATTGCTCCATGTCATTGTCTCTGCCTCCATCTCAGGCATCACTGCTTCTCTGGGTAGGGTCCCACTCTCAGCTCTTCTCTGTTGATGGTCCTAGGGACCTCCTATTCTAGACTGGAAAGTTAATCACTCCCTTCCTTGCTATAAAACATCTACCTTTATATTTACAACCCTCACAATCAGTCCTGATAACAATTATTCACTATTGTATCACAAGAGACCCATCTGCATTTCATTTAATCAGCCCTGCCTAGACAGATTGAATACCACTCACTGGAGATTCTACCTTCCTCCATGCCCCCTGGCTCTAGGTTCCCTCTTGAAAGCTTGTAAGCCAGTCACTTCTTGCCTTTGTAGCCCCTCCCCCATTTTGGGTAGCCAATGTCCAAGTTGCCCATCCCTGTCTACTCTGTGTGTGGAGAGGGTGGGAATGATTCTTGCTGTAAGGATTTGTTGCCTCTTTTGAGTTACTGCATCCATAGGTGTAGGTCAAGTTCATCAAATTATATCAAGTTACGCTTTTTTTTTATTCTCTTCTTTCTTCTTCTGGTTGAGCTCTGATCATCCAGTCATTGAAGCCAGGTCAAGTGGGTATTATCTGCAAGTGTGGGTGTTCTTGTGCACATGCCCTCTCTTTTTATCAGCTGCATGCTTCACTCTTCACATTGTAGGGCTTAGCTCGCCATTTCATTGCTGTTTTTCCCTCATAAAGTAACACTTCTTGACAGAACTTTTGGATAACACTTGAAGAAACAGAAAATTCTATTTGTAACTCTTGAATTCCAATACAGCTGTAATGCCAGCAGAATAGGAGAAGAAGCATGCGCTGAGATGCCTTGCTCTTTTTGGTTCCTCAGAAGTGTTGTCTGTAGCAGCCATGGGCTAAACCATTGCCATGGCAGTTGTCACTAGGACTCAGTAGGGGCTAGGCAGTAGCTATTCTCATTGCTTTTAAGATATGTTCACATCAAGCTCTGGAGTGAGTTTCTGCTCAAGTAGGAACAAGACATGTGAATTATCTGCCTCTTTCTTCCTTCCCCATCTTGAAGATTATGGAAGCTTCTAGGCTGTCCCTCTGGTGCCATGAACTAGGTGTGACTAGTTGAATAACCCAGTGTGGTCTTTGGCTCTAGGGACATACTTCCCCATTACCATACCTCCTTAGGAAAGTGGGGTCAAAAATTTCCAGAACTTGAAAACAAGGCAAAAACAGATTTGTGAGCACTCTTTCAAATTTATCCTAGATGGTCCTAACAAGAAGCTCACTAAGGATCATGTGACTCTCTAAGGGATTTAAAAATTGCTTTTACTACTAATTAGGGACCAAACACTACAAAGGTTTAATTTGAAGATAATTTTTAAGCTCCAAATGATCTCTGTACAGCAGAAATGATAACCCACTGGTTTCATTGCGCTTTAAGACAATAACCAGTTTTGTATATAAGTTTGCATTCTTATTGTTTCTTTCTCTGTCTGACTTTGGTCTTTCCTCTTCTCCTTTGAGAACGTTACCATTCTGTGGCTTCTTTATTAATGAGGGAAATACGTCTTAGATACATGCCCAGTGTATTTTTGTATTGTTGTTGTTAAGTGTTGTTGAGTTGGTTTCAACTCATAACAACTCTGTGTATGTTTCTGAGGAGCGACTGGTGAGTTTGAACCACCGACCGTGTGGTTCAAACCAACTTTGCAGCCAAGTGCTTATCCTACAGTGCCGCACCAGGACTCCACATTTTTTAACTTTTTAAAAATATGGTTTGACAAGCCTGTAGACTTCTACTAATAGAATCTAATGAACTGTTATATAAGCGTAGCAGATGAGAGAATAAATCAAGGCAATGGTAAGATTTTTTTTGCCTTTCCCTGTGCCATGGCAAAAATAAAATTGAGGGCAATTGTTTTCTAGAATCTATTGAGTTTAAGCTCCCAGCCAGATCTTCAGATGATGAAATGTATCACATTAGAAGGTCCTGGATAGAATAGGAGAAAATGTGAAACAGAACTCAAAATTATTAAAAACATCAGGCTTACTTGTTGGAAAGAGACAGGTGAATAACCCAGTGGTTTCATTGTCCTTTAAGACATGAATCAATTTTGTATATACGTTTACAGTCTTATTTCAACATTCTTTCTTTCTCTGACTTCATATACTTTGGTGTCTCCTGTGCTGGACTGCAAAGTGGCTTTGAACTGGAAGGTTGGTGGTTCAAACTCATCAGCCACTCCTCAGAAACCCTATATAGGGTTGTTATGAGTCAGAACCAACTTGATGGCATTTAACAACATTCTCCAAAGGGAGTCCTGGTGTGACGCTATAGGACAAGCACTGGACTGCTAACCAAAAGGTCAATGGTTCAAACCCACCAACTACCTCTTGGAAACTCATAGACTTACTATGAGTAGAATCTGACTGGATGACACTTAACAATAGTTCTCCAAAGAGACTATGGCCCTTGGTCACGCTTCATTCTGGAACTGAACCCACTCTGGTGGTTCAATTTTCAGCCAGGCAGTAAATAGGCATCTAGTGGGGAACATCAACACTAGTGTAGTATGCACATATAGTATAGTCAACCATTGGAAATCTAGAGGGCAGTGTTTACCTACAGGCAAAATACTGAAGAGTTAGGAAAGAAGGAGGAATGGAGACAAGAATCACAGGGAAGAAGTGGGGTGAGTGATAATACATTGAATGGATTGCAGTCACTGAAATGGAATGAAGTGCTTGATTTGTTGGACGTAAAACATGATCTGCTGCATAAAACTTCACTGAATCCACAATAAAAAGTTTAAAAATAAATAAATAAAAGTATCTCCAGATGAATCAAAGAGCTAGTCAGCAAGACTAACCTGCAGGTAAATGCCTTTCCAGAGGTGATGAATTCCAGGAGAAGTTCCTGAAGTCACCCCAGGCCCTTTTTCTTGTGACAGGTATTTATCCATTTATGTAGTCATTCATTTAGTCATTTACCCAATTAGCATGCACTGGGAAACCAAACATTTGTATAGTCCCTGAGGGACTATTTTATAGTCCCTCCATTCTTTGAGGGATCACACATTGATGATTTAAAGGCTGTAGAGGTAGTCACGAGAATACCTATTGACAGATATTTCTTCATTAAACTGTCAGCTATTGCCTATAAAGGGAATATAAAGCGGTACAAGAAAGCATGTTACAGAGCTGTTTAGGATTATCTTTGAATTCTTTCATTTCTTATCCAACTATTTGCTTCAGACTCTGATGTATGTGTAATTTATGTTCACATAGTAAAAACAGAAAAAAAATGCATATATTGTTGAGATGAGCCTGACTCACACAACTCCATCTGTTACAAAGTCGAACTGAGCTCCAGAGGGGGCTTTTGGCTGTAATCTTTATAGAAGTAGACTTCCATGCCTTTTTGTACGATGCTGCTGGGTAGGTTCCAACCTTTCAGTTAATGTTGTAGTTAAGTGCCACTGAGTCGGTTCTGACTCATATGAATTAGTAAGCACAAATGTGCCACTGTGGGGCTTTGTGTTCAAATACACTTTCATGTAAATTCAACACACACAGGGTTTTGCTTCCTCACTTATACCATGGTTACAAACATACTCGTATTTGTCAAAGAGAATGAGGAAACTGAAGGTGGTATCACCAAGAAGATAGTTGAGTGAGCCAGTATGTTCCATTCTCATTTGGAAAGAATGATTCAGGAGAGTCATTCCTCAATGGCAAAATCCAGGAGGAAAAATTCAAGTTGATTTCTTTGAGTTGCTAATGGGACTGCACTCATCTTCCACATACACACTTACTGATTTTATTTACTTATCTTTAGAAAGGTGTCCTGGTGTAGGGCTGTGGGTTAATGTGCCAAACTGCAAAACCTTTTGAACTGCAAGTTTGGTAGTTCAAGCTCATTAGCTGCTACTTGGAAACTCTATACAGTGTCGCTATGGATTGGAATCAATATGACAGCACTTAACAACAATAACATGTTCAGAAAGGCCACTAACTTGTGCAGTCCTTAAGTCCTTATTTTTCACCTCTACATCCCTGGTGTGGAGTCCTGGTTTGGTGCTGTGGGTTTATGCACTGGACTATAAAGTAGCTTTGAACCACAAGGTGGGCTGACCAAGCTCACCAGCTGCTCCTTGGAAACCCTATACAGGGTTGCTATGGGTCAGAATCGACTCTACACACTTAACAACTATATCCCTAGTTTTTGGACAAAGTATGTTCTGAGAATGTTGTAAGTTCTCAAAGAAGTCTTCTGAAGTAAATGTTATGTTCATGTCTATTTGTCTGTGAGAGCAGAGAGTGGGTCTGAAAATCAAGTTGGAACAATAGGGGAATGGAACCTCTCATTTAGAAGCAGCCGTTTTCTGCTCATTCCCCTCTATTCCCACAGAATCGGCAGGTATTAGGCAATATACCTAATAAGAAGACATACTGTACACCGTACTGTGTCTTTTTTTCTCTACTCTTATTTTATTAACAGCTTTATTGAAATATAATTGACCTGTCACACAGTTCTGCCGGGGACTGGCCTCAACATAGGGGTTCGGTTCACGAGTTGGAGATACCTGGCGACGGTAAAGATATAGCAAGAATACACAGAAAGAGACAAAGAGAGAGACAAAGAGGCACCCTGAAACTAGGGTGAGTGCTGGACTGGCATCAGGCAGATTCTGCATTGCAAACATCTCAGCCACGAAGGCCGTAATATCCTGCATAGTAAACATCTTGGCCAAACAGGCAGTATGGTTGCAATGCTGGACTGAGCCTCCTGCATGCTGTAATGCACGCCTTGCCAGTCCTAATGCACCTGGATTCGGTCTGTGCCTTCCTTTTATTTAGGGGAGGTACTTTACACAATGACAGCACATAACAACAACAACAACAACTTTACACAAAGCTAGGAGGGACTAAGACAAGGTACAGCTGTCAATCTTACTTTTCCATACATTCAGGCACCTTTACATAGGACGGCAACTTGGTTTCTCAAGCTTAATTAACATACCTTTTAGCACCTAGCCTCAAATGGAGGGAGGAAAAGGAGGATTGGGAGTGTTCCTATTGTGTAGGCTGCCCAGCCCAGGTTCTTCAGGAAAAGAGGCGTCTGGGTGAATGGGCTACACCTGGAAACACTTTAGGGAGGGCATTCCTATTGTCTTTGGAACAGAGACCAGGGAGCCACCCAATTTACTTTGAATGAATTCTCTGAGGGAAGAACTTTGCCTGTTTGGAATTTTACAATCTTGGCTTTTAGGAAAATATTACATTTATCTGTAGATATCAAGGGCTTCATGTCTGCATTTAGTAAAACATAACTGAACACTAAGATGAAAAACAATTTGCTATTAACTGCCAGGTAGCTAGAATCTGTTTCTCAGAGCCTGTGACCTGTAACACTCGGGCCTATAGGGCCTCGAACTTCTGACCAGGCCTACACGGTCTGCAACACAGTTCACTCACTTAAAGCGTATAAAGGGACTTCAAAAAGTTGGTGGAAAAACTCCATTTTCACTGAATTCCATTTTGCCCCAGACTTTTTGAAGCATCCTCATAAAATTCAATGGTTTTCAGTATATTCATAGAATTGTACAATCATCACCACAATCATTTTTAGAAGTTTTGAACCAGCCTATAAATAAACCCCATACTCATTAACAGTTACACCTCATACCCCACCTTACATTCCCCTCACTCACCACCCCTAGCCCCTGATAACCACTCATCTATTTTCTGACTATGGATTTACCAGTTCGGACCATTTCATACAAATGGAATCAAATAATATGTGGCCTTTAGGGATGGATTACTTCAATCAGCATAATGTTTTCCACGCTTATCCTCATTAAATCATTTAAAAATAAATGAATAAGTAAGTATATAACTCTCTCTGCCACAGAGAACTGAATTCACTCAGACTTAATCCACTACGTCAGATGTTTATATGGAATGTAAGAGGAAGCAGAGATTCAGAGATCGAGATGAAGAGCTAGAAGGAAGAGTGAGTAGGTAAGTGGGTACTGAAAAAGAGATAACGGCACCTTCAAGGCAATGAAAACTTCCCAGATGGCTAGATGTATAGCAGGGCCTCAGAGAGAAAGTTTTTTGGATCGAAGGGGACAAGACTAGAACATTACTACAAAAACCACAAGAAACTATGGCTCAGGACTGAGATTTCCCCAGAGGACATGCAAAAAGAGATGTAGAGTCTAAAGCTTTGGTCAGGCATTAGGACATGACCTGTGGCTAAGGCATCCCTAGTCTCAGTCATCAAGAGGATCCCAGGAGCTCCCAAAGCTTCCTGGAAGGCAGGAATAAGGAACTAGGAGAATGTTAGGAATGACTGAGCACGTGTCTTGGTTGTGCAAGAGCCACCACCTGCCCCTCCCATAGCCAAGCTGGGGAAGCCCTTATAAAGACCCTCCCAGCTCCAGCACCTCATCTGTTTAGACTCCTCAGGGACGCAGCTGTGCTTTTGTCTGTGACCAGAGTGAGTATGCTTGTGGGGCTCTGTGCAGTACGGGGTGGGAGGGCTGGGGAGAGAGGAAGGAGGCTAAGGAGAGGGAGTGTGTCTTTGGTTTGTGCCACAGTGAGTAGGAAGAAGGTTCAGTCTCCCTGGGTCTTTGAAAATGTCACCCTAGATTGGGATAGGAGACTAGGGGTATGTTGAAGTTCATATAAGCCTGGTGCTGCTAAATTGTGGACGTCTCTTCTCAACTCCATGTTTGAGACTGAAAAGTCAAGGTGGTAATATTCATACCACAAAAACCAACAAATGTTACAAACCCAGGCTTTCTTTTCTTTTTTGGAATGCTGGTTGTTAAACATTTACCACCACACAACTAAGTGTGCCCCAGGATCTCCAGTCAGGAGCTTATTCTTACATTAAGAGAATGGAAACTTCAGGAACTTGGGAAGTCTTTATGCAGGCTTGTAAGGAAGAGGAAATCCCAATTTCTCTCTAAAAGGCAAAATAAGAGTATTATGGCATTGAAATTGTAACCTATGTGCTTTTATTTGGAGAAAGACTCAAGTTGCTTCTTTTGGGTTACTAATATAACTATATGATCTAAATACAATTTCTTTTTCACATACATGTATATTTTAAAAAGACACTTTGCTTTAAATATTTAAAGAGCTTCATTATCTATTAGGTTGACTGAACTCCTGTTGTGATGTCCTGTCAGCAGAGCCAGCAGCAGTGCCAGCCCCCTCCCAAGTGTACCCCCAAGTGTCCTCCCAAGTGCCCTACTCCAAAGTGTCCCCCAAAGTGTCCCCCAAAGTGCCCTCCAGTTTCTTCCTGCTGCAGTGTCAGCTCAGGAAGCTGCTGTGGGAGCTCTGGAGGCTGCTGTGGCTCTAGCTCTGGGGGCTGCTGCAGCTCTGGGGGTGGGGGCTGCTGCCTGAGCCACCACAGGCCCCGTCTCTTCCACCGGCGCCAACACCAGAGCCCAGATTGCTGTGAGTGTGAACCCTCAGGGGACTCTGGCTGCTGCTCTGGCTCTGGGGGCTGCTGCTGATGTGGAGACACAAAGAAGCTATCAAAGGAATTGAACAATCAAGAAGAACCTCATGCTTCCATCTTTCTATTTCCTGCCATTTAAGTCACGTGTTGAGAGACCAGGAAGATTCACAGAGAATCCTGGGAAAGATTTGTATTTGATGGGGCAACCCAAATGATTAACCTGGATTGTAATCTTGTTACAATAAAGCTTTGATTTCCCTCTTACAAAATGTTTTGGTCATTCTCTCTGTCTCTCTTTTTGTGTGTGTGTGTTTCATTTCCAATGTCCTCCAAAGTTCAGGGCCCCAGAATCACTCTGTGTATGATGTAAGGACAGCACCCAAATAGTAAGAGCAATACTATTGCTGCAGTTGGACTTTAAGATGTTGCTTCCCTCCAATTTCAGGGTGGCTAGAACTCCACAAATTGTCACTTCTGGCCACAGCAGCTTTTCCCCTACTAAACTTTTGCGATGTTCTCATTTTCTGTGAAATAAGGAAAGTTGGAAAGTATTGCTTTGTAGACTCATTCAAAGTCCAGAAAGGAAGAATCGTCTTTTAACAGAGCTCTGTTCTTTTAGAATCAATCATTAGATAAAATGCTTGAAATGATTGTTGAAACTTTCTCTTCCCAAAATACATGCTCACTCAAGTTCCTTCTAAGGATAATGCTAGATCCCATCTTTTGACTTACTGAATTAGATTCATGGTCTCTCTTCTCAGTATCGATTCACAATGATCTCCAGTTCTTCTTTCAAACTGATGTTAAAGTTATCTTGAAGGAGCACTAGAACTCACAAGACTCACACCATCCTTAAATGTGAACTTACAGAATAGTCTGAGAGTCAGAGGGCGGGGCAATGGAGTCTGGACCAATGATCTACTTCTGTTCTGCTGTCCCAAGACCTTGTCCTGCCACCTGGTTCATGTCCTGGGCCAGGTGAGTGGTGAGAAACAAGATATTTATTAGAAAAAAATTTAGGGAAAACAAAGAGCAGGTGGATAACACTCTAGGAAAGAATGGGGATTCTCTCCTTCAGTATTTTTCTCCATAGCGCAGTAATCCACAGATTAAAGGGCAGAGAAGCAACTGGCTCCAGGATTGTTGGAGCATCTTTGGTTAATTAGGGAGAGGATAGGAAAGCAGGACACAATAGAAGAACTATTCTCTTTTTCAGGCTGAGATGTGTCTGCTGTCTATGTACAGATGATAGCCTTAGCAGAAAGAGATCCTGACAAATCTGGAATCTCTAGGAGGTCTGTTCTTTCTTCACTGTTCTGCTGCTGAGCAGGAAAAAATAAAGTTGTCTAATTGGCTGAGTGTTTTGCTGTCTTTTCTTTCATTTTAAATCACCCTCTGGCTGAATCATTTTGTTTTTTTATTGCTCTTTATTATTTTTGCAACTCATTATTAATTTGATTTGAAATCTTTTGGCCAGCAGTAATTCTGTATATATATATTTGTATTTTTTTAAGTTCAGAATTACTACTGGCCAAATATATGTTATTGTTGTGGGCTGTTGAGTTGGTTCTGACTCATGGCAACACTGTATATGGTTTGTGAGGTTACAAATCTTTATGGAGCAGAAAGCCTCATCTATTTCCCAAAGAGTGGTGATGGATTTAAACTGCTGATCCTGTGGTTAGCAGCCAAATGCATAACCCACTACACTTGCAGGACTCCTTGGACTCTATCATAGCAGGACATTAATAAATCTTTGTTGCTGTTGTTGTTGTTGTTATTGTTGTTTGAAGTGCCAACGAGTTGGTTCCAACCCATAGCAACCCTGTATAGTGTTTCCGAGGAGAAGCTGGTGAGCTTGAGCTGCCGACCTTGCAGTTCAAATGGCTTTGCAGTCTGGTGCATAAACCCACAGCGTCACACCAGGATGGTACAAATAATTAAGCAACTAACTAATAATCAAAAGGTTAGTGCTTCAAATCAACCCAGAGAAACTTAAAAAGAAAGTCCTGCATGTTTGCTTTTGAAATGTGAGCGCCATTGAAAACCCCACAGAGCTTAGTTGTCCTCTGCAGTGCATGGGTTATTATAAGTTGGAATAGACTTGCTGACGACTGGTGATAGGACATATCATATCCTCAGTATTCTTTATAAAATATATTAAGACATGATTCATGTCATTAGACTTCTATATCAAATCAAATCATATTTCCACATACTAAAATGCTCAGTAAAATTGTGATTGGAGTTTCCTGGCAAGTACAACTTTGGTTGGGAAGAATGAACTTCTTGATAATACCCATTCTACCATACAAGATGAAAAATATTTCTATTTACTCAGCTTTATTTTATATCTGATAGCACAAAATTAATATAATTGGTGTGGCGCTGTAGGATAAGTACTCAACCACAAGGTTGGTTTGAACAGCAAGGTTGGAGGTTAAAATTCACCTGTTGCTCCTCAAAAACTCAATGCAGGGTTGCTATGAGTCAGAGCTGATTTGACAGCACTTAACAACAACACAATTATATCAACAACATCATGATAAATGAAGAAAAGATTGACGTTGTCAAGGATTTCATTTTACTTGGATCCATAATTAACACTCATGGAAGCAGCAGTGAAGAAATCAAAGGACATATTGCATTAGGGAAATCTGCTGAAAAAGGCCTCTTTAATGTCCTGGTGAGGAGTCCTGGTGTGGCGCTGTGGGCTAATGCGTCAGACTGCAAGTCGTTTAAACTGCAAGGTCGGTGGTTCAAGCTCACCAGCTGTTCCTCACTATGGGTCAGAACTGACTCAATGGCACTTAACAATAACAACAACAAAGTGTTAAAGAGATGAACAAGTCTCTTTGAGGACTAGGGTCCACCTGGCCCAAACCAGGGTATTTTTTTGATATAAGCACTTACATTTTGATTCAGGTGAATTTTATAAAGATAATTTTATTTAAATGATCTCAGAGTATTTTTGTTTTGTTTTGTTTTATAATTGTTATGAAAAACATTTCTTCTCAAAGCTTCAAACTAGATTTGCTTTTATAAAACATCTGATCATGAGAATTTTATTACTAAGGATTTTCTTATTTATGCTTGTGTATATTCAGAGTATTGGTGTGGTGCTGTGGATTAATGCGCCAGACTGCAAAGCCGTGTGAACTGCAAGGTCGGCAGTACAAGATCCCTAGCTGCTCCTTGGAAACCCTATACAGGGTCGCTGTGGGTCAGAACGGACTCAACGGCACTTAAAAACAACATATGCAAGATATGTAATTATGATAGATGCAATGATTTTAATTTATTTCATTATTTTGAATAATTTTACTTCTATTCATGTTTCATATTTTTTTAAAATTTGCTAGATAGTTCAGTCCAGTGATAAAATAATGGTGGGGTATTCATTTGTGATCGTTATGTTTTGCCATGTTATAAAAACAACTTCCAAAAAAATTAAATATACTTTAAACCGGGACTTAGTGATGAATTTTATAAATTAATTTTGGAGAGTCTGAGATAATCATGTCTTAAAATGTGAGCTCTTTGGGGATTGGACCTTTTGTCTGTTTGTTTTCTGTTGATCCCCCCAGTACTGAAGACACTGCCTGACACATAGTAGATACTCAGTAACTATTAAATGATTAGATTAATTTATTAATCAGCAGTTGTTGGTAAGTGCTGTTGAGTTGATTCCAATTTATAGTAAGAGAAAGGTTAGATGAAGAAACTGAGGCACGGAACAGCAAAACTACTTGCACAAAATCACAGATAAAAGTAGTAGGGAGATTGGGACTTGAATACCCTTACTCCTGGTTTTCAGGCTATTGTTTCTGGGCTATTTCCCACCTTTCACAGAATATTTCTATTTCTCATGTCCTTCTCATCTTCTTGTTCCCTCTGTCCTTAAATGCACTGTACAAGAGTGCTTTTCTATCAGTGCCCTTTCCTTGGATTAACTCACAGTAATGACAGGTGAAGAAAAGACAAAGCACAGCAGGTATGGGAGTGAACCAGGAGGAGGAATTCCTTACCTATGAGGCCTTGCACTAGACTCCAGGGTGCAAGGAGAGGATGCATAGATGCTTAGTCCTGATAGTCTTGTCTCCTTCTCTCTTCCCTCCCTGGAAAGTCATGGAAGATTCCAGGCTTCCTAACTGATAACCAGAAACTAGTAAGTATTAAGCAGTAGCTCTAGGTACCCAGTAGTCCTGGTGTGGCACTGTGGGTTAATGTACAGGACAGCAAGATTGTTTGAACTGCAATGTTGGTGATTCAAGTTCACCAGCTGTTCCTCAGAAACCCTATACAAGGTCTCTAAGGGCTGGAACCAACTCAATGTCACTTAACAACAGCAACAACAACAACTAGGTGCCCAGGGCAATTATGTATCCAACCTTTCTTAGGAAACTACGTCACATGCTCACCCCTAGGCATATTCTATGGGCTGGGAGCTCAGGACTTGGACTATCTGTTTTCAGTGGAGAGAAGAGGTTGGAATGAACTTATTGGTATATTTTACAGCAAGAAGCTATAAAGTAACACACTGCTTGTAGAAGATAAAGAAAATGAATGAATAGCATTGGTAAAGTCCCATACCTGGTAAATAGTAGAGGTACTACCACAGATATATAAGGGAGCTCTGGTAGTGTAGTGGTTATGAATCAGGCTGCGAACCTCAGGGTCAGCAATTAGAAACTCCCAGCTGTTCCACGGGAGAAAGAGGAGGCGTTCTGCTCCCACAAAGATTTACAGCCTCAGAAACCCTGCACAGAGTAGCTATGAGTTGGGACCGACTCCACGGCACATAACAACAACAATCACAGATATAGAGTATGTTTTGGAGGTGAGTAGTGAAGTGTCACACCAAGACTCCACAACATGTTTTGAGGTGGAGTCTTGGTGTGGCACTGTAGGGTAAGCACTGGACTATCAACTGCAAGGTTGGTGGTTCAAACCCATCAGCCACTCCTTGGAAACCCGATACAGGATCACTATAAGTCAGAACCAACTCAGAAGCCCTTCACAACAACAACAAAAACAAAAACAGCCTTCATGGTAGAATATGTTTGATATCACAACAAGACCTGTAAATCATTAGGAAGCATTTGGCAGAATCAACTTGCAGGTCAAAGACTTTCTTAGGTAAAGGAGAGGTGACTCAATTAAAGTATGTCAAATACCTTCGAGATCATTCTCCAAGTAACATTTAATTCATTGATCCATTCATCTAGTCAGCATTTGATGGATGATTCTAGGCTCCCCGGGTAAAGAATACCTCAGAATACATGTGCTCTGAAGATGTGATGTGATGGTGATGTAGTGACTATAGGTATGGTGTTGTTGTTAAGTGCCATTGAGTTGGTTCAGACTCTTAGGAGCCTGTATAGGGTCTTCAAGAAGTGGCTGGTGAGTTTGAAGTGCTGACTTTGTGGTACAAACCAACCTTGAGGTCCAGTGTTTTATCCCACAATGCCATACTAGAGCTCCAATAGACCGGAGACTATCTAGAATTCTTATATGCTGGTGCCAAAGGTCATGAGTTGATTCTCAATACTGACTGTTTATGTTGGATTACAAAACTCCAAACCAAACCAAACCCTTTGTCCCTGAGTGAGTCTGGCTCGTAGTAACCCTATAGAACAGAGTAGAACTGCTCTTAGGGTTTCCGAGAAGCAGCAGTCAAGAGATCAGATGACATGTTGCATTAGTCAAATCTGTTGCACAAGACCTTTTTAAAGTGTTGAAGAGCAAAGATGTCAGCTAGAGGAATAAGGTGTACCTGACCCAAGCCATGATATTTTCAATAACCTCATGTGCATGTGAAAGCTGGACAGTGAATAAGGAAGATCGTAGTTTGAGTTATGGTGTTGGAAGAGAATA
>NW_006408560.1:10252756-10291540 GCF_000296735.1 Chrysochloris asiatica
TATACAATTTATTGACAGCAGTTAAAATAATTCTGTGTGTAACTGTACCTTTAACCAATGAGATTCTTGCATCACCATTAACCCTCTTCCTTCTCTCCCTTCTGCCCCTGGTAATCACTAATAAACATTGGTTTCTATACATTTGCTTCTGCTTTTAATATGACTTAATACAACACTTGTCTTTTTATGATTGACTTACTTCACTCAGCATAATGTCTTCAAGCTCCATCCATCCTCTAGCAGGAATCAAGATTCCATTTTTTTTCCCTACTAGATGAGTGCATTTATCTGTTATTACAAAATGCGAAAGACAAAATATTTAGGACTATCAAGCATGAATACCTTACTACTAACTCTATACTTGTCCATGTCAGCTCTACCTTTTTTATGTATAGCTTTGAAGTACATTCTAGTGTCTTTTCCCTTCCATCTTCAGAACTCTCATTACTATTTTTTGAAAATGTGGTCTGGTAGATAGGAACTGTCTCAGCTTCTGTTTGCCTGGGAATGTTTGAATTTCACCCTTATTCTTGAAGCACAGTTTTGCTGTTAATGGATGATAACTTTTTGATCCCCCCTCCGTTCAGCACTTTAAATGCATCATGCAATTGCCTTCTGGTCTCTCCAAAGTTTCTGAAGAAAAAGCACTACTAAATATTATTGGGGATCCTGTGTGTGTGACTGTATGCTTGTCTCTCACAGGACTCATTCTCTGTCTTTACTTTTTGAGAGCATAACCATGGTGTGTCTTAATGTAGATTTCTTTGGGTTTATTCTGCTTAGGGTTATTGAGCTTCTTGAGTTTAGAAATACATGTCCTTAATTGTTGTTGTTGTTAAGTGCCATCGAGTTTGTTCTGACTCGTAGAAACCCTGTATAGGGTTTCTGAGGAGCGACTGGTGGATTTGAACTGCCGAACTTGAGGTTCAAGTCAACATTGCAGTTGAGTACTTATCCTACAAGAGGCCTCTCCTGTTGGTTTTGGAAGTCTGAGCAACGCAGTGCATGACGAGGCAAGTACAGTGCTAACTCTGGTAGCAGACTCCACTGAGGAGGCCATCTGTAGCGGCTTGCAACATTCTGACAACCATCAATTACCAGGTGGGAGATGGAATGTCACATCCTAGTCAGATCTCCATAGAAGTCTACTTTGCTGCTATCAGAGTTCCTTTGATAGATTTTTGGCTATGGTTGCAGTCTCCAATGCAGTTATACTTCCTAATACCCAGCAGCCTCAGTCAGCAATCTTCAGTGTCAACGGAATCAAATAACATCATTATAATTAATTGTGCAGGTTCATAAATCATTTTTTTTTTCACATTTGATCTGAAAACCCTCAGAGTATGGGACTATACATGAGAATAGATGATGAACAAATTAAAGACGGGCTGTATCTTTGTTGTGGTTAAGTGCCATCTAGTCGATTCCGACTCACAGTGGCCTTGTATACAGGGTTTCTGAGGCTTTAAATCTTCCAAGAAGCAGAAAGCTTCATCTTTCTCCCATGGAGCCTTTTGTGGACTGAATCCATGGACTTTATAGTTCACAGTCTGGTGTTTATTGTATGGCTATATCTTAGATGTAAGTTTAAAGATCATGTATTCTCACCCGCTAAAAACAGCCTATCTCTTTTTCCAAGGTGAATCATTAATTCATGCCACACAAATGTTCAATACTTGATAATCATTAAGAATCTTTTTCGTGCCTATTTTTGGTCTCAACAGTTGAGTGCGAAAGATACTAATTTGTCCATTTACATTTGATATGAAAACCCTCATAGTATGAAACTATACATGAGACTAGATGATGAGCAAATTAAAAGTGGGTCACATCTTTGTTGTTGTTAAGTGCTGTCAAGCTGGTTTTAACTCATAGTGATCTCGTATAGGGTTTCTGAGGAGCAGCTGGTGGATTTGAATCAACAACCTTACAGTTCAAACTGACCTTGCAGTCCAGGGCTTATCTTACAGTGCTACACCAGGACTCCACTAAAGAGACTCTGTCATTTATGAGCTAGGGGATCTCAAGGTTTTCATTAGACAATAATTGTTGTTGTTGGTAAATGCCTTCGAGTTGGTTCCAACTGACTGTGACCCTGTATAGGATTTCCAAGGAGTTTTCAGTCCAGTGCATTATCCTGAAGTGGCATACCAGGACTCCTCAGACAATATAAGACCAATATAAGTCTTCACTAAATGAAGACCTTGAGGTCCCCTAGCTCATCAATGACAGAGTCTCTTGAGCATTTTGGAGAACATTACTTTATTAGTCAGGGTTCTCCAGAGAAACAGAACTAATAGGTTATCTCTCTTTCTGTCTCAAGAGAATTTTATTTTAAGGATTTGGCTCACAAAACTCTGGAGGCTGGTAAGTCCAAAATCTGTGGAACAGATAGCAGTATGGAAACTCTGAGAGGAAATTACAACTTTAAAATAGAATTCCTTCTCTCCAGGAAACTTTGTTTTTGCTCTTAACCGTATACCAGGGTCACTGTAAGTCAGAACTGACTTGATGGCACTTAACAACAACAACAACCTATATGTTGATAATAATCACCTTTACTTAGAGTCAATTGATTGTAAATGTTACTCACATCTACCAAAATTTCTTCACAGCAATAGCTAGACTAATGTTTGACAAAACAGCTAAGTACTATAGCCCAGCCAAATTGATCCGTAACATGAACTATTATAATTGTCTTATAAAAATAGCCTTGTAGTCAGAAAGAGAGTAGAAGAACCCAAGACTATGATCCTCAATCATCCTTCAAGTCTGGAAAGGAACTCACCCTCATGGTCCAATTTCCAGCCAAGCAGAAGATAGTTATATAGGGTGGCAAAACAACATTAGTAAGGTATGCTTACTATGGAATTGGTCATTCAAAATCAAGAAAGCAACTCTGACCTTAGGACAAAGTTGAGAAGGTAGGTGAAATAGAAAAAGTAACTGCAGGGAGGAAGTGAGATAACTTCTATTGCATGGAGGGGATTGCAATCATTGAGATGAAACAAAGTGTATGATGTTTTTTCATGTAAAACTGATGATCTTATCTGTAGACCTTCACACAATTTACAATAAAAAGTTCAAAAGCAACAGCAACAAAAAACCTGACTGCCTTATAACAAAATAATGTGTTTAGTTTGTTTGTAAATGGAGATGTTTAGTCTCAATTTTCATTGCCATAAAAGTAATCTGAAGGAGCTACCTTGTCAATTTAAAAAACTTGTCAGCAGGGGCCTGAGGACACAGTATCAGGGATGGTCAAGGAGGGGTGGATGAATGGAAGAATGCATCCTAAGAAGGAGATATTTCTTGATTCTGTGTTGCACAGAAACCAGCCTGGCTATAGAAGCTGGACTTGAAAGAACATCTTTGGGGAATGCAGGATGAAGGAATAAAAACACTTCTAGAAAGAAGTTCTAGTGTGGACCTCAGTTTCCTCAGAGGCCACACCCCAAGCCTTTGTCCAGACACTGTCATTTTGAGTATTCCAAGGCCGCTCCTCTGGAACCTGGTTTTTGGGAATGCTGTGACTGACCAAAGGCCTTCTAGATTCCAATCCCAAGAGCATCTGAGGTCTCCTAGAAAGCAGGGGAATGCCAGGAATGGCCTAGCGCATGCCTTGGTTGAGCAACAACCACCTCCTTTTCCTTCTAGAGCCAAGCTAGGGAGCCCCTATAAAAGACACAGCCAGCCCTAGCACCTCATCTGATTGGACTCCCCAGAGACTTGCCTGTGCTCCTGTCTGTGACCAAGGTGAGTGTGAATATGTGAGGCTCTGAATAGGGACCAGGGAAAAGCTCCTAGCTGAAAGGTGACAATCCGATTGCAAGGTGGTGAGGAAGGAGGGAGTCTGAGGAAAAAAGACAATGTCTTTCATTCTGTGATATACTAAACAAAAATAATACTCAGTGTAAACCAAATCTGTGGAAATCTTTCTTGGTTGCAGAGAAGTATAGTTTCCTCATTCTTGTCAGGGACATAGTCTTGTGTTAATAGAATGGACACATTTATTAATGGAGTGTTAACACTTTATTCGGAGTCCTGGTGTGGTGCTGTGGGTTAATATGCTACACTGCAAAGTCGGTTTGAACCGAAACGTCAGCAGTTCAAGTTCACCTGATGCTCCTTGAAAACCCTATACAGGGTCGTTATGGGTCGGAACCAACTCGATAGCACTTAACAATAACAACAATACTTGGTTCAGGCTTATGAAAGTTAAGAAATACTGGCTACTCATTATAAAAAAGTATGAGAAACTCCTAATTCTGTCTGTTTGTTCAGACTATATGTTTTCACTCAGGGAAATGATATAAATAGTTTATTCTCACTTACCAATGTGTGTGTACTAGATGCTACATACATCACCATATGATTTAATTTAAAAATTATCATCTTTATTTTATTTAACTGAGGAGTTGCATTATTAATTTTCAGATAGAAAAGTCCTGCCAAGATGTCCTGCCAGCAGAGCCAGCAGCAGTGCCAGCCTCCTCCCAAGTGCACCCCCAAGTGTCCCCCAAAGTGCCCCGCTCCCAAGTGTCCCCCAAAGTGCCCTCCAGTCTCTTCCTGCTGCAGTGCCGGGAGCTGCTGTGGGTCTAGTTCTGGAGGTTGCTGTGGCTCCAGCTCTGGGGGCTGCTGCAGCTCTAGCTCTGGGGGCTGCTGTGGCTCCAGCTCTGGGAGCTGCTGCAGCTCTAGCTCTGGGAGCTGTTGCGGCTCCAGCTCTGGGGGCTGCTGTGGCTCCAGCTCTGGGGGCTGCTGCAGCTCTGGGGGTGGCAGCTGCTGTCCGAGCCACCGCAGGCGCCATCTCTTCCATCGGCGCAGACACCAGAGCCAAGACTGCTGTGAGTGTGAGCCTTCAGGGGGCTCTGGCTGCTGCTCTGGTTCTGGGGGCTGCTGCTGACCCAGATCTTGAGCATCAAAGAGCAACACTTAGGAAACAACCTCAAGGCAAGGATCTGCCTTACTTTGACAGGTCTCCTGCTCCTCTTTTCATGCGGCTATGTCCCTAGGACAGAGTTGTTTGTGTTTTCTAATTTCCTAAATTTATCATCCTGAATCTTGATAATCTCTTCCTCCTTTGCCTTATACAATAAAGCTCCCATTGAAAGTTATGCTGGTCATCATCAATTCTTTCATTCATTTCAAATCCCAAAAGCCCAAAGTTTCAACAATATACTTTGGATGCCTTGGTAAGAGAAACCAAGAAACAGAGAAACTACAAACCATTTAAAGAGTACAATCATCTAAGAACAATCCTATAGTAGAGCTTCTCAATGGGATTGTACTCCATCTTCTTGACCCAGGTGGTGGCTGGAAGGGCCTGGGAGCCACAGTGCTGAGCACTTTTGACTGTGAGCACTCTGGCCAGCTTAACCCACCATGCTGAAAATAATTTTTATTTTCTCTGTGTGCCATGATTTAACAAAATATGAGAATTCTTTGGGATTCTAAGTAGATGGAGAAGAGTATGTTTAGCAGAACTCATTTGATTAAAAAAAAAAAAAATGCTTGGCATAGAGTTGGAACCCCAATCGAAATCTAAAACATCAGGCATTGCAAACCCTGTGGTGCACAGCTCACCTCTGAAGCTCATGAGTTGTCATGAGTCAGAATTGACTTGATGACAAATGGTTAGGGGAAAACTTTAGTGACAACACATTGCCACTTACCTGCCTGTCAGGAAGCAGAACACTTGTTAAGTCTTGCTTAACGCTTGTCTGCTTGTCTTTATTTTTGCTCCTGCCTCTCCTCTACATGACTGTTAAAGACACATTTAAATAACATAAAGCTTGAGATCACCCATGTCTGAGCCTGCTCAGTCCTGCTGGCTCAGTCAATTGCCCAGTTAGACATAGAGTGGCCTGAGGACACAGTGTGAAATTGCAGTGGGTCAATGCCCCTCACCTGACTCACCTGCTGAGGTTATCTTGGTGGATGAGGAGGGCAAGTAATAGAAATGCTGCAAAATGATTTTCACAACCTAGCAATCTGGGCTGGGGCTGTTGCCAAACCAAAATGAGGGTTTGCCACCTCTCACTGTAGTCAATCACAGAAATGGGGAAGGATCTGATCCAAGCTTTATTAACAGAAAGACAGTCGTCTAGAGGACAGGTAGAATAAGCTCTCAAGACTGTCCTGTCTTTCTTAAAGAACAAACACATTATATAGGGTAATGTACATTTGGATGTACACTTTATTTTAATATCAAGATAGCATTCTTAGGAAAAAGAAACAATAAGGCAATCATCCTTCTCAAACATTCCACCTTTTCAAATCCAAGCTGCTTAGGTCCTGAGATAACTTTCTGGATGGGCTTACTTACATCCTGTTCTCCTTCTAGGACTATGAGGCCATTTCAGCCAATTTTTAAACTAACTTCCTCATTTGCAGGGTCTTCATTTATCAAAACCTAATGACTAAACTGACTTCATTTTGTTTAGGTTGGTAGATCCATGCTATCAGGGCTTTCCTTAACTTCACATCTTCTCAGCTCAGCCATTTGTAGAATTTTAGGGCGGAGAAGGAGGTTGTTCTGATGGTTGATATTCTGTGACTGTAGGAGGAGGTTTGAAGGGAAGTGTCCTGGTGTGGCGCTGTAGGATAAGCACTCGACCTAAAGGATGGTTTGAGTTACAAGGTTGGTAGCTCAAACTCACCAACCACAACTCAGAAACCCTATGCAGACTCACAATAAGTGTGAACGGACTCAATAGCACTTAACAACAACAGCAAAGGACACGATGAGGGACCATACAGAATCATAGTCCATCAACCAGGCTGAGAGGTGTCTGTGCAGGAAATTATAGACTCAGATTGGAGTAAAACACTTGTGAGATCAGGTTTTCTAAGCAAGGCATCCTGTCTCCTTCTCCAGATGAGTAATGGCTGCCAACTTGTATCTCTAGAGTCTCTAATTCCTTCTCTGTGATGCTAAGGCATTTTTTCCTTTGTTGCATTTTGTAATTGTAATTTTGTCATGCATTTTGTAATACCATTGTTAATTTAATATGAAATTCTACACTAGTAATTTTGAGAGTACATGGGAAGTGCAAATGTGCTGGGGACTGGCCTCGACATAGGGGTTCAGTTCACGAGGTGGAGATACCTGGCGGCGATAGAGATAGCAAAAGAGACACAGAAAGAGACAAAGAGAGAGACAAAGAGACACTCCAAAACCAGAGTGAATGCTGGACTGGCATCAGGCAGATCCTGCGTTGCAAACATCTCAGCCACAAAGGCTGTAATATCCTGCATAGTAAACATCGTGGCTAAGCAGGCTGTATGGTTGCAAGGCTGGACTGAGCCCCTTGCATGCTGTAAAGCATGCCTTGCCAGTCGTAATGCATGCAGTGCCTGCACTGCCTGCAATGCCAGCAAAAAGCACCTGGATTCATTCTGTGCCTCCTTTTATTTAGGGGAGGTACTTTACACAAAGCTAGGAGGGACTAAAACAAGGTACAGCTGTCAATCTTACTTTTCCAGACATTTAGGTAACTTTACATCATACTTCACAGGTTCAAATCTCACTACCGCAACTTGGTTTCTCAAGCTTAATTAACATACCTTTTAGCACCTAGCCTCAAATGGGGGAAGGAAAGGGAGGATTGGGAGGATTCCCATTGTGTCAGCTGCCCAGCCCAGGTTCTTCAGGTAAAGAGGCGCCTGGGTGAATGGGGCTTGCCTGAGTGAATGGGCTACACCTGGAAACAATTTAGGGAGGACATTTCTATTGATCTTAGAACAAAGACCATGGAGCCACCCAATTTACCTTGAATGAATTCTCTGAAGGAAGAACTTTGCCTGTTTGGAATTTTACAGTCTTGGCTTTTAGGAAAATATTATATTTATTTGTGGATATCAAGGGCTTCATGTCTGCAATTAATAAAACATAACTGGATATTAAGATGAAAAACAATTTTCTATTAACTGCCAGGTGGCTAGAATCTTTTCCTCAGAGCCTGCGACCTGTAACACTCGGGCCCATAAGGCCTCGAACTTCTGACCAGGCCTTCACGGTCTGCAACACAAATGGTTAAGCATTCCACTACTAGCTGAAATGAGTACCGGTGTGGCACTGTAAGATAAGCACTGGACTGCTAACCCCAAGGTCAGTGATTCAAACCCACCAGCTGTTCTTTGGAAACCATACACAGCAGACTTGATGGCATTTAACAACAACAACAACTAGCTGAAAGTTTGGCCATCCGAGCCTCTTCAGAGGAACCTCAGAAGGCAGACCTGGAGATAGTTTTAGAATGGTCACAACCATGAATGTCCTCTGGAGCAGTTTTACTCCGTATATACGGGGCTGCCATGAGTTAGAATTTATTCACGAGCAACTAACAACACTGCAGATGCTGAATTGTCTCAGAACCATAAATTTATATGTTATCATTTAACTATTTATCAGAAATGTCATACATCAAGGGCACAAACGTGATATATACATACATACATACATACATACATACATACATACATACATACATTCTATTCTGTTCTATTTTTCTATTTGTCTACTCCTGCTCCAATATCACACTACTGCAATGAACACAGTCATTTAGAAAATCTTATCTGGTAGAGTGAATACTCCAACTGTAGTCTACTTCAAGAGTGAATTGACATTTTTGACCCTTTGAGTTCCTCTTTATATTTTTTTCATTAACTTGTCACATTGCTAAAAATAAATAAGTAAGTAAATAAATTATGGTTCTTTGTCTTTTTGAGCTGCCTCTGCAATTTTCTGTTAAGCTCTTTTACTTCCTCATTTCTTTCATTTGCTTTAGCTTCTCTATGCTCAACAGCAAGTTTTAGTGTCTCTTCTGATATCCATTTTTATTGTTTTTTTTCCTTTCTCTTTTGACTTTTTAATGACCTTTTGTATTCTTCCGGTATGATATTGTTGATATCATCCTACAACTCTTCTGGTCTTAGGTCATTAGTGTCTAATGCATCAAATCTGTTCTTGAGATGGTCTTCAAATTCAGGTTGTATGTATTCAAGGTCATATTTTGGCTCTGTGAACTTTTTTTTTCATTTTCTTCAGCTTCAGCCTGAACTTGCATGTGATCAGTTGATGATTTGTTCCACAGTCAGACCCTGACCTTGTTTTAGTTGATAATATTGAGTTTTTTCACTGTGACTTCTCACAGATATAGTCAGTTGGATTCCTGTGTATTCCATTGGTCTTACAAAATTCTATTATGCAATATCCAGCATTATTTCTATTGACAATGCCGTTTTTGTCAACCAATGATCCTTCTTCTTTGTTTAAAACCATTCCATTCCAATCACCAGTGATTATGGATGCATCTTGATTATATGCTTGATCAATTTCATACTGAAGAAGTTGGTAGAATTATTCAATATTATCATCACTGGCTTTATTTGTTGGTGAGTAAATCCAAATAATAGTGGCATTAACTGGTCTTGTTGTTGTTTTTAAGTGCCATTGAGTCGATTCTGACCCATAGCGACCCTATATAGGGTTTCCAAAGAGAAGCTGGTGAGCTTGAACCACTGACCTTGCAGTTCAAACGACTTTGCCATCTGATGCATTAGCCCACAGTGCCACATCAGGACTCCAGTCTTCTTGTAGGTGTATGGAAATTAGTCTATCAAAGACAGAATTATACTTCAAGATATGCCTTGAAATTATGGGGAGGATGATGAATATAACACCATTCCTCTTGAATTTGTCATCCTTGGCATAGTAAACCATAGGATTGTCTGATTCAAAATGGCCGATACCAGTCCATTTCAGCTCTGTAATGCCTAGTATATTGATATTTATATGTTCTATTTTTGACAAATTCAAATTTTTCTGGATTCATACTTTGTACTTTCCATGTTTCTATCATTAATGGGAATTTGTCACTGTTTCTCCTTATTTTGAGTCGTGCCCCATCAGCAAATGAAGGTCCTGAAAGCTTTAGCTAATATTGTTTGAAGACTCAATATTGTGAAAATATCAATTCTATCCAAACCATCTATAGATACAATGCAATCCTAATCCAAGTCTCAGTGTCCTGGTGTGGTGCTGTGGGATAAAGCCCTAGGCTGAAAAGTTGGCAGTTGAAATTCACCAACCACTTGTTGGAAACTCTATATAGTGCTGCTAAGAGTCAGAAGACTCAATGGCACTTAACAAGAACAACAATCCAAGTCCCAACAATTTTCTTTAATGAAATGGAAAAAATAATCTCTGACTTTATATGGAAAAGAATGAGGCTCCTCCTAGAAAAAGAAATATTGAAAAAGAAAAAGAAGGAGGCTGCCCACTTCCTTATCTAAAATCTTACTACACAGAGAGAGTAATCAAAGCAATCTAGCACTGGCTCAGTGACAGACAGACAGATTAATGAAATCAAATTGACAACCCAAAAGGAAATCCATTGATCTATATGCAGCTGATTTTTCACAAAAAGTCAAATTTCATTCCATGGGGAGTAGTCTCCTTTGCAACTGATATTGGTAAAAGTGGACATTCTTCTATAGAAAAATGAAACAGAATCCATACCTCAGACCATACACAAAGCTAACTCAAAAGGGATCAAAGACCTACATGTTAAAACTAAAACTATGAACTTCCTGGAAAATAACAGGAACACAACTAGGAAACGTAATTTTCAGCATTTTTTATCAAAGACAACTAAACATGATAACTGTAACTCCATAAAAATTAAATACTTATGCTCATCAAAATAATTTACCAGAAGAGGAAAATGGACTAGGAAAAGAATTTTTGGCAATGTCATATCTGACAAGTGACTAATCTCTAAAATATATAGAGAGTTTCAACAATTCAACAACAAAAAATAATCAAAAAAAAAAAAAAAAAACGGTAAAAAACCTGAACAGACAATTCTCCAATGAGGACATTCAATTGGCTAACAAACATGAAAAATGATAATAGTCATTATTGTTGTTGTTGTTGTTAAGTGTCGTCGGATTGGTTTTGACCCATATCAATCCTAAACAGGGTTTCAAAGGAGTGGCTGGTGGGTTTGACCACCAACCTTCCAGTTAGCAGTCCAGTGCTTATCCTACAGCACCACACCAGGACTCTATTAGAGAAATGTAAGTCAAAACTATATTGCGATATCATCTCACCCCTGCAATATATGCTACTGATCCAAGAAACCCAGAAAATAATAAATGTTGTTGTGCTTATGGCAAGATGGGAACTTTTATACACTGCTGGTGGAAATGTAAAAGGCAAACAGCATGCCATTTCCTCTAAAATTTAGATACAGAAATATCTTATGATTGAGTAATCCCACTCTTAGGTATATTGGTTAGTTATATGCCATTGAGTCAGTTCAGACTCATAGTTACCGTATATAGGGTGTAAATCTTTATGGGAGCAGAAAGTCTCATCTTTCTCCTATAGAACATCTGGTAGTTTTGAACTGATGACCTTGAGGTTCAACTTATAACCGCTAAGCTACCAAAGAGATATACGAACAATGTCATGAATAAACATATGCACATCTATGCTAACTGTAGCATTATTCATAACAGCAAAAGATGGAAACAACCTGTGTCTATCAATGCATGAATGGTTAAACAAAATATGGTATATACATACAATGGAAAACTAAGGTACTATAAAGAATAATGAAACATTTGAGAAACATCTCAGCATGGCTGAATCTGTGTGACATTATGCTTACTGAAATAACTCAATCATGAAAGAGCAAATATTGTGTAGCTTCACTATTATAAAAAGTCAAGGATCGGTATATATACAGAAAGCAAGATTCTTTGCTAGTTACCAGGGATGAGAGGGGAAAGGAAGAGAAATCACTTTCTAATAGTAGGTACTTGTTATCTTTGTTGACGAGAAAAGTAATAAAAGCACCAGATATGAGTGAAGTCTGTGTAACTTGATCAAGGTAAATGAAAACACTGGCATATGCAATGTGAAGGAAAGAATCAATAGTTGGGAAAATATGGCCTTGGTGATAAAAATGATTCTGGAAATCACATGATAGAATTTTGCAAGACCACTATCACTACTGACCATTTTGACCAAGGATACAGTAGAAAGTCCCAGATAGAACTGGAGAAAAATGTAGAACAAAACTCAGATTCCTTAAAATGGTCAGGCTTACTGGAACAAAAGAGACTAGAAGAACCCTCAGAAACTTCCTAAGAGGTCACCATTCAGTCAAATAATAAATTGACTTACAAAATTAACAACGTCACCCATGAGTAATGTGCTTCCTTAGCCAATCATCTGTTTGAGATCAAACAGTCAACATTTACCCAAAAGCAAAAATGAGAAGGCAAGGAGGGGGAGGAGAGCTAGATCAGCAGAAACAGAACAAGAAAAATAGACACAATCAAAGGCTGACACATTGTGAAAACTATAACCCATGTCCAAAACAGTTTGCACAAAAATTGATAAATGGGAACCTAATTTGCTGTGTTGACTTACACCTAAAATACAAAACAATATTGAAAATAAAAGTGACAATTCAAATAGGGGATAGAATAAGAATTTATCTTTTTGAATCAATCTCCAAATTAGAATAAATTCTTTCTCAATATTCATTTAGATTTTAATCAGTGTTTCCATGTAGAACAATTTGGATGGGGAGAGCGTACCATAGCCTGGATATACCGGACATTTTGATCCTGGTGTGGCACCGTAGGATAAGCACTTGACCTCAAGGTCGGTTTGAAATACAAGGTTGGTGATTCAAACTCACCAGCTGCTCCTCAGAAACCATATTATATACAGGGTCGCTATGAGTTGGAACTGGCTTGATGGCACTTAACATTTTAGGATGACTGAATCTCAGCAGGGATGTCCTACCAGCAGAGACAGCAGCTGTGTCAGCCCCTTCCCAAGTGTCAAGACCCTAATGTCTTCTATCTAAGTATTCCCCCCAAGTGCCCTCTCCAGTGCCCAGCTCCATGCCTCCTCCTGGTTCTTCCTGCTGTGGACTCTGTGGGCAGATTTGTTGTTGTTGTTAAGTGCTGTAGAGTTGATTCCAACCCATAATGACCCTGTATAGGGCTTCCAAGGAGCAGCTGGTGAGCTTGAACCACTGATCTTGCAGTTTCAATGGCTTTGCAGTCTAGCGCATTAACCCACAGAGCCACACCAGGACTCCACTGGGGGCAGATGATGACCCATATATCTCAGTTATATTCTATGCTCCCAGTCCTGTCTTTCAACCTCCTGAGCTTATTAAGTTTTCTTTAGACAGAGGTGGTTTCTAGCTAGAACTGCGTTTTGAATTACATTTCCCCCACGTGCTCATCTGGTATATTTCATCTTTATTTACAGTGTCTCCAAGCACCCAGAGGTTCCCCCTCTATGGTGTGGAGCAACTGTCAGGGAGCTTTCAATTCAACTAAAGCTCTCCACCCCAGCCCACTCCAGATACCAGCTCAACCAGACAGGTCCATCTAGATGGAGAAATTTGTGTGGGCCCCACCCCCTTTATCCACCAACACCCTTGATTTTATCTTTTTAAGAATATTATAGAAATATTATTTATAAATAAGAACGTGCTTGAAAACTATGTTGTTGTTATTGTTAATTGTCTTCAGTCGGTTCCAACTCATAGCAACCCTGTATAGGGTTTCTGAGGAGCAGCTGGTGGGTTTGAACCTTCAACTTTATAGTTCAGTACATTATCCTGCAGTGCCACACCAGGACTCCATGTGAAAATTACAGTTGGAATTAATATGTTTCTTTCTCAGATGATGCAAAAGTAGTCCTTGTTATATGTTGATGAGTCAGTTCTGAGTCATAGCAATCCTGTATAGGGTTTCCGAGGAGTAACTGGTGTTTTTGAATCACTGACCTTATGGTTAGCAGGCCAGTGCCTAGCCTACAATGCCACACCAGGACTCCATACCCCATATCCCTGATAGTATGTATAAATTGTAGGTTGATATGGTGATTAAAAAATTATTTCCATCATCAAATAAAGTCCACTAAGAGAAGTTGTGAGATGAGCGTTTATTGGGGAAGAGAAGGCTCCAAGTCCTTGGAGGAGGAACTATTTATAATAGGGCCACAAAGCACAGCTTCCTGGTAGCACCTTTGGTGTCACGGCCAGAAGAGGGAGCCTGAGAGCAGAAACACTTGGATAAGGACCTACCCAAGCTGTGTATCCACCTTAACTCCCTTTAAGGACTCCTGGTGTGGTGCAGTTGGATTAGCACTGGACTGGATTGGGAAACACAAGGTCAAGCCCACCCACCAGCTGCTCCTCAGAGACCCTCTAC
Organism: Chrysochloris asiatica; assembly: GCF_000296735.1. NCBI lineage: Eukaryota > Metazoa > Chordata > Mammalia > Afrosoricida > Chrysochloridae > Chrysochloris > Chrysochloris asiatica. Next base: position 10,267,010 of record NW_006408560.1, read on the forward strand.
AGGGCTGCTGTGAGTTGGAACTGACTCAATGGCACTTACCAACAACTCACACTACAGAAACCATCAACTGAAAAGTGGTACCAGAAAAATTAAACTTTTTCAGATAAATGTAAAATCAAAAAGAAGATTAAACACAGTATCCACAAGAGATTATATAAATATGTTTAAGTGCATTGAAAGCCCCTTACATAGAAAAACAATATGGAAGAAAAATACTGCCATAAAGCAGATGAAAACAATAAGCAACCTATATCAAAATTTTAATAAAAAAATGAAAGCATGAAGAAACATGAGAAAGGAAGAAAGAAAGAAAGAAAAAAATTGATAACACAGAAGTATATGCCCTGACCTGAAAATAAAAGTGAAACAAATATTGGCAAAAATGTATCCAGATTAGATAATGTAAATGAGAAAACGTGTAACCTTGTCATATCAATAAATACAAATGAATTCCCCTGAAAAATAGTTGCAATAATTATACTGGCTCACAAAGGAAAACACTCAGCTCTAAGTTGTAGTCAGTTGTTGCTGTTAGGTGCCATCTAGTTGGTTCTCACTCATAGTTACCCTATGCACAACAGAAGGAAACATGCCCCATTCTGCGCCAACCTCACAATCATTACGTTTGAACCCGTTGCTGCTGCCACTGTGCCAATCCATCTATTGGGGATCTTCCTCTATTTCTCCAGCCCTCCACTTTATCAAGTATGATGCTCTTTCTAGGAATTGGTCCCTCTTGATAATATGTCAAAGCATGAGAGATGAAGTCTAAGCATCCTGGCTTCTAAGGAGTGTTCTGGTTGTACTTCTTCCAACAGATTGGTTTGTTCTTCTGGCAGTCCATGGTACATTTTGTATTCTCCTACAACACCATAACTCAAATGCATCAATTCTATGGTCTTCCTTCTTTATTGCCCAACTTTCACATGTATAATAGGCTATTAAAAATACCATGGCTTGGGGCAGGCATATCTTAGTCCTCAAACTGACAACTTTGCTCTTCAACACTTTAAAGAGGTCTAGTGCAGCAGATTTGCTTAATGCAGTACTGTTGGGCTAGCGTTGGCCTCCTTTCCCTGGAGGGTAAATTGATAGACTTGGATTTTGGCTTCTGGGAAAGCTAGGCATTTACATGAAATAGAAATTTAGGTCTCAGAGTGCTGGTGTGGGGCTCAGCATAAGCCATTCCAATTTGGGTCTAGTTAGTCAGGTTATCGGACTCTTGGTGTAGCAATGTAGAATCAGCGTCAGACTGGGAACCAGAAGTTTAGCAGTTCAAACATATCAGCTGCTCCTTGGAAACCCTATACATGGTCACTATGAGTTTGAACTAACTCAACAGCATTTCACAACAACAAGAAGTCAGAATCTGTGGAAAGGCAATAGTTTTAAACTTGTGAGAGTTTAGTTATTTGGGTTTGCATAAGGTTTTGTTTCTCATTATTTAGAGAATACTTTATTCGTTTCTGTAATCAAACCCATGTAGATAAGACCTTACATATTTAATACAGTGCATTACCCCTGTACAAATGGAAAAAGAAATAAGTTTAGTGTTTCTAGACCAATATGGCTGTTAATTTTTGTACAATCCCAACTCAACACTTTACAACTGCGATACTTCTTCTAAAGTTGACAGCAACAGCTTTTCCAGGTTCTGCAGTCATCTGAACAAAATTGTGGAGCCATTCAGCACACTCCATTAAAAAATGAAAGGAAAAAGTATCAAACAAAACCTCCAAAAACAGCCAAGTCCTGTTACTGTGTGGTCCCTGGCACCACTTTGTTTTTTGTTTTTAATAGCTTCTCAATCATCATCTGAAAAGAAAACATCCTTGAATAATGTCATTAAAGCAGTTCTGATAAAGCACAGTCACTATTACATATCATAAAGCAGGTACAAGATATTTCACATTCACAGAGGTATAATACAGGATGGTCCTACATCTAAAATACTAGATGATACAGTTAAAAAGGCATTCTTTGAGCTCTCTTTCCTCCTGACCTTCAATAAAGTCTTACACGTGGGGAAAAAAATAAAAGGCATTATTTGAGACTTGATTCTACTTTCCAGCAGAGGGACCAAAGGATGGTGTGACACAGCTCTGGTACAGAAATGTACCTTCTTAGATCAGATTTCTGTTCATTAGTGGCTCAGTTTTAAGTACTCATGTCTCTTCATGAAGATCAGCTAAAAAACATTTTTAAAACATTAAAAAAAAACCAAAAAAACATTGGATTCATACAAAGATGACCAAGTGGAGGCCTGCAGCACACTCAACCAAAATATTATTTAAACAAATTTGTTGTTTGAATGGTGAGAACTCCATGGAAATAAAGAGATGCCAAGTAGTACTTCAAAGCTTTGGGCCACAACCAAAACACAGCATCACTTAAAAAGTAATTTCAAAAATTATACTGGCTCACAAAGAAAAATACTCAGCTCTTAAGTCGTAGTCAACAGAGAAGTCTAAAACCAACTAATTCAGAAAGTAAAATCTAAAGGGATAGGTAAATGTACACCAGGAAAATGCAGACATATAGAAAGTAGGTGCTTACTTCTAACTGTCAGACAAGGTATTTTCCCCTGGCCCTTCTCACTCTTGAGGGTCTAAAGAATTAGTCCCACTGAGTTGCTGCTTCTCAGTCACCCAGGAAAAATACGCATTCACTTAGAAGCTCTTTATTGCAAAGTGAAATTACACTTCAGAGAGAGAAGTGGGTTTATCTCCATGAGTGGAGATGACACCCTGGGGTTGGGGTGCAGTGGCTTATAAAGGGCCTAAAATTAACCCCAAATCCACTGACACTGAGTTGATTCTGATGTATAGAAGTGGGCAGGAGAATTAAAAAAATAAAAAGATGCCACTGGACAACTACTTTGAATGAAGATTAAGAGGAAGATTGTAGAACTCCCTCCCAACTCCACCTTTTCCACCAGACTAACAGTTGTTGTTGTTGAGTGCTGTTGAATTCTGACTCACAGCAACCCTGTATAGGGTTTCCAAGAAGTTGCTGGTGGGTTTGAACTGCCGAACTTGTTCACAGTCCAGTGCTGATCCTCCAGCACCACATCAGGAATCCTCAGACTAATAGTGCAATAATATAATAATAGTGATTTACAGCTGTAAGTATTGAAATACAGACTCTCTCTGAGAAGGAGTACATAAGGATGCTCCAAAGTCAAGAGAGGAGGTAAAAACAAGGATATTAGAGGACTTTACGGTCTCTGATACCTATATCTGCAATAAACATTAAACTCAACCCAACACATAACCAGATTACCATAAATCCTCACACAAAAGGGTCCGGTAAATAATACCCAAGACACCATTGAAATTCTTGTGTTCACTACAAATACAGTTCAATTTTCTGAAATTCAAGCTGCCAATGAATTTGACAGGAGGGAACAGTCGCTAGAGAAGGATGTCATGCTGGGTAAGATGGAGGGTCAGAGAAAGAGAGGAAGACCCCCAATGAGATGGATCAGCCAGGTGGAATCATTGATGGCGTCAAGTGTGGCAGCGGTAGTGAGGTTGGCCCAGGATTGGACGTTGTTTCATTCTGTTGTGCATGGGGTCACTATGAGTTGGTTACGACTCAATGGCACCTGACAACAACAGCAATGAATTTGACAGCTTCCAGTTTGCTAAATTAATATCTCATGCAAGTAAAATTTTGCTAAAGATAATAAAAAAAATGGCTGTAACCATACATTGACAGAGAACTACCAGAGGTTCAAGCCAGATTCAGACAAGGACATGGAATGAGGGATATCATTGCTGAGATCAGAAGGATCTTGGCTAACAGCAGAGAATACCAGAGAGATGTTTGTTATTGTTGTTAACTACCTTCAAGTTAGTTCCAACTCATAGAAACCCTATATAGGGTGACTAAGGAGCAGCTAGTGGGTTTGAACTGCAGACCTTGTGGTTCATAGTCTAGTGCTGATCCTAATGCCTTGCCAGGAGTCCAGAAAGATGTTTACCTGTACCTGTGCTTTGTAAACTACACAAAGCCTTTCACTGTGTGGATCATGACAAGCTATGGACAAGATTGAAGTGAATGAGTATTCCAAAACACTTAATTGTGCTCATGGGGAACCTGTAAATAGACCAAGAGACAGTTGTTTGAACAGAACAAGGGGGCATAGAATGGTTTAAAATTAGGAAAGATATGCACCAGGGTTATATTCTTTCACCATACTAATTCAATCTGTATGCTGAGCAAATAATCCAAGAAGCTGAATTATATGAAGAAGAATGTGGCATCAGGATTGGAGAAAGATTCATTAGTGACTTGTGATATGCAGATGATGCAACCTTGCATGCTGAAAGCAAAGAGAATGTGAAATATCTAATTATGAAGATCAAATACCATAGTCTTTGGTATGGATTTCACTTCAGTATAAAGAAAATAAAAACCCTCACCACTGACCCAAACAACAATATCCACATAAATGGAGAAAAGACTGAAGTTGTCAAAGACTTCATTTTGCTTGAATCTATCATCAACACTCAGAGAAGCAACAGTCAAGAAATCAAATGATGTATTGCATTAGGTAAATCTGCTGCACAATTTGAAGCAGTAAAAAACAAAGATATTAGTTTGAGGACTAAAGTGCACCTGACCCAAGCCATGGTATTTTTAATAGCATCATATGCATGTAAAATGCAGTGATAAGGAAGGCCATAGAAACATTGATGCATTTGAGTCGTGGTGTTGGAGGAAATTGTTAAAAGTACCATGGACTGTCAAATGATCAAACAGATCTGTGTTGGATGAAATACAACCAGAATGCTCCTTGGAAGCCAGGATGGCCAGACTTTATCTCTCATATTTCAGAGTTATTATCTGGAGGGACCAGTCCCTGGAGAATATTGTGCTTGGTAATGTGGAGGGTGGGAGAAAAAGAGGAAGATCCCCAACCAGATGGATTGGCATAGTAGCAGCAGCAATGGTCTTAAACATAGCAATAATTGTGAGGTTGGCACAGGACTGGGCAGTGTCCCGTTCTGTTGTACATAGGGTTGCTATGAATCAGTACCGATTTATGACACCTAACAACAATAGTTTGTTAAAGGAATAATCTCTAGTCTAGACAATTTGCCTATCTTGCCAGTTTCATAAAAAGTATTCAGATAATACTTGGTCACTGATAATGAAAACATTCACATTTAGAATTTTAATCGATTTTATTTTATTTTAAATTTTAAGGTAAAAGTACTTAAAGCAACCAAAATCAGCTAAAGTAATCTCATGCTTTAAAAAAAAAAAAAATCATTAATTGCAGAAATATTCCCATATGAAAGACTGACATTTGCAGAAAATGATGTGTAGTTTTAAAATAAAGAATTAAGATTCTAGATCCAAATCTTATCTGTATCGGAGTCCTAGCTACACCAATGCACACTGTTTGACAATTTAAAAACATTTTATGAATTAATTTTTTCATGTTGGGTGTAGAACTTGTAGAAGTTTATTGAGCTGTACACTTAAGATTTGTTTCTTAAGTATCCTAAGTACAACAGAATGAAACACTGCCTAGTCCTGGGTCAACCTCACTATTGTTGCCACACTTGAGCCCATTGATGCTGCCACTTTGTCAATGATGTTTACAGCTGTTTCTCCTCGTTTTGAGTTGTGCCCCATCAGCAAATGAATGTCCCATGACTTTACTCCCACAGGCTTTACTCCATTCATGTCATCACTGTCAACTGTACTTTGAGGAGGCATCTCTTCACCAGTCACATTTTGAGTACCTTCCAACCTGAGGGGCTCATTTTCAGGCACTATATCTGAAAGTGTTTCTCTGCTATTCATAAGGTTTTCAGTGGCTAAATATTGGGAAGTAGTTCATCACTTCACTCCTTCTTCCTAGTCTGTCTTTGGAAGCTCATCTGAAACCTGTTCACAATGGGATCCTGCTGGTATTTAAAATACCTATGGCATAGCTTCCAGAAACACAGCAACTCACAAGGCACAACAGTATGACAAACTGACAGACGAATGGTGGTATATTGGCAAGTTATATTATATTGGTAAGTTTTGTTGTATTTTATTTTTTTCCAAGCTAACATTTGTGCTATTAAAATGATATATTCATTGAGTCTCAAAGAAATGTAACTAAAGAAACTGAGGTGTGAAGAGATAAATCCCTGACTCAAAGTGACAAATAAAGGCAATGGTTAGGTTGGAATTAAAACCCAAATCCCAAGTCAAATCCATGGCTCTCTACTACATAAAGAGGGGGAAAACTTATTTACTTACACTTATTAAAGTTCATTGCTGTCTATACACACATTTTACCTTCTCATTCTTATCTCCCTCACCTGACCCATCAGAGAACTTATTGCTGTCTCCTGAGTTCATGCTATTAGAAGCTTCTTCCTCCTACTTCTAGGTCTATTTCAGGGGTACCTAACTAGTTAATAATGAAAATACTGGGAGAACCATAGATGTAAGTTATCACATTTCTGAGCTTTCCTATTAGTTTTGCTATTTTGTTCATAATTCTTACTTGTGCATGCATTAATAAATGCCAAATGCTTTTAATTAAAAGCATGTTGTGCACTGATATTTTTTAGTGTGAATTGGGAGAAGACTGTTTTATGCTAAGCTAGTGGTTACGAATTGGGCTGCAAACCTTAAGGTCATTGGTTCGAAACTACCAGCCACTCCACGTGAGAAAAATGAGGCTTTCTACTCCCATAAAGATTTATATCCTCGGAAATCCTGTACATGGTCGCTATGGGTTGGAACCGACTCGATGGCACTTAACAACAACAACAACTTTTAATTATATATATATATATATATATATAATGCCTTCTTTGTTGTTGTTGTTAAGTGCCATCAAGTTGATTCTGACTCATAACAACCCTGTATAGAGTTTCTGAGGAGTGACTGGTGAGTTTGAATGGCCAGCCTTGCAGCATTTACTCTAAAAATCCTAGTTTCCTATAAGACTGAATGGCACTTAACAATAACAACATAGGAACATAGTGTGACAACCATTGCTCTGACTCCTGTACATGCTTCAATGTCCAGCAACTGCCTTCCTTCCTCCATGAAGCCTTAACAGATGTCTTCAACTAACATGGATCTCTTCTTCTTTGTCTATAACGAATGATCAATGGCTTTTGTCTCTGACTGCATTTATAATCAACTGATTATAATGCAATACCAATGCTGGGGCCCTATTCCCAGACATTCTGATTCAGTTTGCCTGGGGTGAGGTCCTGTCATTATTTTTGAAGACTGCCTACTGAGAACCTTGGTTGTAGACTTTGGAGTTTACATTTAATTATGTGTCTGTCTGCTGGTTTGTCTTGTGTTGAATTTCGATATTGCCATGCTGGTTTGGGATAAGAACTGGACTGAGAGGTTTATTTGAATGACAAGGCCAGTGGTTCAAACTCACCAGTCACTCCTCAGAAACTATACAGGGTTGCTATTTGTTGGAACTGTCTTAATAGCAACAGCAGCATCTAACTTCCAAGTGCCTCTTATACTCTGTCTAAATAGTGAACTCCTTGAGGACAGGAGCTAAGGTTTATTTATCTGTATTTTACACAGCAGTGGGACAGTGCTGGTCACAGGTGGAGGATTCAGATATGGTTTTAGGTTATTTGTTATGATAACTGTTTGTTGTAGATCATGATGCCATCCTAATTTCCATGAGATTCTTATCTGAATTTTGAATGCCAGGAGATTGAGGCATTGTATTAGTGGAGAGAGATGGGGTGACAGGAGAACATGCCTAAAGAAATACTTGCCCCAAACTCTTTTCCCAATCTTACTTCCAACTAACACTTTTTGAGTTGGCAGCAAAAGAAGTTACCACAGAGGTACTTCGTTCTTACTCCTGGAAGGGAGGGAATGTGGGCTTGGATTTTAGTTATCTTCTTTGTCATTGTTATCAAATGCCTCATCAGCAACACCAACCTTGTCATCATTAGGCATCTGTTTCTAAAGTAGAGCTTTCTAGAGGTAACTTCTGTGAAGGTAAATAAATAAATAAACATTACTGTGAAAATGTATCAAAAGAGTTTGCTACCAAAGGGATTTTTCGGTAAGTGAGAGAATCTAGCATTAAATATAATAAAAATTCTCATCCTAGTTGTCTATTGTCTGTGCATAGAAAAAAAGTTGTTTATTATTATTATGATTTGTTTTGTATTTTCAGTAATAGGAAGGATCTCTTATTCATACTCCTTTTATTGTATGCTAAGGAAAATTTAGTTGGATTTTAAGGGTTACCATACTAAATGCTCTGTGTGTGTGTGTGTGAAAGACTGAAGGCTCTAGTCTTTGGTCTTCATCAGTAAGTACGTTTAAGTCCTTTTAGATTTCAACAAGCAAGGTTATATCATTTGCACATCACAGGTTGTTAATGAACCTTGCTCCAATCCTGATGTCATTTGCCATTTTCTTCTTCATATAATCCAGCTTCTTGGATTATTTGCTCAGCATACTAATTGAATAAGTATGGTGAGAGAATACAACCCTGGCACACACTTTTCCTGATTTTAAACCATTCAGTATCCTGTTGTTCTGTTTAAATGACTGCTTCTAAGTCTATGTAGAGCTTCTTCATGGAGCACAATTAAGTGTTCTGGAATACTCATTCTCCTCAGTGTTGGTAATAGCTTGCCATGAACAAACAAATCTGTGTTGGAAGAATGCTCCTTAAAAGCTAAGATGGCTAGACTTTGATGGTCCTAGAGACCTCTGCTCCTGCAAGATCAACCATTCCTCTCCTTTTGTTACAAAACCTCTATCTTTACATTTGCAACACTCACATTCAGTCCTGTTAGCAATTATTAACTATTGAACCACAAGTGTCCTATCCCCATCTTTCATCAGCCCCATCTAGACAGGTTGGAAACCACTTGTATTTCATTTTAAAGAAGCAACTTTACAGTGCACCAGCAATCAGGATGCACATTTCCTGACTTAGGGCTTTATTTGAGGCAGGGTCCTGGGCTTGGAGAGATTAGATACTGCAGATCCATTTTAGCCTTTTGATCTCGTTTTATTGTTGCTGGTTGCTATCTTAGTTATCTAGTGCTGCTACAAAAGAAAAACCACATGTGGATGACTTAACAGATATATTTATTTTCACCCTTTATGAAGCTAGAGATTTTCAGCTTTCTGAAAATTCAGAGTGTTGTCTCTAGGGAAAGGCTTTCTCTCTGTGTCAGCACTGGGGGAAGGTCTTTCCTTCCTTTCCACATCTGTGGGTCTAGCATTCTTGGAGATCTCCGTGTGTCTTGGCATCAACGCTTTCCTGGGTTTAAGAGATACTCAGCATAGGGACTTCAGGATCAAAGGACATCCTCCACTTCCAACTTGCTCCTCTCTCCTATAGCTCCTGTAAGGAGTCATATCCCAGTGAAACTCCCTTAGCATTAGGTCAGAGATGTGAATGAAGTTGTCGCATCCCACCGTACTCTCCTTACAACTGATGGATCACCTCATGGGAGATGATTGTGTCATAACTGACAAAACACCGAGAATCATAGCCCAGAAAAGTTGACACATATTCTGGGTACACAATTCAATCTATGATAGTTGCCATGGAGTTGATCTCAAATAAATTTACCCACAGAAGGTGCTGAAGATCTGAGCCGGGCATCAGTATGAATTCCTTGGGTGTTCTGAGAAAACCCTGTGGAAATAGACTGTTGTTGTTTTTCCTGCACTTACTACCACTTGAAATTGCATATTGATGTCTTTTCCTTTGTTGATTTTCTCCCACCTTCTTGCTGGAGCAGATTATATTTTCTAAGATTCAAGATTTCATGACTATTAGGACTCCTTGTGTGATGCTGTGGATTAATGCACTAGACTAACGGCAAAGTCAATTTGAACCACAAGGTCAGAGGTTCAAGCACACCAACTGCTCCTCAGAAACCCTGTACAGGGTCACAATGAGCTGGAAACAACTCGATAGCACTTAACAACAACAACAGCGAACCACAAACACACCAGCTGCTCCTCGTAAACTCCACACATGGTCTCTGTGAGTCAGAATTAACTCCATGATACTTAACAGTAATATCATTCAGTGCCCACTCATGAAAACAGTTACCACTTTGGATATTCGAAACACAGAGGGTTAAATGCAGGGAATTCATTACAAAAGTCTTGCAAGAGTGGAAGAAATAAGAGAGGTACTTGGCATTACTAAGAGATCTGGAAGCATCAAAGGGAGGACAACACTTTACAAGCCCCACCTCAAAACCTAGGGCTGGCCCCTGATTGTTTGTTCAGTGCATGCCCAGGAAGCAAAAGAGTGCTCCTTGCTCCACTGTCACCAAAATGTCTTAAGGGGCAGCTCTCAGGATACTTTTAGCAGTTCTTGTTTGACAGTCTCCATAATGATACATTGCATTGGGGGAATAGGGTAGAGGACAGGGGCTGGCATAATCTGAATGAAAAGAGAAGAATTTTACTCAAAAAACGAAGAGATAAATTATACATTAGTAGAAAAAATTTTAGGGACCATAAATGATAAATATTTATTATCCAGAATACATAAAGAATCCCTACAATTCAACAACAAAAAGATAAACAACCCAGTTGAAAAATGGGCACAGGACTTAAATAAGTATTGTATCAAAAAGAATATGCAGATTATCAAAAAGCACATAAAAAAGTACTCAAAGTCACTGTTCATTGTTGTTGTTGTTCTGTGCTATAGAGCTGGTTCCAACCCACAGTGACCCTGTATAGGGTTTCCAAGGAGTGGCTGGTGAGCTTGAACCACCGACCTTGTGGTTCAAGTGACTTTGCAGACTAGCAAAATCCTTAACCCACTGAGCAATGAGATTCCACTTCATCTTCACTAGAATGGCTATGATAAAACAACTATCACAACACAACCCAGAAAGTAACAGAATAGCAAACAGCATGAATGTTAAATAGTTTTAGAAATTGGAACTCTCACCCATGCAAAATGGGTTAGTCATTGTAGAAAACAGTTAGACTGTTTATCAAAAGTTAACTATAGAACTACCATATGCGCAGCAATCCCAATTAGAGAGAGAGAGAGAGAGAGAGAGAGTCTTGGTGTGGTGCTGTGAGATAATGCACTGGACCACAAGGTCATTTGAATTGTGAGGTCAGTGGTTCAAACTCACCAGGAGCTCCTCATAAACCCTATACAGGGTTGCTATGAACCAGAACCGATTCAACAAAACTTACCAACAACAACACTATATATATACACTAAGGCTGATTTGAACTTCATGGTGGAAGTTCAAACCCACCAGCCACCCCTTGGAAACCCTATATAGAGTTGTTGTGAGTCAAAACTGACTCGATGGCACTCAGAGGTTACTCCCTAAAGAACTTACTTCATCTCCCCTAGTGGTAGTCTTAGTGAGGTGATGGAGTGGAGAGCGAAGCAAGGAGAAGGGTAGCTAATGTGTTCCCTAGCAACCCTGAGATCCATGGCCATGTGCTTTAATGGAACATGTCCTGGATGAGATTCAGAGATTCCTGTTTGGAGTCAGCTCCTAACCAGCTATGTGCAAGTTTTTTTGTTTTTCCCTTCTCTCTGAGCCTCTGGTACCACAAAGGGGTGAGTTCTGTGACTCAATGTTATAAGCCCTCTGTCTTATGGTCTATAATACAATCTCCTGATTATCTAGGAGGAACACCTGACTGTATGCGGAAACTGAGACTAGATCAGAGATACACAGAGATGAAATCTCAGGGAGGTACCCTGTACTGTCTTCTGGTCTCAGATATAAACTTGAGATATCTCACTCAAGATCTAGGTTCATGTGCCCTTCCTTCCTTTTTTTGATGTGTGCTTTCCCTCCTTCTACCACTTTTTCCACAGAAAGAAAAGGTCCAGATTTTGTCCTCATAGCACACTCAGTTCCTAACTGAGCAAAGATCTTAGGATGAGATCCTTCTCTCAGGGGAGCAACATGTTTCCTTGGGTACTCTTTCCCTGTGTTCTCCTGCTCACTGATGAGAGCTATTGTTCAGTCCAACTTATAGCGACCCTGTATAAGGTTTAGGACGAGTGGCTAGTGAATTTGAACCACCAACCTTATGACTGAACTAGTGGAGATCTGGTTCTTTTTGTTTAGAGAATTTGGGAGATTTTAGGTTTATGGTCGAGTTCTTATCCTACAGCGCCACACCAGGATTCCAATGTGGAGAGTAGCTGAGCTAGAATCTTGGTCTGGGTCCACACACTAAGGGGCGTGAATTCAAACAAATTCTGAATGTTAGGGGGTTTGGGGTGTCACTGCAGTAAGGATGGAAGAAATAATCAAGTTTCTATTTCCTGACCAACCAGATGGTAACCTCTAAGAGCTAACCGTGGGACTCTGAGAGCTTTCAAGAGCTTTCTTCCCAAGAACAGACCATTAAACTTGATGACTTGAGGCAAGGGTCAGACTCCGACTTTTTTTAGTTTCCTCCATCTCAGAAATGTCATGATTCTGAATCTGCGATTCTGCTATTTTGTGAATTTGTGATTATCTCCACTTATTGTCCTGTAAATCTACTGAACTATTATTGCATGAGTATATATGTCTCTCATTTTATGATCTCGTGTCCAGAGGGAAGGATGGGAAAGAGGTTCTGGGGAATTTGGGGAATAGCCTATGACTCACCCAAGCCCTTGCATAAGTCATCTAACTTCTCTATTCCTTGCCTACTCAGCCTATAAAGTGGGTGAGGCACAACACACCCACCTGCTTTGGTGGCACATGGACACAATGTCTCTTGCCAGAGATATTAGTGCTACCTGCAGATGGCAAACCCATTAGTGATATCCTTACCTCACAGAGCAGGAAGTGAGACAATCAGAGCCCAAAGATGGCACAAGATGCATACATGTGGCTGACGGCAAGCAAGATAGGCACTCACTAACAGAGACTGGCCTGAGCTGTACTGTCAATGTAAAACTTCAATCCATCCACTTGTTTAGTCATTTACTTACTCCGTAGTCTTCAGTTCCCAGTGTTAGAGCCAGTCAGTACACAGTGAACATGTCCACAGTTACAATCTCATGAAAATTATAGTCTGACTCCACAGACAGCTAGCTCGTGGGAATATATATTTCCTTTGTAGAGAGAGCATCTACAAACATAAATCATCATAGCCAGAGGGCTTTATACAGCCTGTTTATTAAAAATGGAAGTTGGGATGGCTTAGAGACAGTAAGAGCAGAATCATATGGTGGAAAAGTGACAGCAGGTAGAACTCAGGTTTCCCCATAATCTCTGAGCTGTCTCCTATTTCATCGATATATCCTAAAATAGCTCATGATATTTTCTTCCTGGAAAAATGGGGCTTCCCTATCCTGCATGTGTAAGATTGAGGACTCCTTAATAACTACCTATTTATTGGGGTACAGAAAGATAGGATTCCTGGAACAGCATGGATTTTAACACCAAACCAGCATGTTGTAGTAGACAAACAATACAATTTGAAGTCTCTTCTGCTTGAGTCCAAATTTTGACACTACAATTTCTAGTTACATGAGCTTGGATAAGTTCATTTTTCCTGAATTACTACTGCCACCACTGAACCCTGATGTAGCACTGTAGGATCAGCACTGGACTGCTAACCCCAAGCTTGGCAGTTCAAATACACCAGTCACTCTTGGAAACCCTATATAGGTTCACCATGAGTCAAAACCGATTCCACAGCACTTAGTAACAACCACAGTAACTGTGACCACCACCAGTAACCATCAAGTTAATTCAAACTCATGGAGATTCATGTGTGTTAGAGAAGAACTGTGCTCCATGAGGTTCTCAATGACTGTTTTGCGAGGGATGGAGATCACTAAACTGTTCTTCCAAAGCTCTTCTTGGTGGACTTGAACTTCCAAACTTTTGGTTAGCCACTGAGCACCTTAACCATTTACACCACTCAAGGATGCCTATAATAAAATTTTTTAAAAAAATCCATTGTCATTGAGTTGGTTCAGACTCATGTGACCCCTTTAAAACAAACAAAACACCGAAATCAATAGCCTTCAAATAGATTCCACTCACGACAACTCCTATGTTGTTGGTGTTAAGTGCTGTTGAATCAGTTCTTACTCATAGTGGCCCTGTATAGGGTTTCTGAAGAGCAACTGGTGGGTTTGAACCAACAACCTTGCAGTTAGCAATCCAGTGCTTACCCTACAGAACCACACCAGGGCTCCAGACGACTCCTATAATGAGGAATAAATTTGATAAGCTATGAGTCAGAACCAACTAGACAACACTTAGCATCAACAACAACAGCAATCCCATGTGAAGTTTCCGATCTCAGTAAGAAATTGTTCTTTTCCCTTTCCCTCTATAGAACACCAGGCCTGGGAGTTATCTGAAATGGAATGCTTGGCAGAGCAAGAAACAGTGGCTTGTTAACATACTTACTCCATCCCCTTGGGAGGAGGAACTGGTGGGCATCACAGATAAAAGTCCACCAGTGACAGGAATGACAGAAAAAAGAAGTAGGACACTTTCTAAGTTTGAGTAGACCCTCCTCTTCTTGCTTCCTTCAAATTGTTCCAGAGCATATTCTGCAAGACCTGCCTTGTGGTGAGAGGAGGAGTTCATGAGTGAAGGGACTGTGAACTAGTAGGGCTCTGAAGTCTTTTAGTATAGAGAATTTGGAAGCTTTTAAGTTTATGGTTTTTGGAGAATTGGGGGATCTATTATGGACAAATGTGTGAACAACTTTTACCTGAGAGACCACAGGGGCCAAGGTGGGTCCTGGGCTGGATGACTTCAGAAAGTGACTATTTGGAAGCAGTGTCAGGTTCAGGTTACATGCAACTTTCTATAGTGTTGAGAGCATGGGCTTTGGAACTAGATAAATTTGGGCTCAGATGATATTCTGTCATCTACCAATGTGATAACTTTGGGTCATCTGGGCCTCTGGGTTTTAGCTTTCTTTTCTGTAAAATTTGGGCTAACACATTCTCTCTCATAGGATTGTTATGAATATTGAATGAAATATCACAAGTAAAGAGGGCAGGGCAGCAGTCAGCACAAAGTAAGTGCTCAGAAGATATTATTGTCACCTCTCTTTTTCTACCTATTACAGTGTGGTGCTGCTGTAGGATAAGCACTGGACCGCAAGGCCAGAGCTTCAAATCTACCAGCCACTCCTCAGAAACCCTATACAGGGTCCCTCTGAGTCAGAACTGATTCAATGGTACTTAACAACAATACTGGGGAAGCAAGGGAATGTACCTCAGTGGTAGATTTCATACTTCACATGTATAAGGCCCCAGGTTTGATTCCCAGCATCTCCAAAGTGGCACTCAGAGTCCTGGTGTGGTGCTGTAGAATAAGCACTGGATAGCTAACCATAAGGTTGATGGTTCAAACCCACAAGCTGCTCCTTGGAAATCTTATACAGGGTTGCTAGGAGTCAGAACTGACATGACGGCACCTAACACCACCACCCTGGAGAATGAAAAGGAAGTATGGATTCAAGAACAATGTCATGTCTAGAAGTTTCGTTATTAAGTGCCATCTAATTGGTTCTGACTCAAAGAGACACTGTCTAGGAGGAGCAGCTAGTGAGTTTGAACTGCCGACCTTGCTGTTCAAACCACTCTTGTGATTCAGTGCATTATCCTTCAGCGCCACACCAGAACAAATTATTGTACTGGAGAATCTCATGGGATTTGCAAGTAGATTGCTTGTATATGAATATGGCTTCCGTACTTATTTGTCTTGTGACATGGGTCAATTACTTAAGTTTTTCAAGTCCTCAGTTATATCCACCTTCAAAATTAGAATTACAATTCCTGCCCCATGAATTGTTTGACACAAAAAAAGTGATTGATTAAGACTTGTATGCTAATATTGTTATTATTGAATGATCATTTGGTTAGAATCCACCTTATAGTAGGTTCTTGGAAATCTAAGACTGGAAAGTAGGATCCAAGGAAGTGAAGGATGGAGAAGTCACAAGGTAAGGGAAACAGCCTAGATTTAGAGTTTGGGGTTTGGGTTCACCACCAACCACTCAGTTTTCCACATGAACTTAGGCTATCCTGTTGGTCCATGGAATAAATCATGTTTTGGGAAACTTGCTGCCATGTTGAACTTAGTATTCACTGGGCCAAACTCTTTGTGCCCAGCAGTCCAGACTAACAGATGCCGCCATAAATAGTCTCAGAAAGGTCATTCAGCTTAGACAGGAAAGAAAACAGTTTTGCTTTTGTCACAGTGTATACGAAATTGACACCCTAGCCACTTCTTGAACATGTTCTAAAGACTCAACTAGCCTAAAATAGTCTTATTGAGAACAAATCACACAAGCATCCATCATAACATCTAGGAAAAAAACACTGACTAATTTCATGAAGAAGGTAACAGGAATCATAGATCTCGTGTTTGGGAAAACTCCGTATCAAGCAGAGGCATGCCCTGCCTCTGACTGAAGGGCCAGGCATACAGGGGAGGAATCTTGCCAATGAAATACCAGTCTTCACCCTTGTGATCTCTAGTGCTTCATTTGGATGCCATTACATTGCTTCATTGATGCCCTATAAAAGGTCTCCCAAGTTGCCAGTTCTTCAGATCACTGGCTTCTCCCAGTCTTGTTCCTGTCAGCAAAGACGGTAAGTCCTATGCCTGTGGTCTGAATATGACAAGAAATAGGTCCATGCTGAAAATAGGATGGAGAATTGTGAAAGGAAGGGTGTCCCAGGACACTGAGGACATATACCAAGAAAATTTGATGGCAGTAACTGATAGGAAGCACAGACCTAGAGTTGAGAAGAGACAAAGAGTTTTGCTGAGCTATCAGTCCTGAGTATGAAAGGTTTTCTAGAGGTTGATCTCCCTGCTCTTTCTCTGAATATAGGTGTGCAGTCTTCTCTTGGGTCCATGTGCCAAAGGGGTGATGTGATGGTACAGCTGATTCAGAGAGAAAATGGTGGAAACATTCACATGTGTCCTTGGTCTTTGCTCCTTGTCAGGCTCAGCTTGAGATTCATGTTGGCTCGGGATTCTACTGACATTAATTTGCCTTCATTGTGTATGCTTTGGCTGGACAGGAGAGAGGAGGCCTGTTATGAAAGGTCTCCCTGGTTGACATAGTCAATGATGGGGTGAAACCAGCTGGGGAACAACAATTTCCCAAAGATAATTCATAATGCAGATATTGGAGTGAGTAATGAGAAGAGGCTGAGGACATTGGGCAGAAACTTAGACATCACTCTTTGAAACCCTCTTCCATTGTGGAAACTGAGGCCCAGAGGTAAGAGGTAACTTTCCCAGAGTCCTACAGCTAGATAAAGGAACAGAGTTGAGCCTAGAATTTCTGGCTCTGAGGCCATCCTAACTACCAGATGTACAGCATTTTGGTACTTGTTAACTGCTCAAAAAGACCACTGTTTAGACCACAAATTATCCAACGTGTTTCCAGGAACCTTCCTAGTTTCAAAATTCTAATAAAAACCTTTTCTTTTTTTTTTCAGATTTTACAAAACCACAGAAAGATGTGTGACCAACAGAAACAGCAACAGTTCCCTCCATCCTGCGTGAAAGGTTCAGGTTTGGGGGTTGCTCAAAGTACAAAATGTGCACCTGTGAAATGTGTAGCTCCATGCCAGACAAAGACTGTCTCTGTTACTGGTCCTGCTCCAGTCCAGAGTCAAGCCTGCGTGAAATGCCCAGCTCCATGCCCTACTCAAACCTTTGTGAAATGCCAAGTTCCGTGCCAGACTCAGACCTACGTGAAATGCCCTGCTCCGTGCCAGACAACATATGTGAAGTGTCCAACTCCGTGTCAAACCCAGATGTATGTCAAATGCCCAGCTCCGTGCCAGACAACCTACGTGAAATATCCAACTCCTTATCAGACTCAGACATATTATGTCCAGTACCCATCTCCTGGCCAGACCTACTACATGCCGGCTCCTGGAAGTGGCACAGTGCAGAGCTCAGGAGCTCAGGGCTGTGTCCCTGACCCATGCTCTGCTCCCTGCTCCACCAGCTACTGCTGCCTGGCTCCCCGCACCTTCGGGGTGAGCCCCCTGAGGCGCTGGGTCCAACGACCCCAGTGTTGCAGCACAGGATCATCTGGCTGCTGTGGAAGTTCTGGGTGCAGCAGCTCTGGGTGCTGTAGTTCTGGGTGCAGCAGTTCTGGGGGCTGTGGCTCTGGGTGCGGCTGTGGCTCTGGATGCTGCTGTTTGGGAATTATCCCCATGAGGTCCCGAGGTCCTGCATGCTGTGACTGTGAAGACGATTGCTGCTGTTAAACACAGAAGGCCAGCTCTATTCCAGAAATCACAGCTGTGTCCATTCCAACTCTGCTGTGTTCTAGCTATTCCTTCTAGAACATTCACCAACTTCTGACCCCTTCCAGTAACATGGAATCTTATTGCTTTCCCTCTGTGCTTTGCTTCTTTATCAAGGCAGCCTGCCAGAGTTAGCACAACACCCAAACTCTGGCAAGAATAAAACTCTGAATACAATTACAGTGACCTCTGGTCTGTTTCTTTGGTCCATGCTTACTCTTCTCTATTACAAACTGCCTCCCGTTCTTACTCTTGCTTCTTAACAATTGGAAAGATCTGGTCTGTATGGAGATAAATAAGCCAGGAGGCAAATAAACTAGTGCAATCTCAGCCCTGAGTTCCCATGTCTTTCAGAACGTGTGAATTAACTTCCCTGGGTAATTAACAGTATCTGAGATCACAGATTTTGGGCTTGAGGGTTGCCTCTTTCCCATTCTTTGATGAGCCTGGGGAGAAGCTTTGGCCAACAAGAGACCCTTATGGAAGTGTGTTTGTGTGTAAATTTGGAGTTCACACTCCTGGATGTTTAAGAGGCAGTGAGGTCTTAAGAGCATTCCTTGATGGTGCCCCTGCTGCTGCGTGAGTGACTGGGACCCATAGTGGACATTACAGTCTATGATTTTTATCATCTGATGGACTTGTCCTGTTGAGGCCCAAGAGAAAAGGCTTTTTTATAAAAAACTATTCAAGCCTAATTATGATTATGGCTACCTCCAAAATTATCCTCTTACACACAGTTCCCTGTTTTCAACCTCACTCATGCCCATTTTATTACTAAAGCTTGATATTCAGTAGAAGACAAGTGCTCTAGAAATAATCCAAATCTTCCTGTTTATGCTCAACTTCAGGATATTATAGACTTGGAGAATTAGGCTTTGTGAAGACTCAATACCAGCTTGAGAGGGCCAATCAAATTCATTCCATTTCCTTATATTCAAACCAGAAAGAGCATGTGATGTGTTTTTTCTAGCTATGTCTTTTTTATGTGGCATCTGATAACTCACCTTGTACATGGGCTTTGACATATCTAGACAGTTAGAATATGATAGGCCAATGTGCTTTAGGGACCCTGGGAGTTCCCATTCATACAATGACAGCTTGCAATGGAGCAATGACTTGAAATTAATGACCATATGGGACAGAGAAATTGTCCTCTCAGGTATTCTTATTGCTGATAAACTTGGATAGGCTGATTACTCCTCTGAGGCTTCATTTCCCCTTATGGTGCATTTAACCTAGAAAGTTCTGTTCATAATCTGTCTGCCAGTGTGGCTCAAATAAATTACTGATGGCATTACTGAGGAGATGATAGCTCAACAAAAATCTTTCAAATCTTTGGCAAACATTGTATTGGGCAACAAAATTTTCCTAGATTTTATTTTAGCACAGCAAAGAGGTATTTGTGCGGTCACCAATACTTACTGTTCATGGTAAAGAATCTCCAGAGAAATAGAGCAGGATGTCTCAAAAATACACCAAAACTTTTCTTGGATACATGCCATCCTCTCATGACCATTCCTTCTTCTTTTAATACTTTTAGCTGGTTACTCCAAAGCATAGGATCTGAGATATGCTTCTTCCTGCTAACTTGTCTCTTTAAACATTGTGATCATTATTATAAAACAAGACCAAATTGACTGCCACTGAGTTGATTCTAACTCAGCCACAATATACTGGGTTGCTGAGACTGTACACTTTACAGAAGCAGACACCCTCAACTTCTTCCTGTGATGTGACTGGTAGATTTGAACCAATGACCTTATAGTTCAAACCTACCACTGACATAACCAACAGTCATTGCACATGGCCATGTGGCAAATCATGTGTTTAGAAGAAACTGACTATGCTGAAGAGAATGAAGTTGAGATCTGGAGTCAGACCCTTTTTGAGAGTGTCCAGTTATTCCTCTAATGAGGTCCTTTCCACAATACTCACCCAGCTGAAGATTAATACATCCTGAAGACAAGGCCCAGAGTTACAGCCATGAAAATCAGATGGTACCTGGTTACTAAAAAGTCAAATAATGCCTGTCTAAGTGCTATGGATTAACGTGCTGGAATGTAAAGTTGGTTTGCATTGCAAGGTCGACAGTTCAAGCTCACCAGCTGCTCCTCGGAAACCCTAAACAGGGTTCCTATGGATCGGAACTGACTCGACGGCACTTAATGACAACAACAACAACAACCAGAAAGCAATGTCTGAGATCTTAAAAACTACCAGGATAGCACCCAAGCTGCAGCAAAAGTTCCCACATAAGGAACTCAAAAAAGAGAGTAGTGGGAAAGAGCTCCCTGCAAAGAGCTATCCCCTAGAAGCAGCAGCATTGAAAGCTAAAAGACTCACAGACACCAAGGCCTGCCAGGAGTAGGGTAACTCCTTCAGTGGGTGATCTGTGCCCCCTAGTGACAACTTGATCTAAGGGAGGTTGTTGTTGTGAAGTGCTGTCGAGTCGGTTCCAACTCATAGTGACCCTTTATAGGGTTTCCAAAGAACAGCTGGCAAACTTGAACCACCAACCTTGCAATTCAAACATCTTTTCAGTCTGGTACATTAACCCACAGCGCCACACCAGGACTCCCTAAAGGAGGGAGACTATAAAAACCTGAGGTACTGGCATAACTGAGATAGAGTAATTCCAGACCTAAGTTAAAAATTGTATTTGAATAAAAATTCAGTCTGATCTTGAAATGTCTGATTTTGTTAAAAGGATGATTCAGTTCTTTTGTCAAAGTTCAACTTATGGTCAAGAGTCAGAATTTATGGCTTAGGTGAAGAATTGCTTATTAAAAGAGCCAATTTAGATGTTTATTCAGTTCGATCCGAAAGAATGCCCTTTTCAGCCATGTCTTTCTCCTCTTCCCCACTTCCCAGATTAAGAAATAGGACTGAAATTTAAAATCCTGAGCTAGAGCCTATATCATAAACCTGTAACCAGGGTGAAGAGCAAATATCCAGGCTCAGTCCTGATTTTCTGGCTTCTCCAAATTAGACTTCATTTTCAATCACTAAGATCTCTTGCTTAATTTCTGTTCTCACTCTCTGCAACTTAGAGTGCATTTAGTATTCTAACTCATTGCTGGTATGCCTCTCCTTTCAGTGAGATTTTTTTATTACTCCAATGAAACTTTCCATTTTTAATTCCAGTGTACATCTGTTTGTTTCACTACCACAATGCTAATAACAAATGGTTTTATAAAATATATCATTGACAACTGAATGGAAGCCTTTTAAATCAGCAACTACAAAAAAACAGCAGTCATGAAAACAATAGTATGTGCTTGTAAGTATGTGCAGCTGAAACTATGTGTTTCCAAGCACCACCGTAACTGAGAAATAATGACAGCTCTGAGCGGGGCACATTGTTTTAGTTAGTGTTAGAGTTGGTTCTGAATCACAGAGACTCAGTATAGGGTTTCCAAGGAGCGACTGGTAAGTTTGAACCATACACCTTGTGGTTCAAACCAACCTGTGATCCTGCTCATATCCTCGAGTGCCAAAAAAGGTTCAAAAAGTAAGCCAGCATAGAGTTTCAGCCTTGCAAATATATTGATACTTATAAGCTGGGTTTATGAAAAACTTTTTTTTTTTTTTTTAATGATACCTCCTAGGATATTATTATAAAAAATAATACGTTTCTGTTGAAACACTGCACAAAATTTTACAGGTCATCATTCTCTGTGTCAACCCCCTATGGCAATGTTACATGGTGTGGTCTGCACATCCCTCATGATGCCATCTGCTTCTGAAAAAAAATCAAAATCATCTAATGAAACTCTCTGAATCACAACAGTCTGATTTGTTTGGTCATGGGGTTGCTATGACTCTGGCTAACTGGAGGGCAGATAAAAACAGCATTCATTTCCCTGGCTCTTTCCTAGCCGTGCCATATGCAACTCCCCCTCCACGGGTCTAGCTTGCACATTTGTAAAATGAGCGGTTGGCCCATAATATCACTAAAGTATTTTCAAGTATCATCATTTGTCTCCCAGAACAAGAATATTTATACTGTTTAATGTTGATCCCTTATCATTTTTGGATCTATTAGACTCAAAATGTGTCCCTTTTCAGCATCAGAACATCTTTGACCAAATCAAAAGTTCTGCAGTATGCTGTATTTCATATCTTTAAAAACCTTGATGTGCATTTCTCATATAAAACAACCCAAATTACCTGACCTCTGATCCCTCTACAATATTCACTGAAATAGTACTATGAGATAGTTTGAGAAATGGTAAACCCAGAATATGAAACTGAATGTCTGAGGAACCGGGAAGTGTTTTCTTGTAGAGACTAAGGTGCTGTTATCTTGTGACCTAATATGAGACTGTTTTCTCATGATTTTTTCTGAATTAGGAAAGTCTACTGAGGAGAACTGGTAGCGTAGTGGTTACGAATCGGGCTGCGAACCTTAAGGTCAGCGGTTCGAAACTACCAGCCGCTCCGCGGGAGAAAGATGAGGCTTTCTACTCCTGTAAAGATTTACACCCTCGGAAACCCTGTACAGGGTCGCTATGGGTCGGACCCGACTCGATGGCACTTAACAACAACAACAACAACAACTGAGGAGAACCGTAATCCACATTCCCTCAGTAGGATCATTTTTATGTGATACTTTCTTTTTAAGAAAACAGATCCTGTCAAAGTTACCAATAGGAAAGGCTAATGCATAAAAATGTTCTATTTTTCCAAATTAATAAAAATATAATTGCATACATGTTAATGTTTTTATCTTTTCTAATGTATAAAATGATAGTGCAGAGGTTCCATACTATAAGTACCAGATTATGAACCACAAAGTACATGGTTCAAGACCACCAGCTGATCTGCTGGAGGAAGATGAGGCTTTCTGGTCTCACCAAGATTTAAAACCTCAGAAACCCTATACAGGGTTGTTATGAGTCGGAAGTGACCCGACAGCACTTAACAACAAGAAGAACAAAATATATATAATGGCGTGCTTATGTGGTGTTGTAGGTTTGAACCTACAGTGGTTCACACTCACCAGCCACTCCTTAGAAACCCTCTACAGAGTCAGAACCAAACTTATGGCACTTAACAACAATATATATAACAGATGTACACCCAATATTGTTAAATAAGCATAAGAAAATGACTTAACTCTATTTAAGCTCAACAACTAAGGGAACAGACGGAAGGATTTGTCATTCATTGAGAGTTACATGTGCTGGGCACTGTTTTAGTCATTTTGCACATGAGTAATGTGGTGATCCATCCTATATATCTGGCAGGTATGGGGAAGCAGTAGCCAGCTTTGTGATAGGATCAGGACTTTTTAATCAAACAGGTCCATTTCCTGACCCTATGACTTCAAGATGAGTTAAATGATTTCTCCAATTAAACAAATGGTACCTCTTGAAAATGTCCAAACTACATGCCAATACATAGTAGATATACAATATGTTAAACTGTTTCCCAGTTCCTGGTTGAAGGGCCTGTGACAGCAAGTATGAAGGACAATTTAGAGAGTAAGAGGGTGACAGTCATGTCTGATGAAGAGATTAAGGGATTATCATGGTTTGTGTGGCTCTGTAGGATAAACACTTGACTGTTAACCACAAGGTTGGCAATTCAGAGCCACCAGCCACTCCCCAGATACCTTGTACAGGGTTGCTATAAGTAGGAATTGACTCAATGCCACTGAACAACAACAAAATATTATAATGCAAGGGGCCTTGGTGGTACAGTGATGAGAGCACTCAGCTACTAAGCAAAAGGTAGGCTGTTCAAACCCATCAGCAGCTCTGAGGAAAAAGATGAAACAATCTATGGAACAATCCTATGCTGTCCTAAAGGACCACTATGATCAGAATGGACTAGACAGAAGTGGGCATTTGGTTTTGTGTGGGTTTTTTTTTGTTTTTCTGGGGGGGCGGGAAGGGATAGTAAAATGCAATGAAAGAAGATTTTCATTATGGATAAAATAATGGAAATATGTAATCTAAAATTACAAGTATCTATAGGAGTCCTGGTGTGGCGCTGTGGGTTAATGTGCCAGACTGCAAAGCCGTTTGAATTGCAACGTTGGTAGTTCAAGCTCACCAGCTGTTCCTTGGAAACCCCATACAGGGTCGCTATGGGTCAGAACTGACTCGACGGCACTTAACAACAACAACAACAACATTGTAGTAGCTACTAATCAGGCTAATCTCATGGTCAGCTGTTTGAAACTACCAGCAGCTCCGAGGGAGAAAGATGAGGCTTTCTGCTCCCGTAATGATTTA
>NW_006408560.1:10291640-10304648 GCF_000296735.1 Chrysochloris asiatica
AAACCCCATACAGGGTCGCTATGGGTCAGAACCGACTCGACGTCACTTAACAACAACAACAACAACATCGTAGTAGCTACTAATCAGGCTAATCTCATGGTCAGCTGTTTGAAACTACCAGCAGCTCCGAGGGAGAAAGATGAGGCTTTCTGCTCCCGTAATGATTTACAGCCTCAAAAACTCTATGCAGGGTCACGATGAGTCAGAACCCACTCCACGGCATATAACAATAACAACATTGTCTCCCAGGAGCTCTGGTAGCATAGTGGTTATAGGGGTTATGATTCTGGCTGCTAACCTTAAGTTCTGCAGTTCAAAACGACCAGCTATTCCAAGGGAGAAAGGTAAGGCTTTCTGCTCCTGTAAAGATTTACAGCCTCGGAAACCCTGTGCAGGGTCACTATCAGTCAGAACCTACTCCATGGCATACAACTACGACCACTATTGTCTCCAAGATACTCCCACATCTGTTTTTATCCCAGTTCTGTCACGAACTTCTTTTGTAGCCATGAATAAGCTGCTTCATTTCTTTGGGTCTGAGATTCCTCTTCTGTGAAATGGGGAAGTTGGGTGAGACCATCACTAAGGGTCTTTTCTAGCTCGTACAGTCTATTCTTCCAATTCTTTGAATCTTTCTTAGCGTTCAGAGGGAGTATCTTTCCAAGAAAATCAAAATTTGCTAGTGACTTGATAGACAACTTATTGCCATCCTTTGCAGGGCCATAGGGAATAGCTTACCCAGAAAACAGCTTCTCTGTAGAGCTATTGCTTGACAGGGAAGGGCAATCCAGACCAGGTCTTCAGACAAGTTGTCTAGGGGAAAATGTCATTATCAGATGCCATTCCTTGTCATTGGTGTAAACATCTCCACCCAGTTGACAGGTTGCTAATGACCCGTGTGAGGCAGGTGGGTGTTGGGGTGTGGAGGAGCAGGGAGAGGAATAGAACACACAACACTAAAGGGTTAAGAAAAGCAGGCAGTGATTAATATTCTAAGAGATCCTGGTGGCCATCCCTCATATTCAGCTCACATGAATGTCTAGTTCATCCAATAATGATAATATGGTATGGGGTGCTACATAGAAATGGAAAATAGGTCCCATTTTCTTTCATATCTCCAGAGCTATTACAGGGTGGAACTACATACATTCTTATTAAATAAAGGAATGACTCTTCTCCATTTATGTGTCTAAAAAAAATTCAAAACCAAACCCACTGCAGTACAGCTGATTCTGACTCATGGAGAACCCATGTGTTACATACACAGCTGAAATGTTCCAGAGAGTTTTCTTGATTGTAACCTTTACTGAAGTGGGTCACCAGGTTCTTCTTCCATGGAGCCATTCAGTGGGTTCAAATCATCACCTTTTTGATTGGTAGCCAAATGCAAGCCATTGTGCTACCCAGGGATTTTTCTCATGTATTTATTCTATGAGAATTTCTTCTATTATTTGAATCCAGTCTGGTTATGCAGGGAATCTCAGGGGACAAAGTCTTAGCTTTTATGTATTTCTCAAACAGAAAGAAAAGTCTGTTACCGTGCTGAACTCTCCATATGCCACACCTGTGATGACCCTGACTCAGACAGCACCCTGTCTCCACTCTTCACCCTACCTTGTTTGATTTTTCTCCCGAGAACTTTTCACTACTTAATACCATTAACTTCATACTTAATATATATTGATTTGTATATTGCTTTGTCTTTCCCACTAGAATGGAAACATTACTCCAGGCAAGTGGCCTTGCTTATCTTATTTACTGCTATATATCCAGTGCCACCAACAATGCCTGGCATCTAACCAATAGTTAATACATATATACTAGAAAGATGACTGAATTGCCCTAACTCCAGAGGTAGACATGCTTATCCTCATTTTATAGTTGAGATTCTGAACCTTCTCAATAGTTACTCAAGGTTGTTTAAGGTTAACTAACTTGCCCAAAGTCGCACTAATGGCAGCTCTGATTTGAAGCCAACCTTACTTAAGAACTTTAATTTTTAACCAATATGTACTTCTAGATTCAGGTTCTTGAACTTGAATTCCCACATAGAAGGGGCAATGGAGAATCTGTTTCTTGTAAAAGAGACACAAGACTGTCTGAAGACTAATTTTCATCACTCTCTACTC
Source organism: Chrysochloris asiatica (assembly GCF_000296735.1). Taxonomy (NCBI): domain Eukaryota; kingdom Metazoa; phylum Chordata; class Mammalia; order Afrosoricida; family Chrysochloridae; genus Chrysochloris; species Chrysochloris asiatica. The sequence goes on from NW_006408560.1 coordinate 10,293,770, forward strand.
TGTGCTTCTTTTGTTCTCCACATTTCCTTTTAAATACTACTAGGGAGTCCTGGTGTGGCACAGTGTGTTAATGCACTGGACTGCAGAGTAAGATTAAACCACCTAGGTGGTGGTTCAAATCCAACAGCTGCTCCTTGAAAATCATAAAGAGGACCGCTATGAGTCAGAATTGGCTCGACGCCACTTAACAACAACAAGTAATATTACTACAAAGTGCAATGTAAAATGTAATCTACATGTTCTTTCAGAATTTCAAAGCAATTTCACACCCATTCTCATTTAATAAAACAGCCACATGAAAGAATAAAAGAAATATGAATATTATTTTTGCTCCAGTGTAACAAGTGGGAAACTTAGGTTGAGAGAAGTTAAGTGACTTTATCCAGATGACATGACTAGTATGTGATCGGGCAGGATCCCAACTAGGTGATTTGTCCATAGATTTCATTCTCATATTTATGACAGCTACTGCCCTCTTGAGTATCTCCATCCTCTAGCTCCTTCTTTTTTTCCTCACCTTTTTATTTCTTGTTCCCTTTAATTCTCATGTCACTTTATTCATATAGAAAACCATCTTCAGAATTAGTCTCTTCCTTTCAAGACAAACCTCCTGCCCCTTTCCATCTAAAAGCAGGCCTTTCATTGTCTTCATGGTTTACCTGTCTGGGGAAACACCAAGGTGCCTCTGGAAAGGAAAGACTGAGGCAGTATTTTATCTTATGTTTCGGGAGTTACCTGAGTTAATTCACACACCAAAATGCTCTTTTTTCAGTTCCCATGCCCTCAGGAAAGGTTTGTTCATCCATTTAATGAATTTTTAGTAAGAACATGCCTGCACTCATTGCTTGGTGTGCAGAACAGTTTTAAGTGTTGGGGACAAACAGATGAAGAAGGCATCATGGATTTCTTTGAGAAGATCACAATCTTCTGGTTGAGCCAGTATGCTAAACAACAAAACCAAAATGATAAAGGCAGTAAATAAGGCATTGGGAACACGGGAAAAAGGTGCTTAATGTATCTTGAATGGGGACAGGACTACCTAAGAAAAGCTATTATCAATGTTTAAACCACAGACAGATAAGGAGCATCTCAGACAAGGAGGGACTAGTGTGGAGTTACTTACCCGAAAATGTACTTGGCAGATGGTCTGGAAGTCTAGGATACAAGTGTTTTCCTCCAGAGATGGCTTGTGTTATCTTTCAACATGAAACTTATTCTAAATCACCTTATAGATCATGGGTGAAAGGTACTGGGACCACTGAAGCAATGTAAACATGGGGGCAAATCTGGGCAGCTGGTTTACTTTAGGATTGGCTTTTTTCCTGAGGGTGAATTGAATCCAGTTTGTTGTGGAATGTTTCCTATTAAACTCCTTACCTACTGAGGGGCATTCATTCCAATTTCTATCTGCCTCATTAAGCAATGATGCTGTGGGTTAATATGCTGGACTACAAGGTCAGTTTGAACTGTGAGGTCGGCAGTTCAATCTCACCAGCTGCTCCTCAGAAACCCTATACAGGGTTGCTATAAGCTGGAACAGACTCAGTGGCACTTAATAACAACATCAAGTAAAGGTATTGAAAGGAAAGGTAATTTTACCCTTAGGGCAAAAACAACTTCCTTAGTCTGCTAGTTTATATTTTCTGTTTAGTTTTTGCCTAGCAATTCCTGTTCCTTACTATCTTGGCTTGTCAATCTGTCTATCTACCAATTGATTTATCTACCTGTCTCTCTATAACCTACATATCAAGGAATTTTGTTGATCATTTTAGTTATTTTTCCTAGGACAGTTGATCTAAATAATATAGCCTACCACCTAAAACCTTAGACCACAGATGAAAAGCATCTCAGCCAAGGAGGGACAAGTTACCATTTGCCCATCAGTTTGTTATACTGTGGTGGCTTGAGTGTTGCTATGATTCTGGAAGCTATGCCACTGGAATTTTAAATACCAGCAGGGTCACCCATAGTGGACAAGTTTCAATGGAGTTTCCAGATTAAGACAGACTAAGAAGAAGACACAGATAGATCACTTCTGAATGTTTAGTCACTGAAAATCTTATGAATAGCAGCAGAAGATTGTCAGATATAGTGCCGGAAGGTGAAAACACTTTGAATAACACTATGAAACATTGCCAGATATAGTGCTAGAAGATAATCCCCTCAGGTTGAAAGGCACTTAAAATACAACTGGAGAAGTAGAGTTGCCTCTTCAAAGTAGAGCTGACCATAATGATGTGAATGGAGCAATGCTTTGGGGATCTTAATTTATCGGTAGGGCATAACTCAAAATGAGAAGAAACATCTACAAGAGTCCATTAATTAATCAGAACATGAAATGTAAGATGCATGAATCTAAAAATATTGGGCATTGTCAAAAATGAAATAGAACACGTAAATATCTATATCCAAGGCATCGGTGCACTGAAATTGACTGTTTGGAATCAGACAGTTGTATGGTTTGCTACACTGAGAATGACAAACTGAAGAATAGTGCCACATTTATCATCAAAATAACATTTCAAGGGTGCTTTCGGTCTGGGGGAGGGTGAAGCAGAGACAGGTAGGAAAGATTCCTGGGTGGAGGTGCAGAAAAAACAGAGAAGGAGATTTCCCCGAACAGCACCAGAGATTTGGATCTTGGATGAGGTGCTGGGTGGCAGTTTTCCATGCCCACCTGTAGAGAAATCTGACTGTGGAAGAAAATTATGGCGATTTCTGAATCTATCAGGATGATAGAATCTCTTTGGGCCCCTAGGCCTAGACTGAGATCAGAGGCCAGGCCACAGCAAAGCAGATACAGTGACACAGTGCTAAAAAGCCATGCAGCTGCAGCTAGAAAAAGAGGTGTGATGGTATTTTCATTTACCACTTTTCTTTCCTCCTCTCCCTAGTCATACCCTCACTGACCAGCCCGGACACCTTCAGGCAGGTGGGAGCACACCCTAAAAGGGTCCAGCATTGTGTCCACAGTTTTTCCATGGTACAGGGAAGAGGTCCCTGAGAGCCACATTGGTCCCTCAGGCTGCTTCTTATGATGTCTGACTCTGGGACCCAGCCCTAAAGTTGACCTGGGAGGGACCCTTTTACCCTGTCTTCACAGCAAAGGCTACTGGACAGTTGGCTACAGTTTTATTTTTGTTTTTGATTGGTGGTTTTTGTCTCTATTTTTATATTGTATCTGTTTTTTGTCCTTTTGGTCTCACTCTTTTCCTGGGGGTGGGAACTTTATCCCCCTACCTTACCCAAGAAGAGACAGCAAGTATGTTCATATAGCCAAGCTACAAGAATACCCCGGAATAACCCACCATTTGGACAAGAGCCAATACCAGGTGCTAGGCATTACACATGAAAAGGGAAACCTATCGCCAGAACAAGTCACCAGGAAACAGTCAGCAAGCTAAACAACTTAGCAACATACATTCATTTGAGTATTAATTAATAACTCACCTAACTACTGAAAAGGTTCAAGAAAAAACAACAAAAGATCTCAACACATGTCCAAAAGCAGAAAACAGTAACGGAGACAAATGAGCTGGAGGCAGATACAGACTTCCCGGTAGAAGAAGAGCAGGCTTTGGATCTGCCTGAGAAGGAATTCAGAAGAATGATATGGAAAAAAAATTCAAATGCTGTGAAAAGGGGTGGAGGAAAAAAAGGAAGAAGTCAGGAAAGTGCTACAGGAGCAATCAAACAAGATAGATAGATCCAAGCAGAACAAGGAAACATTAAAGCCAAGAAGAAACTGACAAGAATCAGAACAAAAGTCATGAACTCAGCACAAGAAGGCATACAGAACAAAGGAATGAACAGCACCACAAAAATTAACATAAAGACAGCAATTAATTCATACCTAGCCATAATTATACTGAATGTCAATGGATTTAATGCACCAGAGAAGAGACAGAGAGAGACAGAATGGATAAGAAAACAAGACCCTACAATATGCTGCCTGCAAGAAACACACCTTACACACAAAGACAGGACTAAAAGTTAAAGGATGGAAATATACCAAGCTAACAGAAATAAAAAATAATCATGAGTGGCAATAGTAATCTCCGATAAAATAAACTTCAAGACAAAAACCAGCATAAGAGATAAAGAAGGACACTATCTCATGATTAAAGGGTCAATTGAGCAAGATGACATAACCGCAATACATATCTATGATCCCAATGAAAGAATACCAAGATATATAAAGCAAACCCTACTATAATTGGAGAAGGAAATAGATAAATATGCTATTCCAGAGGGAGATTTTAATACATCACTTTTGAAAAGGGATAGAACAACCAAAAAGAAACTCGACAAAGTTACAGAGAAAGTAAACAGCACAATTCACCAACTTGATCTCATAGATGTTTACAGAACATTCAACCCAACAACAGCACAATACACATTCTTTTCCAGTGCACATGGAATATTCTCCAAAACTGACTATGTGTTAGGTCACAAAGCAAGTCTCCATAAATTTGCAAACAACAAAATACTACAAATCATCTTTTCAGACCATAATGCTATAAAACTAGAAATCAACAATTGTTGTTGTTAAGCGCTATCGAGTCGGTTCCGACCCAAAGCGACCCTGTACAGAGTTTCCAAGGCTGTAAATCTTTATGGGAGCAGAAATCCTCATCTTTCTCCCACGGAGCGGCTGGTAGTTTCGAACTGCTGGTCTTAAGGTTCGCAGCCCGATTCATAACCATTATGCTACCAGAGGAAATAAAGCTAAATACATGGAAACTGAATAACACCCTGCTGAAAAGCGACTGGATAATAGAATTAATTACATGTGAATTCACAAAGTTCCTAGAAACAAATGAAAATGATTCTTAACTCTCAGTATTTTCCTTTATACTGTGATTTTTTCCCCCTCTTGCATGTGCTGGGAAACTGATGCCCTGGACCTTATTATATTAGATCCAGAGCTCTGGAGGTGTTCTGTGAGCACAGCTTCTCTGGGTTTTCAATCCCTCCCCTACGGACCCTTTCCTACCTGGCTGTCTCTGCCACTGCCCAAACCGGAAACCATCCTGTGCCCAATTTTTAATTGGGTTATTTGTCCTTGTCTCATAGAGGTGTTATAGGTTTCTTTATATTTCAGAAATTAGTCACTTTTCTGATATGTTGATGCAAAAGATTTTTTCCCATTCTGAGGGATATCTTTTCACTCTTTTGGTGAAGTCTTTTGATGCACATAAGTTTTTAATTTTTACTATGTCCCAATCATCTATTTTGTCTCCTTTTGTTTGTGTAGTTTTCAAAATGTTTAGAAGTCTGTGTATGCCCTGTATTAGAGGCCTCAAATTTGTCTCAAGTTTTTCATTTAAAAATTTACATATAGCTTCATTTCATTGGCCACAGAGGACTAGAGTGAAGTGTGGAGTGTCCAGCTAATATGAAGTGAGGGGAGATGCACAAGAACACCCATACTTGCAGATTGTACCCACTTGACCTGGCTTCAATGACTGGATGATCAGAGCTCAACTAGAAGAAGAAAGAAGAGGGTAAAAAAGAGTAATCTGATACAATTTGATGAAGTTGACCTACACCTATGGATGCAGTAGCTCAAAAGAGGGAACAAATCTTTATAGTGAGGATTATTCCCACCCCCTCCATACACAGAGTAGACAGGGATGGGCAACTTGGACATTTGTAGCCAAAATGGTGGTGGTGGTGGGGGGACTACAAAGGCAAGAAATGACTGGTTTACAAGCTTTCAAGAGGGAACCTAGATTCAGAGGATGTGAAGGAAGGTAGAATCGCCACTGAGTAGTATACAATCTGTCTAGGCAGGGCTGATGAGATGAAATACGGATGGGTCTCTTTTGATACAATAGTGAGTAATTGTTATCAGGACTGCTTGTGAGGGTTGGAAATGTAAAAGTAGATGTTTTGTAGCAAGGAGAGGAGTGATTAACTTTTCAGTCTAGGAGTGGAGGTCCCTGGGATCATCAAGGGAGAAGAGCAGAGAGTGGGACCCTACCTAGAGAAGCAGTGATGCCTGAGATGGAGGCAGAGCTATGACATGAAAAGATGGAGCAGTTGGGGACTTTAGACACAGAGAGGGAAAGGGGCAGTGTACTGACGACAGGGGGGCAGGCTTGTAGTGTATACCCTTTGGTTGGTTGATGATGCATGGAGGGGATTGTAACCATGGCAATGAAATGATATATGATAGGATGAATGTAAAACTAATGATCTCCCATGTAAACTATCACATAATTCACAATAAAACATTTTTAAAATTTTTACAGCACTGGAAATACTTATTCATCGATGTCAAGAAATTTGGAAGAAAACTTCTTGTCCAAATTATTGGAAGAAATCAATTTTTCTGCTGATTCCAGAAAGTAGTGATCCAATGGTAGTCAGAAACAATCAAATAATATCATTAATATTACATGCAAGTAAAATTGTGCTGAAGATAATTTAAAAATCATTTGCAACAATACCAAAATTAATACTGGATTCAAAACAGGATTTAGAACTAGGGAAATCAGTGCTGACATCAGATGGGTCTTGGCTGAAAGCAGAGAATACCAGAATTTTTTTTTTTTTCACTTGTGCCTTATTGACTATGCAAATACTTTAGGCTGTGTGGATCATTACAAACTGTGGATAACACTGTGAGGAATGTGTATTTCACAACATTTAATTGTGCTTATGAGGAATCTCTACATAGACCAAGAGACAGTAGTTAGAACAGACACAGGGATACAGAATGGTTTAAAATCAGGAAGCGAGTGTGCCAGGGTTGAGTTTTTTCACCATACTTATTCAATCTGTATGCTGAGCACACAATCCAAGAAGTTGAATTATATGAAGAAGAATGCACATCAGGATTGGTGGATGATCCATTAAAAACCCGTGATATGAAAATGATACAAACTTGCTTGCTGAAATGAAGAGGACTTAAAATACTGATGAAGATCAAGGACCACATCCTTCAGTATGGATTGCACCTCAATGTAAAGAAAACAAAAATCCTCACAATCAGACCAATAAATAGCATGGCAATAAACTAGGAAAGATTTAAGTTGTCGAAGACTTCATTTTGCTTGGATCCAAAATAAACACATTTGAAACAGCAGTCAAGAAATGGATTGCATTAAGCAAATCTGCTGCAAAATATCTCTTTAAAATGCTCAAGAGCAAAACCATCACTTTGAAGACAAAGGTGTGCCTGACCCAAGCCAGGATATTTTCAACCTTGTCATATGCATGCCAGTCGCTGGAGAAGGATAATCATGTTTGGTAAGGTGGAGGTTCAGAGAAAAAGAGGAAGATATGGAAGCATCGATGGACTCAAGCTTGGCAACAGTAGTGAAGTTGGCCCAGGACCGGGCAGTGTTTCGTTCTGCTATGCGTAAGGTTGCTATGAGTCGGTACCGACTCAATGGCACCTAACAACAACAACAACAACAACATATGCCTGTGTTAGTAGGATAATGAATAAGGAAGACCATAGAAGAATCGATGCATTTGAATTATGGTGTTGGAGAAGAATATTGAAAGCACCATGGACTGCCAGAAGAATGAACAAATCTATTTTGGATAAAGTGCAGTCAGAATGCTCCTTAGCATTCAGGATGACGAGACTTGGTTTCTCTACTTGGGACTCGTTATCAGGAGGCACCAGTCCCTAGAGAAGGACATTATGCTTGTTAAAGTGGAGTGTCAGTGACATAGAGGAAGACCCCAAACAAGATGGATTGACACTGTGGAAAAAAACAGAGCAAAAAACGTGAGGATGGTGCATGATCCTGCAGTCTTCATTCTGTTGTGCATGGAGTTACCATGAGTTGGAACCAACTTGATGGCACCTAACAACAACAGCATTGATTATTGGACCCCAGAGTTTGGGCCAGAGTGTCCCTAGCTCTGATCCTCATAACACAAGTCCCACAAAAGTTACCATGCGAAGCATCCCATGTTCTAGTATGTTGGGAAACAGTGCATTCAATGAACTTAATGACTTTCATGAAGATTCCCATGTATGATCACATAATAAAGGCTCTCAAAAGTCTTTGCATGAAGAAAACTTTTTAGCTTATGTTTTGCTTATGTTTCCAAAATTAACTTGATTACTGAACCTCTGTGTGTGTGTGTGTCTGTGTCTCTTTGTGTGCCACTTTCAACATCATCGTGTGCATTTACAAAAATAATACTTTAATTACACAGATATGGGTTGTTTACCCAGAGAATATTTATATTTCCAACAGTTTCCTTTTTTATGCCTTTAATGAATGAGGCATTAGAAAGCACTGCATCTTTAAAGATCTGAGCTACTTTCTCAATAAAGATAAGAAATAGTATCTGTCTTTTTAATGCATATGGCCTTCTAATTACGGTATAGTTTCACATACCTAGATTATTTCTGAGTCATTGGATATTTGGTGGAGCTCTTTAATTACTGATGCTTATCACAGATGCTGTAAAAAAATCATTGAGTATCTTCTATGCATTGGCTTTTGACTAGGTGATTTACCATAATTGAACTCAATTATAATATAAACCAGCTAAATTCCCTACATAAGGCAGCTGATGGGTATCTCTAAATTCCAATAATCCTAGTACAAATCCCTTGATAGCATCAAGTATATCATATAAAGATTACTCTAATAAATTTCCCACAGTGTCTTAACAGATATGTTGCTGTTAAGTGCCATCGAGTTGATTCCTACCCATAGCTACCCTGCATAGGGTTTCTGAGAAGCAGCTGGTGAGCTTGAACTGCCGACCTTGCAGTTCAAACGGCTTTGCAGTTTGACGCATTAACCTACAGCGGCACACCAAGAAAGCCTAGATATGACCTCGTTTGTCATTTGTGAGAACTTTAAACCATGTGTGGGGACCCTAACCCTGTTCTTACCTCTAACCTCTAAAAAATCCTTAATCCAGACTCCTTTCCCTGTGTTCAAGTAATTTTCAGACCTGCTTGTTTCCCTGATTTCCCCAGAAAGTACACCTTTTCGTATCCTCTTGGTGTGTGTGTGATTATCAGTCTCAACATTTGAACTAGATTTTATCAAGGCATTCATTTTTAACAAAGTCAGTGTTTTTGTTTTTTGTTTTTTAAAAGTAAAACTGACAGCCTTGACAAGGCTAATCAAGATTTAAGAAGCTCTGGTAGTTACGAGTTGGACTGCTAATCTCAAGGTCAGCAGTTCAAAACTTCCAGAAGCTCCATGGAATAAAGATGAGACTTTCTGCTCCTGTAAAGATTTACAGCCTTGGAAACCCTACACAGGATCGCTATAAGTCGACATCAACTCCACGGCACACAACCACCACCACTACCAATCAAGATTTAAAAAAAAACAACAACTGACAGATGACAAATTTTAGGATGTTAGTAAAGGACTTAGGGACATTATGAGGATAAAAGAGTAGTATTATGAAAAACTTTACACTAATAAATTTGACAACTTAAATGAAATTAACAAATTATTTTTAAAAAACTACTAAAACTGACATAAAAAGAAATAGATAACAAAAATAGCTCTATATCAAAGAAGTCAAATTCACAATAAAAACCTTTCCACAAGGAAAACTCCAGGTCCAGATGATTTCACTGTTGAAAGCAATATGTTTAGGGAGGAAATGAGGTCAATGTACACAGATAATTTCAGAAAATAGAAAAGAAGGAAACATCCCACTGCATTTCATGATACTTTGATACCAAAACTAGGCAAAGATGTTACAAGAAAATAAATTAGAGACCTACATCCTTCATGAACATAGATAAAGCAGTCCTCAACAAAACATTAGCAATTTTGAATCCAGTAACATAAAATAGATCTGTTTTGGAAGAAGTGCAGCCAGAGTGCTCCTTGGAGGCCAGGATGGCTAAGCTTCGTCTCTCCTACTTTGGACATATTGTCCGGAGGAAACAATCGCTGGAGAAGGATGTCATGCTGGGTAGGGTGGAGGGTCAGAGAAAAAGAGGAAGACCCTTAACGAGATGGATCAGCCAGGTGGCATCATTGATGGACTCAAGTGTGGCAGCAGTAGTGAGGTTGGCCCAGGATCGAACATTGTTTCGTTCTGCTGTGCATGGGGTCGCTATGAGTCAGTTCCGACTCGATGGCACCTGACAACAACAACAACAACAACAAAACATAAAATTAATAACACACCACAGCCATGTGAGGTTATCTTGGAGTACATTAGTTCAACATTTGAAACTACTCAGTATAGTTCAATACATTATGAAAATAAAGGAAGAACACCACATCATTTCCTCAATAAATGTGATGAAAGCATTTAAATTTTTTTTCATACGTTCATAATAGAAAAAAAGGAAAAACTCTTAGCCAAAAGGATTAGAAGCAAACGTTCTTCAGGTGTATAAAGAACATCTACAGAATGTATACTTAACATAATATTCAATAGTAAAATACTGTGTCTCCATAAAGATTACAGACCAGGCAAGTATGTTTACCCTCATTATTTCTAAACCAGCATAATACTAGAGCTCCTAACAGCATAATACTTAAGATCCTAAGCAATATAATAAGGCAAGAGAAATACAAAAACAGTAAGGGAAAAGCAAAATTGTCATTATTTGCATATTGCAAGATTGTCTAAGTAGTAAATCCTAAGCAAGGCTGAAAGGTACAAGATCAATGGAAACTGAATTGTATTTCTATATACCAGCAATACGCAATTGAGAAAAGAATAACACTAAAAATGGATGTAAAACCAAACCCATTTTCATCAAGTTGATCACAACTCATGTGGACCTCATATGTGTCAGAGCAGAACTGTGTTCCATAGGGTTTTCAATGGCTCTGAACTTTTGGAAGTAGATGGTCAGGATTTTTTTCTGAGGCACTTCTGGGCTTGAAGTGTTAACATTTCACTCAGTATCTAA
>NW_006408560.1:10304864-10306357 GCF_000296735.1 Chrysochloris asiatica
ACTGCTATTCTCAAGGTTAGTAGTTTGAAACCAACAGAGGGGTTATGAATGAAAGTTCACTTACACTTTTGGAGTCCTGGTGTGGTGCTGTGGTCTAAGGAGTCAGACTGCAAAGTGATTTAAACTGCAAAGGTGGCAGTTCAAGCTCACCAGCTGTTTCTCGGAAACCGTATACAGGTTGCTATGGGTTGGAATCGACTTGGCAGTACTTAACAACAACAGCATGTATATATGAAGTTTGTGAAATGGATTAAAAAATGAAGCTCCCTCTTGTGTGTATGTGTGTGTGGGGGGGTGGGGTTCAAAAAGTTCATGGAAAAATTACATTGCCTTTTCATTCCATTTTCTTTTTATTTTTTAAAAGTTTTTATTGTGAATTATGTGGGTTTACATGGGAGAACATCAGTTTTACATTCATCCTGTCGTATTTTATTTCATTGAAATGATTACAATCCCGTCCATGTATCATCAAATAACCAAAGGGTACACCCCACAGGTCTCCCTCCCCACCAGCCATCAGCACATGTCCCCTCTCACTCCCTGAGTCCAGTGTCCCCAGCTGCTCCCTCTGTTCACGTTATCATCTCTGTCTCCACCTCTAGTATTATTGCCTCTCTTGGTAGGGTCATGCTCTCCACTCTTCTCACTTGATGGTCCCAGGGACGTCCGCTCCTGGCCTGCAAAATCAATCACTCCCCTCCTTTTGTCAAAAAACATCTACCTTTACATTTCTGACCCTCACAGTCAGTCCTGATGGCAATTATTCACAAGAGTCTTATCCCTATTTCTTTTTGCCAGCCCGGTCCCAACAGATTGGAAACCATTCAGTGGAGGTTCTACCTACCCCTGGCCAGTATGGAACTAAGCTCACTCTTGAAAGCCAGTAATTTCTTGCCTTTTGGGTAGCCAATGTCTAAGCTGCCAATCCCTGTCAACCTTGTGTACCAAGGGAGTAGGAGTGATCCTTGCTGTAAAGATTTGTTCCCTTTTTTGAGGTATTATATCCATAAGTATAGGTAAAGTTCATCAAATTGTATTGGGTTACTCTTTTTTTTCCTCTTCCCTCTTCTTTCTTCCTCTAGTCGAGTTCTGATCATCCAGCCATCAAAGCCAGGTCAAGTGGGTACTATCTGCAAGTACCAAATATATATATATATATTCCCCCCCCCCTTTTGGGTGGGTTCTTTTTCTTAGTCTTTTACAATAATGGTCCTACACAGTATTTCTCCTTTTCTGACTAACTAATTTCACTCAGCATAATGTTCTCAAGTTTCATCCATGTTATGCAGTGGTTTGTAGCTTCCTTGTTGTTCTTCAGGGAAGCATAGTATTCCATTGTGTGTATGTACCACAGATTGTTTATCCATTCTTCAATTGATGGGCATTTAGGCTGTCTCCATCCTTTTGCTATTGTGAATAGTGCTGCTATGAACATTGTTGTGCATGTAGCTACTCGTGTTCTATTTCCAACCTTCTGAGGCAGCACCATATTG
>NW_006408560.1:10309047-10352107 GCF_000296735.1 Chrysochloris asiatica
TGTGTGTGTGTGCCATTTCTTGTTGGTTTCTTCTTAGTTTTCACGTTTGCTTGTTCTGCTTGGAAGTTCACGTTTATGGTAAGTTGTGAAGTATTAACTTTCTTTGGGCTTACCTCGTTATTGTTGTTGTTAAGTGCCATCGAGTCGGTTCTGACCCATAGCAACCCTGAACAGGATTTCCAAGGCTGTAAATCTTTACGGGAGCAGAAAGCTTCATCTTTCTCCCGCAGAGTGGCTGGTAGTTTCGAACTGCTGATCTTGGGCTTACCTTATAGTCTTTTTTCCCCCCTGCATTTAATACAATCTATTGTATCCTGTAATCTACCAGACCTCCTCACCACCTGGATCTCTTTTCCTACATTTTTCCCTTCTTTGACATTTTTATTTTTTTGATCTTCGATTGACCTCCCAGCTCTTTTGAATTCATTGTTGTAATTTTGTTCTGTTCTGGATGCTGCTATCCAACACGCCTGTCAATCTCTGGTTGTTGTCTGTTCTTGTTGGTTTTCAGTCCAAAGACCTCCCTTCAGGATGTTTTGAAGTGCTAGATTGGTTTTAACAAAATCTCTTAGCTTCTGTTTATCCTGGAATGTTTTCATTGTACCATTGTATTTGATTGACAGTTTTGTTGGATAGACATTTCTTGGTAGGCAGTTTTTTTCTTTTAGGATTTTGTATGTGTCTCCCCATTGTCTTCTTGCCTGTATGGTCTCTACTGAATAGTCAGAGCTTAATCTAATTTGTTTGCCTTTGTAAGTAACATTTCTCTTTTCCCTGGCTGCTTTTAGGATTCTCTTCTTCTCTGATCTTGGACAGCTTGATTATTATGTGTCTTGGTGATTTTCTTTTGGAGTCTATCCTTCCTGAGGTACGTTCAGCTTCTTGAATGTTTATCTTCTCATCTTTCAAGATGTTAGGGAAATTTTCTTACAGAAGCTCTTCAACTATCTCCTCTGTGGACTTCTCTGATTCTTCTTGTTCCAGAATGCCAATAATTCTTAAGTTGCTCCTCTTCATATTGTCCAGCATGAATATTAGATTCTCTTCAAATTTTTTTATCCTTTTTTTCTGCTTGTTATTCTATCTTAGCAGTATTGAGAGATTTGCTTCAAGCTCGCTGGTTCTAGCTTCCATCTCTTCAGTTCTGCTCCTTTCACCTTTCAGTGTATTGTCCATTTCTGATATCTTATTATTAATCATCTAGACCTCTGTTTTTAGGTTTTGAATTGTTTCCAATGCTGTATCGATCTTGTTTAATTGGTCTCATAGTATTTTCTTTACTTCTTCCTTGTTTTCTTCTAACCCCTTTTCAGAGCATTTGAATTTGTTTCCATATCATTCTTCTGAATTCCTTCTCAGGCAAATCCAAAACCTGCTCTTCTTCTTCTTGGGAGACTTTGTCTATCTCTAGTGCATTTGTCTCAGTTACTTTTTTCTGGTTTTGGACATGTTTTGATATCTTTTGCTGTGTTTTGTTGGTCATTTCCAGTAGTTATGTGGGTTTTTAATGCTTAAATGGATGTTTGTTGCTGTGTTATTAAGTTTACTGTGTGTCTCCTGGTGGATATGATCAGGAGATAGGCTTTCCTTTTTGCATGTAATTCTTAGCAGCTGTTATTGGCTCTTGTCTCAATGGTGGAATATTATGGTTGTAGCTTGGCTATGTGGCCACGATTGCTGACTTTTCTTGGGTAACATAGGGAGAAAAAACTCCCACCTCCAGGAAAAATGTGTGATCAAAAGGCCCAAAAGTAGAAGCAATATAAAAGCAGGGACAAAAACCACCACTTTGAAACAAAAATAAAACTGTGGCCGACTGTCCAGTCGCCTTGCTACACAGGCAGTGTTTGTGCACCCTAGAAGCCTCCAGTAATGGGTGGGGGTGTCCACTTGCTCAGGCCCCTCTTCTAGACACCACCATAGAGGTGTGCAGATAGATAAAGAGAAGTGAATGGGAGAAAGATTGTTTACTATTTTTGTCTCTGAAGGTCAGTTAGGTATCTGCGTGTGCATAGCGTAATTCTTGAAATAGTTGCATCTTTTTATGGTGGGGTTTTACAGATTGTTCATATGGTGTTGTTTGTCAGGCCAAACCTGCTTTTTTTCTTGCTGGATAAGCAGGAGTAAAGGGTCCACAAGTTAACTTTAGGGCTGGGACCCATAGGCAGCAGTCAAAAGCAGCATCTCTTTTCACCAGTCCCATCCAGATAAGTTGGAAACCACTCAGTGGAGAGTCTACCTCCCAACCCACCCCACACCCACCCTCTGAAACTAGGCTCCCTCTTGAAAGCGTGTAAGCCAGTCACTTTGTGCCTTTGTAACCCACCCCCCACACACCCCCCATTTTGGGTAGCCAATGTCTATTTTGGCCATCCCTGTCAACCCTATGTGAGAATGATCCTCGTTGTAAAGATGTGTTCCCTCTTTTGAGCTACTACATCCATAAGTATAGGTCAAGTTCTTAAAATTGTAGCAGATTACTGTTTTTTCCCTCTTCTTTCTTCCTCTAGTTGAGTTCTGACTATCCAGCCATTGAAGCCAAATCAAATGGGTGCTATCTGCAAGTATGGGTGTTCTTGTGCATCTCCTCTCACTTCATATCAGCTGGATGCTTCACTCTCCACTCCAGTCCTCCGTGGCCATATCCCTGTCCCTGTGTCAAGGAGCTCCCAGGTCTCACAATACTACTGGCCAACCAGGTCTCAATCCAGGTGGACAGGAGTCTGTTGAACATGGTCGGACTTAGCTCACAACTTCATTGCTGTTTTCCCCCACCCCCCACTTCTCCTTATTGGTAGAATGATGTGGTCACCAGCAAGATCACATTCCTGCTGGTTTATTCCCCTTGAGTCTCAGTCTTGGAAGGGGGTTTTCCCTGAGGAGACCCAACCACTTGCTTTGATGGCTCCCAGAGAACAACTTGCTTGTTCTTGTAGTAGTCAATTGGACTGTGATTATTGTTTTTGATTTTTCCTGCTGGTCAGAAAGCCTTATTTTTCTTCCACAGAATGACTTTTGGACTTTAACCACGGATCTTGTGTTTCAAAGTCCAGTGTTTGTGTACAGAGCTGCATGCTCCCTTTTTATTGCCTTAGAATATAAACATGTATCTTCTAGTTAAAAAAATATTAATTTTATGATGTGAAGTAGAGGTGTAAATTTAGTTTAGCTTTGTCTTTCCACTTTAATTTATGTATATAGTGGAGTACAATTCTTCAATAAAAATGAACAAAAGAAGTCAGACACAAAAGAGAACATACTGTCATATATGCAAATCTGTTGTTGTTAAGTGTCATCAAGTTGATTCCTCCTCATAGTGGCACTGTGAAGGGTGTCCAAGGATTGGCTAGTGGGCTTCAACCACTGACCCTGTGGTTAGCAGTCCAGTGCCTATCCTATAGCACCACACCAGGACTCCTTATTTACAAATCTTGCTGTTATAGTTAAGTGCTGCCGAGTAAATTCAAACTCATTGCAACCCTGTATTAGGATTCCAAGGAGCAGTTGTTAAGTTTGAACCACCTTGAGATCCAGAGCATATTTTACAGTGCCACACCAGGACTTCTATATACAAGTCTCTGTTGTGCTGTTGTCAAGTGCCATTGAATGGGTTCCGACACATAGCAACTTGTATAGGGTTTCTGAGGAGTGACTGGTAAGCTTGAATCACTGACCTTGCAATTCAAACTGACTTTGCAGTCCAGCGTATTTATCTGCAGTGCCACATCAGGACTCCATATGCAATTCTTCTTGCTGTTGTTAAGTGCCATCAAGTTGGTTCCAACCCATATTGAGCCTGTATAGAGTTTCTGAGGAGATGTTGGTGAGTTTGAACTGCAGACTTTGCAGTTCAAATGGCTTTGCAGTCTGGTACATTAATCCACAGCACCATATCAGGACTCCCATATACAAGTCTAGACAGGCTAAATTGATCTCAGATGATAGAAACTAGTTCAATGTCTGCTTAGGATATGGGATAAAAGAGATAAGGTAGAGTATTTGCAGTAATTAAGGATAAGGTAGACTATTTGCAAAAGAGCAGGGAAGAACTTTCTGGGGTGATAGAAATGTTCTATATTTTGATTGGGGTGATGGCTTCATACATTGCTATTATTGTGAGGTGCTTTCAAGTCAGTTCTGACTGTGAGCAACATTATGCAAAACAGAATAAAACACTGCTTGGCCCTACACCATCCTCACAATTGTTGTTCTGTTTGTCTGTTGCTGCTTCCACTGTGTCATGTCAATCCATGTTGTTGGGGGTCTTTCTTTTTTACACCGACCCTCCATTTTACCAAGCAAGCATGATATCTTTCTCCAAAGACTTGTCACTACTGATAATATGTCCAAAGCATGAGAGACAAACATCTTACCATCTTGACGTCTAAGTAGCATTCTGACTATACTTCTCCCAACATAGATTTCTTTATTCTTATGACAGTACTTTTTAATATTCTTCTCCATCTCCATAACACAAATTCTCTGATTCTTTTACAGTCTTCTTTACTCATTGTCCAACTTTCACATGTATATGAGGCTACTGAAACACCATGGTTTGGGTCAGGTGCACCTTAATCCTCAAACTGAAATCTTTGCTCTTTAACACTTTAAAGAGATCTTGTGCAGACGGTTTACCTAATGCTATACATCATTTGATTTCCTGACTGCTGCTTCCATGAGTGTTGATTGTGGATCCAAGCAAAATGAAGTCTTTGATAGTTGCAGTCTTTACTCACATATTGTGAAGATATTTACTCATCTAGATATGAGGATTTTTGTTTTCTTTACAATGAGGTGTGACCCATACTGAAGGCTGTAGTTGTTAATCTTCATCAGTAAGTAATTTAAGTCCTCTTCACTTTCAGCAAGCAAGTTTGTATCATCTGCATATCACAGGCTGTTAATTACTCTTCTTCCAATAATGATGCCATATTCTTATTCATATAATCCATATATTTGCTCATCATACAGATTGAATAAGTATGGTGAAAGAATACAGCTCTGGCACTCACCTTTCCTGATTTTAAGCCATTCAGTATCCCCTTGCTCTGTTCTAAAGACTGCCTCTTGGTCTATATATAGGTTCCTCATGAGCATAATTAAGTGTTCTAGAGTATTCATTCTTACAAGGTATCTGCCCCTACCCTGTGCTCTACAATCATCTCCCTCCACCTCCCACCCCCCCTTTTTTTAACCAATCAATTGTTTAATTCTTAAGTTCTTGACATTACAGAACTAAACTGAAATTTTATTAACAGTCCACTATTACATTTCCTACCGACAAACAGAAATAAAATTCATGAGCCAAAAAAACCGAACAAAACTAAAAACAGGGAAAAACTTATAAAACTAAATATGGATCCCAGCATTAACAGCTGAACAGAAAAATATGATTTAAATTCTTAGTGGATGATAAAGTTGTGTAGAAACTGAACAGTTACATAAATTATTTAGAACCTGGAATCACTGACCAGAAATTACACAGTTGGATCAAGGGAAAACAGCAGAAAGGGGTTATGAGCGAACCTACACTGTTCTAGCTGCACCCCATGCCCTTCTCAGAGGAAAGCCTGGCATTGATTAGATATTGGGCCAGACTAACACTGGCAGCCGAACCAGTGAGAGTAACCTGCCTACCAGAAGAGCCTTCCATTGGGTTGGCAATTTTGATCTGGGCCCCCACATCTGGCGGATCTCATTAATGCTGGCGCCCTGGAGCCCGATTATGCAACCAATTAATTTATTTGGAATGGTGAGTTCATGGGTGGTTTGAGTAGATGCATCCAAACTTGCCCAATAGCCTTTCCCCTCTGGACAGCTGGAGTCAATTCCAGCAAATCCCATCCCGCCGTGCATCATGGCAAAGTGAGATTGTTGTCTTGCCACCTGGTTCAGCTTGGCCAGATTGAGCCGAGAAATGGTGTGTTGTCCTTGAATGGAGTAGGCATCCAGAGGGGGTCCCTCCAGGTCGTTGGTGGTGCGGGGGTAGCTCCCGGCGTCGCTGCAGCGGTCTTGTACGGAATGGTCATGACTCGCCCCGGCAGAGACTGTGAAAGCGTCTCCAGCATGACCAGGCAGATCTGCTTGACACACTTGGGTGACCCACTGCGGCATGCCTGCGATGGCGATGGCGCGCTCGGTGGAGTTGGGCAGCATATCCCCCGCTACCTGGACCTAGTTGTCCATGCTCTCGCGGATCTTCCCCCAAACCCCCTCACTGCAACCTCAGTGGTAACCAACAAATAATTTTATTTATTAATTTATTTTTTTCATTTTAGTATGGGTATCTTAAGCTTTTGCAATTATGGTCTTATGCAATATTTGTCTTTTTGTGAGTAATTTCACTCAGCAAATGTCCTCAAGGTACATCCATGTTATGCGGTGGCTTGCACTTTCCTTGTTATTCTTCAAGGTAGCACAATATGCCATTGTGTGTATGAATTTGTTTATCCATTCTTCCACTGACGGGCATTTAGGCTGGCTCCATCTTTTTGCTGTTGTGAATAGTGCTGCTATGAACATTGGTGTGCATATATCTACTCATGTTATGGCTCGTATTTCTTGTGGATATATGCCAAGTAGAGGGATTTCTGGATCATATGACATTTTTATTTCCAATTTTTTTAAGGAAGTGCCATACTGTTCTCCTGAGTGGCTGGACCATTTTGCATTCCCACCAGCAATGTAGGAGGGTCCCGGTCTCTATCTACATCCTCGCCAGCATTTATTATCCTCTGCATTTTGAACTTCGCTATTATTGCTGGTGTGAGATGAAATCTCTTTTTTTTTTTTTTAATTTGCATCTCTCTAATGGATAGTGACTGTGAACATTTCTTCCTATTTTCGTTGGCTGGCTGGATCTCCTCCTTGTTGAAGTGTCTGTTCATGTCCTGTGCCCATTTTTTATTGGGCTATTTGTCTTTTTCTTATAGAGGTATTGTAGTTTCCCATAGATCTTAGAAATTAGTCCCTTGTCTGATATGTCATTGCAAAGTAATTTTTCCCATTCTGTAGGCTCCCTTTTTACTCTTTTGGTGAAACCCTTTGGTACACATAAGTTTCTAATTTTTAGAACGTCCCAATCATCTGTTTTGTAGTCTTGTGTGTAATTTTCACAATGTTCCATCGTCTGTGTGTGCGGCCCTTTTGTTTTATGTTAAATATAAGCATTTGTATATTTCTCACCTGTATTACTTCTTATTACCATTTCTTCTTCGTTGTTTTCATATTATTATTCTAATAATTACTTAGAAGATTTCTCCCAAGATTGCTTAATCTGCACATCTGTGTCTCTCTCTCTCAGATGCAGTTCTCAATTCAGATCTCTATATGCTGGTATCAACCTCTCCGTCTCCATCTGTGTTAATTTTTATTGCTTAAGTTCTGACTCCAGATAGTCACATCTTGACTTCACAGAAAATTATTGTTCATTGTCACTGAGTTGACTTTGGTTCATGGCAACTTTTTTATATTACTCTGTAAGACAGAATGAAACACTGTGTGGTCCTGTGCCATCTTCATAATTGCTATGATATTTGGTTTCATTGTTTTGGTCACTGTTTTAATTTGTCTTACCAAAGGCCTCCCATACCTTTGCTGAACCTCCACTTTACCAATCCATGATGTCTTTTTTGAGATATTGGTTTTTCTTGATGACATGTTCAAAGTAAATGGGACAAAGTCTCACCATCCTCACTTCTAAGAAGAATTTTGGTTGTATTTATTTGAAAACTGATTAATTTCTCTGTCAGTCCATGATATATGACTATTCAATATTCTTGGCTAACACCACAGTTCAAATGCATTAATTCTTCTGCCATCTTTTTTAACTGTCCAGATTGTGCATGTTTATGAGACTATGGCTTAGGTCAGGTGAACCTTTGTCATCAAAGTGACATATTTGCTTTATAGAACTTTAGTCTTTTGCAGCAGATTTGCCAATGCAAATCACAGAAAATGACATTGTCTATAACAGATGGTTTCATATGCAAATTGATGGAGTATTTATAGATGGTAAATTTTATAATTTGAAAATAAGGGTGACTTTCAAATCCCTCTAATTCTTCTGTATTTCTTATACAATATTTTATACATAGAACGTATCTAATTAATTGTGTATAATGATACATACCTAGCCCTTATTCATCTGCCATCTTTAGCTCCAGAAATACCCACTATGATCTCAGTCAAATCCAACAAAGAAACTAGAACAAAATTAAGGCTTCTAATATTACCAGGTAGCTATTAATCCTTCTCTGTGGCCCTGGTGTGGTGCTGTAGGAAAATCACTGTACAGGTAAATGCAAAGTTTGGCTGTTCAAACCCTACCAGTAGCTCTTAGAAACTCTATACTGGGTCGCAATGAGTTGAAACCCACTCATAGCACACAAAGACAACAACTGTGATAGGAAGTCTTGTTTGGCAGAATGATGCTATTAAAATTCCAAAGCATAGCAATCCTAGACATAGTCATAGCAGGTGTGGCAGTAGATACGACTCTTGAGTTCCAGACATACACATGATACTGTGTTCAGTGCTTTATAGTCAATATCTTGTTTCATGTTCACACATGAGCACTACCATGATCACTGTTTTACTAAGAATGGATTGTAACTTAGAAAATATAAATAACTTTTTTAAGATTGCACAGTTTGCCCACAGGGAACTAGGGATGCTGATTTAAGTTTGACTTCAAACTCGTGCTTTTAACCAATGTTCTTAAATGATTCTCATCCATCTTAGGCAGCTATACCTCCACATTTTCTTTCGATACTCAGTTCTTCCAGTGTTGGTTCTAGTCCTTCTCTTGATGGGAGGTATAATCAATGTCAGTTTCATTGTCACTTTCATGTCACATCCATCCATTGACTTGAACAACCCTTTCTTAGAAGTCCCAGTGCAAGCCAAGCTTTCCTCCCCTCTGAACTACTGAAGTCCTTTGAGTCAACACCATGCACTCCATAGCCAACTTGCAGCATGACTTACTTTGACTGCTATGCATAACATACGAATAATAGTTTGCATTTTCTATTTTGTTTTTCAAATTCATCCTTGATACACCCCTAAAATCTTGTAACAGTGATCTCTCTTTTAGCTATCCTGCTTCTGTTCATATTTGTTACAAAGAAGTTTAATCCCTGCCACTAGAACAGCTATTTTCAAGGCTACCAATGGCCTTAAAGGTAAATCTAATGGATTTATTTTCTATAGCCTTTGACAACATGGATATCTTCTTTTTGTTTGAAATTTCTTTTCCTGTTTCTTACATAATGCATGTTATTTTTGTTCTTCTTTATCTTTCTAGCCAAGTCTCTCACCTTTATTCCTTAGACTCCTTAATTTTATATCTCCTTTGCTTACCCATTAAAAATTGAAATATCCCCAGGGTTCTGTGCATGGTATTAATTCTACTGAGTCTGTTTTTTTCAGTATACATGTTCTGTTTTAGTGGTCTTGTCTATTCTCACATCTTACATGGCTACTTCATCTTCGAATAGCCATTCCAGTGTGAGTTAGGTATTGCTTTCCTACATATGACTGTTGTAGAAGGCTTTTGTTTTCATTTTTGTTTCTTTTTTAAGTCTCTGACTACATTATAAGATTGTTGTTGTGTGCTGGCCTGTTGATTCAGACTCTTAGTGACTGTATAGGACAGGGTCGATCAGCCTCATAGACTTCCCTAGGCAATTATCTTTCTGGAAGCAGATTGCCAGATTTTACTTCCCACAGAATAGCAGGTGGATTTAAACCTCAGACCTTTCTGTTAGCAGCCAAACACTTAAGTATTGTTCCACCAGGGTTCCTGTTTAGTGATAGTTAACAATTCACAGGCTTTCAACTGCTAGTTAGTAGAAGATCAAATAATGGTAACTTAAGTAAATGCATTGTATATTATCTTGGTAAGGTGGAAGGTCAGGAAAAAAGAAGACCCACAGCAAGATAGATTGGCAAAATGGCAGCATCAGTGGGCTCAAGCGTGGCAAGAATAGTGAGGTTGCATAGGTTCGGTATGAATTGGTACCGACTTGATGGCACCTAACAACAACAACAACATATTTTATTTATATTTATTCTCTATAAGTTTCTACCTACACACATGCAACCGATCAACAATAAAGCTTTTCTAATTCCCAAACACTTACTTCCTAAACTCCTGCAATGAAGCAAACAATCTGCTAGAACGTTAAAACTCAAAATAATATTTGTTTCTCTCTCAATCCCTTCATGTTTTCAGAACGCTTCCTGTGACTAAAACCCCCTCCCTCCATGTGCCCACTGTACCCAGGAAGCAAGGTCTTTACATTCATGCCCCTGGTAACTTCCTTTTCAGCCACATTGTAGCCACCTGGTCTCATTCTCACCCTATCAAATAATATGCCACCTCTTGAGTACTACTTTCGCATATACAAGGAAATGACATGTATTGCCCTGGAAATCTGTCTTCCTCTAGGGGACCTGGGATGCCACCAAGCTTCCTTCCTATGGCCTGAGGCTTTGCCTCAGTGCTTCATAAACACCTCTTTACCCTATGCTTTCCCCCTGTTGCTAAGTGTATTGTGCCAGATCCTATACCAGGTGTGGGGAACACATAGGGGATTAGAACGTGGTACAGATCTTATCTTCAAAGGGCTCACAGATTACACAGATACGTAGGAGGAGAGTGACCCTGTTCTCAGGTGAGAGCTATCAGGAACCTGAACAAAAAGGTAAGACTCACATGACATGTAATTTAACAATTCATTGCTTATCTAATCTTTCTGCAAGACTATAAGATTCTTAGAGATTTCCACCTCATCTTTATGTCACAGACATCTTGCAAAAGTCTTGAACCATGAGAGACACTATGTATTTGTTGAGTTAATGAATGAGTGAATGCATGAAGGGAGAATGGCTGATCTGCTGCAGCCTATGAAGGAGATGTTCAGGTGTCTCAGGGCTTCCTGGATTCCTCTGGACTCCATCTTGGGAGATCCTGGAGCCCCAGGGCTGGGAGTATAAAAAGAGTCACTCTCATCTCAGGTGTGAAAGTGACAGCTCTGCATGCACAGGATGTACCTGACTCTTGGGATGATACCAGCTCAGGGTAGTAGGGATTCTAGTCCTGGGTACATCTGTCCTTAGCCTTGTCTGCAACAGTTCCACACATTCCACTGGCTTAGGTAATTGCATGTTGAGTGCCTGTCAACTCAAGGGACTCATCTTCCAGCACTATCAGATAATGTTCTATTATTATCCATCCATAAGGTTTTCATTAGGGATTTTTTAAAAATCAAAAGTATATTACCAGGTTTTGTAACAAAAACAGGGGAGTAGTTAATCTTACAGCACAGAAACAAAGGACCCTAGGACCATCAAGGGAGAAAAGCACAAGCAGAATGAGAGACCTTCTCAGAGAAGCAGCGACACCAGAGACTGAAGCAAAGATGGGAACGTGGAGAGAGGGAGCAGCTGAGGACTCTAGACTCATGGAAAGAGAGGGAATAAGAGATGGTGGCCAGGAAGCAGACTTGCAGAATATGCCCCTTGGTGGTATAAATTATTATATATGCCTGAGTGTTTAAAAAAAAAAGAGCTAAAATAAATAAAGAGAAATACTGTTAACTGATGGTACATGGAGGGGATTTCAATCATTGTGATGAAACAAGGTGTATGATTTGTTGAATGTAAAACTGATAATCTGCCCTGTAAACTTTCACTCAATCCACAATAAAAACCTTAAAAAAAAAAAAAGTAAATTACCAGATCCTTCTTCCTAGTCTATCTTACTCGGAAGTTCTTCTGAAACCTGCCCACCAATGGTGGCCTTGCTGGTATTTGACATCTTAGTGGCATAACTTCCAGCATCACAGAAACATTCTGGTCACCAGTGTATCACAGACATAGAAACAGCATGGAACTCTGATGACTAAGGTTCCACCTGACCTAAACCATAGCATTGTCAATAACCTCATATGCATGCCCAACCTGGACTGTGACAAGGGAGACTGAAGAAGCATTGTCATAGTTGAATTCCGATGTTGTCCAAAAATATTGAATATACCTTCAATTATATCAGAAGCACCACAAATATCTGTCCTGGAGGAAGTGCAGCCAGAATACTCCTTCCTTAGAAAGAAGAATGGTGAAATTTTGTCCTACTCACTTTGGAGGAGCTAATTCTTGGAGGATTTCAGGTTATGTAAAGCAGAAGGCAAGTGAAGAAGAGGAAGACCCTTACCAAGATGAACTGATACATGAGTAACAGCAATGGACTCAAACTTAGCAAGGATTGGAAGCCAGTCATAGTACCAAGAAATGTTTTCTTCTTCTATAACAAGGGTTATATTTCTTCACCATACTTCTTTTATCTGTATTCTCAGCAAATAATCCAAGAATCTGAACTATATGAAGACCACTGCATCAGGATGGGAAGAGGACTCAGTAACAACCTGAAATATGCAAACGATACAACTTTGCTTCCTGAAAGTAAAGAGGACTTGAAACACTTACTCTTCAATCAAAAACAACAGCCATTAGTATGGGTGACAGCTCAAAGTAAAGAAAACAAAAATCTTCACAACTGGGCCGATATCAACATCATGGTAAATGAAGAAAATAATGACGTTGACAAGATAGCATTTTACTTGGATCCATAATCAGCACTCATGGAAGCAACAGTCAAGAAATTAAGCCACATAATATATTTGGACAAATCTATTGCAAAAGGTCTTTTAAAGTGTTAAAAAGCCAAGATATTACTTTGAGGACTAATGTGCCCTGACTCAAACCATTGTATTTTCAATCACTTCATATGCATGTGAAAACAAGTCAGTAAAAAAGGAAAATTGCAGAAGAATTGATGCCTTTGAAATATGGCATTGGCAAAGAATTTTGAATAGGCTGAGAACTAGAAGAAGAGGAGACAAATATGTCTCTGGACATATATCAGAGACATTTCAGCTTTGTTCCAGATCACAGCAACAAAGTGAGTGTCGCAATAAAGTGAGTCACATGATTAATTTGATTTTCCAGCTCTTAAAAAGTTTACACTATATTGTAGTTTATGAAGTATGCAATGGTGGTGGTGGTGGTTATGTGCCGTGGGGTTAGTTCTGACTCATAGTGACCCTGCATAGGATTTCTGAGGCTGTAAATCTTTACAGGAGCAGAAAGCCTCATCTTTGTCCCACAGAATGGCTGGTGGTTTAGAACCGCTGATCTTGAGGTTAGCAGCCCGACTCATAATCACTATGCTACCAGAGAGCCATTATGATAAATGCTATTTTATTATGAGAATTACCAAAATGTGACAGAGAGACATGAAGTGAGTGATGTTTTTGGAAAATTGGCATCAATATGCTTGCTTGACACAGGTACCATGAATCTTCCATTTATGAATAATGCTATATGTGTGAGGCACAAAAAAGTGAAGAACAATAAAATGATTATGCCTAATCTAAAATGGAGTCCTAGAAGGTTCTGTAGGATAAGTGCTGGACTGCTAACCTCAAGATCAGTTGTTCAACCTCACCAGCCGCTCCTCTGATATCCCATACAGGGTCACTACACATCACAACAGACTTGATGGCACTTAATAACAACAGCATATTGCGGTTATTTATAACAGATATAAAACTAAAAGCCCCAATGCTCCTTAGGAGACAGGATGGGGAGACTTCATCTCACATACTTTGACATGTTATGAGGCGGGACCAGTTCCTGGAGAAGGACATCATGCTTGGTAATGTAGAGGGTCAGGGAAAAAGAGGAAGGGCCTCAATGGGATGGATTGCCACAGCTTCAGCAACAATGGGCTCAGACATAACAATGATGGGAAGGATGGCGCAGGACTGGGCAGTGCTTCATTCTGTTGTGCATGGAGTCACTATGAGTCTAAACTGACATGCTAATACCTAACAACATGAGTCATATCTGATTCAACAGCACCTGACAACATCCTACCATACTTTGCTCCTAATGATAACAACAACCACAATGTTCCTAATATCTAATATGAAGTGAACTGTTAATAAATAGTAGCACTGTTCACATAAGCAGAAAGCTGGAGAAAACCTTAATGCCCATCTGAATGGGGGGAGGAGACCCTGTGAGACATTCACATAACAGACTATCATACAACAGTACAAATGGATAAACTACAGCAACACTTTATATGTTTAAATATTATTAATTGAAAAAAGTAACTCCCAAAGATTTCATAAAGTGTGATATCCTATTCATAAAGTTAAAAGCCACCTAAATATAACCTTTTTGGGTGGAGCACATCTGCTTGAAATACTAATGCTATATGAAAAGGTGAAAAATTTGAATGGTAACTTGATTTAGATGTACGGGAGCAGGTGATAGTAAGGTGAGGTAGCTCCAGGTGATTAAACTTACTATTGAAGTCTTAGTTTTGATTTTGTTCACTTAATCGTTATTTTTATATTGTTAAAATTAATATAAAGTGTTAACTTGTTAAAGCTATCAATTCAGAATAGTGGGGTGAAACCACTAACTAGATAAATTAAAGGGGACACTTGCCTGAAGCAATGATGATAATGTTTCATGGTTCAAGAATTCTGACTGCTTCTATTCTGTATATCTAAGGTTCTGGGTTTTTAAAATAAATTATTGTATGCATGCATTTACATAATATTCTCAATGAATTCTTACAACTCTATGAAGTATACCTGGTTTAGAAACCAGACATCCATCATTGTTTCCTCTCTTCTTGTGACCCCTTGTCTCTCTGGGTCTATTTTGGTTAAGGGATGAAATAGTACTAAAACAACATGAAGCTTAGTCCAGTGTCTAAGAATGGTTTTATAAAATAATGATTATTTCTGTTTCAATAGTTTGTTGTATTTTGTTACATTATTGAAAAACATCTTTCATTGGTGATGTATATGTATTGAAGAAGTCTACAGTATTAACTTCTTTTGCTATAGTGTATTTCTCTGTAAAAAAAAAAGGATTAAAATAGTTGCCTAAATTATAAGCTTGTGAGGAATAAATGACTTAATAAGTGTGAATGATGTAGAACAGCGCATGCGACTTTTTTCTCTAGCTGTAACCAAAACCCTTACTGTTGTTGTTAAGTACCATCGACTCGGTTCCTACTCATAGAGACTCTGTATAAGGTTTCTGAGGAGCAGTTGGTTTGAACTGCTGACCCTGTGGTTCACAGTCCAATGTGGATTCACAGTGCCACACCAGGAGTCCAACCAAAACCCAAGGGACACACTAATTTCCTAAGTGTGGTTCTAGTGCCATCATCAGTGTGACAAACCTCATCTCCATCATTAACTCCATCCATGACCTTTGTGCTATGTGCAAGCCTCTCTTAACTAACCCAGCTCGGATTATTCACTTCCTTTCTGAGTATACCTAGAACTCAATTCCATACATTTTACACTTAATTAAGGGGCCCTGAATGATAGGCAATGTTGTCAGGTCAAATCCACCAGCCAATCTGTGAGTGAGAGATGAGGCTGCCTGCTCCCAGAAAGATATAGTTTCTGAATCAGCTCGAAGGCAGTAGGTTTCACAGTGGGCACACTTCATTGTAACATTCTTAAAACTTTTGCTTTTGTGGGCTTCACCAATTGTTGTATTTTTATTTTATTGTGGTAAAAATACATCCACAGCACAATATACAGCAATTCCACAATTTCTACCTGTAGAATTCCGTGACATTGATTATAATATTCAAGTTGTATAACCATTTCTACTTCTTTTTCCTAAGTGTCCCACCACCAGGAACAGACATTCAAGTCACTCTAAGCAAAAGCCATTCTATTCCCCACCTGTAACCATTAATAACTTTTGGTTTATCATATACTTTGATAATGAGCCCTGGTGGCATCGTGGGTTAAGCATCAGGCTGCTAACCTCAAGGTTAGTAGTTCAAACACACCAGTCACTGTGGAAAAAGTGAGGCTATCAGCTTCCGCAAAGATTGACAGCCTCACAAACCCTAAGAAGCAGTTCTACTCTGCCTTGTAGGGTTACTCTGAGTTGGAATCAACTCAATAGCAGTGGGTTTTTTGGTTTTAGGCACTTCTTTCTAATGTATAAGTGAGAGCACACAGTCTTTGCCTTTTTGTGACTGGCTTATTTTATTCAGCTAACACTTTCTAGGTCCATTCAGAGTGGTGTGCATTGGTGGTTGTACTCTTATCTCTGTCTATTCTAATTGCTTATGAAGCTATCTTACATTTTTAAATTATGTCCTGCTTTATCAAGCTCATTTACTGAAAAATAAATATTACTTCCTTGTCTTACATCTCCTCTGAAATGAGCCTATCAGAGAGCATCATCTTCGATGTCTTAACTGCCAAACGGTGTGGACTTGATGGAGAAGTCAGAGGGGTCTCCTGGTCTCTCATTGAGTAATAATGCAACACCTTTTCTTTATTTTTTTGCCTTCTTAGACAATGTGGACCATTCCTAACCATCTCTGTATCTCTGTCCCTTTCCTTGTTTACTCTCCATCTCTGAAGGTCTCAAGTCCCCCATTCTCCTTGATCTTGATGACCTTGATGTCCTTCCCTCCATGCATAGAATCCTGGTATTCCTTTTCAATCGGTGTCACCTGCCCTGCCACCCACTCCAACTGCACCCTGGACTTTTCTATAACAGAAAGGCTTCATGGTTGCTCATGTTTCGCACTCTGGTCCGGGAGTGCCTACAAAGTAAGGACCCAGATCCTTATCATTCAAGTACTTAGTAGAAAGCCTGCTCCAAAGTAGAACTCATTAATTGGCCGCCTAATTAAGTCCATGTCTCCAATTTCAGATGCTTCAATAAGGCAAGAATATAGACGTCACATGTTCAAATATTCCCTAACCTCATACCTTGTCATAAGGCGAAGTCCAATAGACTCTTCCTGATAGAATGGAAACACTTGCCACTTACCTATGTCTCCCCTTGCAAGCTCTCACAGTCTCCCATAGCACTGGCTCTATATGAATCCACAATTCCTTAGACTTCTCCTGAACCTTCCTTATGCCCTGTCCTCTGACCTAACCTTCACTCTGTTGACTGGACTGCTTAACTATTCCAGCACCACATCTTTATTTTATTGCCTTAGGCCCACATGTCAGCCATTAAACCAGTGATGATGAAATTGAAGAATTCCACCAACTTCTTCAGTCTGAAACTGGTCAAATATACTGTTAAGATGTAATGATAGTTACTGGTGATTGAAACTCGGTGGTTGGAAACAAAGAGGAAGGATTAGCAGGTTGACCTTTATGATAGAAATAATAGAATTCAATGTTTTCTGAACTTTTTATTGTGACTTCAGTGAAGGTTTACAGAGTGGATCATCAGTTTTACATTCAATAAATCATATACTTTACATCATTACATGTTTGCAGTCCCCTCCATGTACCAACAGTTAACAGCATGTACCTCTATTAATTTAACGATTGCATTCTTCCCTGTGTCTCCTGAGACCTTCATCTTTCCTCTGCTAACCTCCCTCTTGTTGTATATTGTCTGCCCTGACACTTAATCAACATATGTCTGCCCTCTAGCTCTTGAAAAAGTTTACCTCTCCCTCTATTTCCCATCCCTTTGTAACCATCATGGATTAAAAAAAAACAAAACAATTATATTATTCACAGTTTCAAAGCAACAGTGGCACTCCCCTTCCCACCTCTCATCCCAAACCCTTCACTGAGATTGAGTCTCTATCTTGAGGCATGAAGTCTTAAATGTGCTTCTGTAATTTTTCTTTTACTTGGATATCAGGACTCCTCCCTGATAGTTCACCTGGGGCTATAGCTCACCCAGGCCATAGCTCATCCTATGACAGAATTTTGCAAGACCAATAACTTATTCACTTCAAATATCTTTCTTAAAGAAATAAAAGGTGGTTACACACATGGACCTCACAGTCTGGAATACACAGAAATAAAATTGACTACATTTGTAGAATGAGCCTGTAGAAAGCTCCATATCATCAGCCACAATCAGGCCAAGGGCAGACTGTGGAACAGACCATCAATTACACATATGCAAGTTCAGGCTGAATCTGAAGAAAGTTAAAACAAGTCCGCAAGAGGTGAAATATAACCTTGAACATATACCACCTGAATTTAGAGACAATTTCAGGAGCATATTTGATGCATTAAATACATATGACCTAAGACCAGAAGAGTCATGGGATGACATTAAGAACATCATATATAAAGAAAGCAAAAGGTCTTTTAAAAAGACTGGAAAGAAAGAGAAGACCAAAATGGATGTCAGAAGAGACTTTGAAATTTGCTCTTCAGCACAGAGATGCTAAAACGAATAGAATAAATGAGGAAGTAAAAGAGCCAAATAGAAAATGTCAAAGGACAAATTGAGAAAACAAAATAAAGCATTATAGTTGAATATGCAAAGACCCAGAGTTAGAAACCCAAAAGAGAAGAATACACTCAGAATTTCTCTAGCTGAAGGAACTGAAGAAAAAATTCAAGCCTTGACTTGCAATCTTAAAGAATTCTATGGGCAAAATATTGAATGATGCAGAAACCATCAAAAGAAGATGGAAGGAATACATAGTCATTATACCAAAAAGAAATGGTGGCTATTCAACCATTTGATCAAGAGCCAATAATACTGAAAGAAGAAGTCCAAGGTGCATTGAAGGCATTGGCAAAGAAAAAGGCACAAGGAATTGATGGAATGTAAACAGAAAAACTTCAACAAACTGATGCAGCACTGGAAGCATTCACTCATCTATGCCAAGAAATTCAGAAGACAACTACCTGGTCAACTGACTGGAAGAGATCCATATTTGTGCTCTCTCCAAAAGACAGGTGACACAAAGAAATGTAGAAACAATAAAACTATTATTAGTCTTATAAAAATAAAACTGAGGATATTTCAAAAATGGCTGCAAAAGTATATCAACAGAGAACTGCCAGAAATTCAAGCCAGATTCAGAAGAGGATATGGAACAAGGGATATTAATATAATGTCAAATGGATCTTGGCTGAAAGTAGAATACCAGAATGATGTTTACTTGTGCTTTATTGACTATGCAAAGGCTTTTGACTGCTATGGGTACATTGTGAAGAATGGGTATTCTGGAACACTTAACTGGGCTTATGAGGAACCTGTAAGAGATAGCCGTTCAAACACAACAAAGTGATACTGAATGGTTTAAAATCAGGAAAGGTATGTGCCCAGGTTTAATCTTTTCTTCATGCTTATTCAATCTGTATGCTGAAGAAATAATATGAGAATCTATACTATATGAAGAAAAATGTGACATCAGGACTGGAGGAAGACTCATAAACCTGCAATAGACAGACGATGCAACCTTACTTAGTAGAAGCAAAGAGGACCTAAAATACTCACTGATGCAGATCAAAGACTACAGCCTTCTGTATGGGCTGCATTTCAATGTAAAGAAATAAAAAAAAATCCCCACAACTAGACCAATAAATAGCATCATGATAAATGGAGAAAAGATTGAAGTTGTCAAAGAGTGCATTTTGCTCAAATCAACAATCAACACTCATGGAAACAGCAGTCAAGAAATCAAAGATGTATTACATTAGGCAAATCTGCTGTACAAGAACTGTGTTCAAGATTAAAAGTGTTCCATTTGAGGCAAAGATATCAGTTTGAGGACTAAGATGTACCTGACCCAAGCCATGGTATTTTTGATTGCTTCATACGTGTGTGAAAGTTGGACAGTGAATAAGGAAGGCCATAGAAGAATTAATGAATTTGAGTCCTGGAGTTGGAGAAGAATATTGAAAGTATCACAGCCTGCCAGAAGAACAAACAAATCTGTCTTGGAAGAAGTATAGCCAGAATACTCCTTAGAAGCTGGGATGGTGAGGCTTTATCTCTCATACTTAAGATATAATGCTTAGTAAAGTGGAGGAGTAAGTGAAGAAGAGGAAGACCCTCAACAAGATTGTCTGACATAGTGGCAGTAGCAATGGGCTCATGTGTAACAACATTTGAGAGGATGGTGCAGGATCAGGCTCTGTTGTGCATAAGGTTGCTTTGAATCTGAACCAAGACAACAGCATCTAAGTACAGCAGGCCTGTGTATTCAGGAATATAGCATTTCTGAGACATTGACAGATGATGACATCTAAGATCACATTCCTTTTAACCTAGTGCATTCCTTCTTTCAGGGAACTTCTGAAGTCCAAAGAATAATCCCCTCAGACCCAAACCTCTGCTCACAGGTTCTAAAAAGCATTCCCTCATTAATCCGTTCATTAACTTAGTCAATCATTAACTCATTTCTTTTTCAAACCTATGCTTTCTGTGTAGGAGCCCTGGTAGCATAGTGGATTGTGAGCTGGACTGCTAACTGCAAGGTCAGAAGTTCAAATCTACCAGTCGCTCTGTGGGAGAAAGATGAGGCTTCCTGCTCCAGTAAAGATTTATAGCCTCGGAAAGCCTATACCGGCTCAGAACCGTCGATGGCACACAATCACAACCACCACCACCACCATGTCTTCTGTGAGAATGTTATCAAAGTCCTAGGGGTTTGGAGATGAATTAAATCCAGGGCTGACTGCCCTCAATGGTTTCTCAGTGTGGTAGACCAGACAGAAAGACACTGTCTTGATTGAGAACCATTGGGCCCACACTGGGTCTTGTGGGACCTTCTATTGAGGCACAGAGGTTTGTCCCACAGTGTATTGCTCTCATGTGTCTCCTCAAGGCTCCTGGTTCCTCTTTAGCTCAAAAGAGTCTTACAGATGTTCTGGTCCATGAGAGATAATGCACATTAAAGCAGGGATGAATGCATCACAGTGGAATGGGCAGGCCTGTAGCAGCCTGGGAAGCAGATATCTGGGCAAGTCAGGGCCTCCTGGATTCCTCTGGGCCCCACCCAGGAGACCCGGGATCCTCAGAGCTGGGAGTGTGAGGAGAGTCACCCTCACCTTAGGTGTAAAAGTGACAGTTCTGTATACCCAGGCCATGTCTCACTTTCAGGATATCAGTCCAGGGAAAAAGGGCTTGAGTTCTGGGCACTTCAGTTCTCTGCCCTCAGTGACAGGAGTATGCAAGGAGAAGAAGGACAAGCCGGGCAGAGCAGCATGGGAGAGGGTAGAGGGATGCAATGAGAGGGGAAGGAGTCACTGGGGTTGTTTGTGAGGGCTGCTGAATCTGCAGAGGCCTTGCTTCTTGGTATCATTGTCCTCACATTATTCATTAACAACAACAAAAAAAGAATGTTTTTGGATATGGCATAGCCTGTGTTTCATTCAGTTGTGCAAACTCAACAGCACCTAAAAACAACAACAAAATCCCTGATGTGCTGGATTCTGCCACAGAGTTGCAGTGTGGGATGATCCAAGTAAACATGGGACTGCCTCTCTGAACTTTCCGCTTTCCTCACATCTGCTTCTTACAGAGATGCTAAAAATCACTTCTTTTCAGAGGGTTCATCCTACATCCTTAACCCCATACCCCACCCAGCCCCACTGTGTGGAAACATCAGGTCCCATATTTCATCCTGGGAAAACCTCAGTTTATTCTGCCAGTACATTCTGCTTCATGGTTTTGTCTCACACCCTGCACCTCCTCTCCTGCCCCACTGCCCCACCTGTGTGCACCAGTGCTTCTCTGGACAGGTGGAGAAACTCAGAGTTGGGATATCCTGGCGAGCACATTGCTGTGTCCAGACCATTTCCTAAGACACAGGTCCAGAACAAGTTTGTGACCTTTTAAGCATAAAAAAAGACCTTCTTCCCTTATGTCATGGAATTTCTGAGCAGTGTTAATAGTTGAGGAGCTTAGCTGCTAACCAAAATGTTGAAGGTTCCAGTCCACTCAGAGGCACCCTGGAAGAAAAAGGTCTGGAGACCTACAGTAAAAAAGGTCAGCAGTGGAAAGCTTTATAGACACACATGGGGTGTCAGAATCAACCAATGGCAGCCGTTGCTGTGAATTAGACTCATTTAAAGGAGCTCTGGTAGCGTAGTGGTTACGAATCGGGCTGTGAACCTTAAGGTCAGCGGTTCGAAACTACCAGTCGCTCCGCGGGAGAAAGATGAGGCTTTCTACTCCCGTAAAGATTTACACCCTCGGAAACCCTGTACAGGGTCACTATGGATCGGACCCGACTCGATGGCACTTAACAACAACAACAACAAAGAAGGCTTACTATTTATCACATCTGATTTTTATATCATTTTTTGATCAGTAAGTAAAGTAAATCAACAGGACAGAACTGAAAGATGAAAGCATAGAAATCCAGAGAGGTTGTGTGGAGAGCATGTCTCAGAACATAGTTTGTGTCCCTAGTCTGTCTATTTTGCAATTGTACCTAAGATCACATGATCAGGCACATATGATTTCATGCCCCAAATAATTTTGGCTCATTGTGAACTGTTTTCCCATTAAGTGAGCATCATGATATAATAAAGTTAAGAAATATTAATAATATAATGATGATAATAATGATAATTACCTTTTGAAGGCCTCTTCAAGGCCTGACTCTTCAAATACCTTTCATTTAACCTTTACAAGCCCTATGAGATAGATATTGTTTACATGACAAGTAAGATGTAGCCAAACAAGGCCTAGAGAGAGTCAGCAACTTGCTTTGTGCCACTCAATCGGTTAGAGGGGCAGCCATGTGCTCAACCCAGGCACATCTGTCCCCAAAGACCTTGCCGTTTTCCCGGAGCTCTCAGCCTCCTAACTGTGGCTTTTCAATTCTGGAGATCTCAGGATATAAAGCATTGATTGTGCCTGACAATGTCTAAAAACATAAGCTATCGAGTCGGCTTTGATTCATGGCCAACCCATGTACATTAGGGTAGAACTGTGTTCCATAGGGTTGTTTGTGTGTGTGTGTGTGTGTGTGTGTGTGAATTGAGTGATAGTTTACATGGGACAGCATCAGCTTAATGTTAATCCTATTGTATTTTGTTTCATTGCAATGATTACAATCCCCTGCATGCATCATTAAGCAATCAAAGGGTACACCCCACAAGTCTGCCTTCCAGCCTTCAGTACACAGCCCCTCTCCCTCTCTGAGTCTAGAGTTCCCAGCTGCTCCGTCTTTCCAAGTCATTGTCTCACCCTCCATCTCTGGTGTCACTGCTTCTCTGGGTAGGGTCCCGCATTCCACTCTTCTCCCTTGATGGACCCAGGGTCCTCCATTTCTGGACTGTAAAATCAGCCATTCCCCTCCTTTTGCTACAAAATGTCTTCCTTTACATTTGCAACACTCATGGTCAGTCCTTGTAGCAATTAATCACTATTGAACCGCAAAAATCTTATCCCCATCTCCATTCACCATCCCTGTCCAGACAGGTTGGAAACCACTCAGTGGAGATTCTACCTTCCCCTGCACCCTCAGGAACTAAGCTCCTTCTTGAAAGCTTGTAAGCCAGTCACTTCTTGCTTTTATAGGTCCCCCCATTTTGGGTAGCCAATGTCTAAGTTACCCATCCCTGTCAACCCTGTGTACTGAGGGGGTGGGAATGGTCCTCACTGTAAAGATTCGTTCCCTCTTTTGAGTTATCCATAGGGTTTTATTTGTGGAAAATACACAAGCAACAATCTGTGCGACTTTTCAACTCACATTCCTCACATGTGCAATTCAGTGGTATTGTTTATGTTAGTCATGTTGTTCAACCATCACCATCTTCTAAACTTTTCCATCACTGTGAACAGATGCTCAGTGTTTCCTAAGCACTGAGACACCCTCCTGACCCTGGTAATCTTTCAAATAAGTGGATTTCCGCAATATGTGTCCCCGCATGACTAATTTCACTCAGCATGATGTTTTCAAGGTCCATCCATGGTGTATCATTTGTCAGGGTTTCCTTTCTCTTAATGGATGATGAATTAGCCTAATGACCACACTTGTTTACCCATTCATCTGGTGATGGACATCTAGTCTCCACCTTGAGGTTATTGCAAATAGCGCTGCAATGAACATTAGTATACAAGTATCTGTTTGCATCATAGAGTTTTCAATAGCTGATCTTTTGAAAACAGATTGCCAGGCATTTCTTCTGAGGTACCTCTGGGTGGACTCAAACCTCCAACCTTTCAGCCAAGCACATTAACCTTTTCCACTATCCAGGCATGGGTACAGGATTAAGGCAAACAATCTCCAGACTTGTTTGACTGCTTTTGTTCCAGTTCCCTCCACACCATCCTTCACAAGCAACAAGTGTCTGGTCATCTCACACTTCTGCTTATAATAGCTGACACTATCTGAGAATGTGGACCCGTGTTCTTAAAGCGGTGCATGAACTGGCCCCTTCCGCCTTCTCTCACAGCCCTGGCTGCTTGAGGTCTATGCACACATAGCAATTGCTCCTGTCCCACGTGCTGCCCCTCACATGTGATATTGATTCAACTTACCATGCTCTTCACAGTCCTTTGCTCCTGATACTCTGATACTGCATGCTATCAAGTAGGTTACCACTCATAGTGACTTTGTAGTTTCAGAGGTTTTAAATCTTTATGGGACCAGAAAGTCTCATCCTTTCTCCTGCAGAGCAGCTGGTGGATTCAAACTGCTGACCTTGTGGTTAGCAGTCCAACTCATAACCCATGTGCTACCAGAACTCTTTCTTTTAGATTGTTGTTGTATTGTTAAGTGTTGTCAAGTCAGTTCTGATCCAGAGTGACCCTGTATTGGGTTTCTGAGGAGTGGCTGGTGAGTTTAAACCTCTGAGCTTGTTGTTCAAATTAATCTTGTGGTCCAGGATGTTATCCCACAGTGCCACACCAGGATCTGTTCAACCTTTAGATCTCAGTCCACACTCATTTAGTCTTAAAGTCTTCCCTTGTTTCCTTACCAGGTCAGCTCTCCCCTGTTCTGTGCAGTCCCAGCCCTAAGCAGCTCTCATTGCTTTGTGGATCTCTCCTGTCAAACACAATCAGGGTTATAACTGGCTATTTCTACGTGTGAATCTTTGTTTCATATTTGTCTTCTCTGCTATGCCAAAATCTCTCTAAGAACAGGTGCTGCATTTGTTTGTTGCCTTACCACTGTCTTCCGAAGGCATAGCTCAATGCTTTGTGCATGATAACTGTTGAGTGACTAATTGCATACATGATGAAACAACATCAACATTGTCACCATTATCATCATCATCCATTCAATTTGTTTAAGTCTTGAAATACCTTTCTTAAGTACTTCCCATGGGAAGGTACAGTCCCTTGACATATGACACGTATATTGGAAAGAAAAAAAAAATTTTTTTGTTATTCATCTGAAATTTGAAGTCCCTGGTGCCATAAATGGTTGGGTACTTGACTAATAAAGGGTAGGTTGGTGGTTTGTATCCACCCAGCAGCACCTAGGAATTAAGGCTTGGTGATTTACTTTCAGAGGGTCACAGCCATTGAAGGCCGTAAGTAGTACAGTTCTCCTCTGACACACATGAGTTGCCAAGCATTGGAATCAGCTCAAGAGCAGTTAAAACTGAAGTTCAGATTTAGCAAGGAATCCTGCTTTTATTTGCTACACCTAAGAACCTTATCACAGACATTGCCTTTTTTATGTTGCTGTTGATGATGTTAAGTGTTGTTGAGTCAGTTCCAATAGTGACCCTGTATAGGGTTCCCAAGGAGTGATTGGTGAACTTGAACTGCTGACCTTGTGATTCAAATGACTTTGCAGTCCAGCACATTAACCCACAGTGCCACACCACTTGATTTCATGGTTGGAGAATCATAGTCCTATTTTCTCAATGATCTTTGTGTTACTCTTTCTTCTGAGTAGGAAGCTACGGTCTTTGGAAAGAAGTACCTCATGGTTCTTCTCCCTTTCCTTATCCCTTCTGGTGGTGCAATGGTTAAGTGCTAACTGAAAGACCAGTGGTGCCACCAACCAGTGGCTCCTCCTGAAAATATTACAGCCAAGCATGGGGGCAATTCTACTCTGTCACTGGGGGTTGCCATAAGTAAGAATCAACACAACAGCACTGCTACCAACAACAACTCTGTGCTTAAGATGTCAAAGCCCTTGTTGTTAAATGTTGATTCTGGCTCCTAAGACCTTGTATAAGGTTTCCAAGGAGCAGTTGGTGGGTTTGAACCACCAACCTGTGCTAATTGAACAGCAATACCACACCAAGATGATCTGTAAATACTTCTTGACTGAACTTGATTTAATTGAGCTTAATTGAGCTCTATTTCATATTGTGGAGTCCTGGTGTGGCACTGGACTGCTAACCAAAAAGTTGGTGATTCAAACTCACCAGCCAATTATCAGAAAACCCTCTCCAGGGTGTCTCTGAGTTGGCATTGACTCCAGGGCCACGTTTCTTTGTTTTGTCTGTAATCCTTATAGAAGCAGCTCACCAGGTCCTTCTCCCATAGAGTCACTGGGGGAAACTTTTACTCAGTAGTCAAGAACTTAGTCATTGTGCCACCAGACCCTTTTACATGTATGCTCACATGCACATGTTCGTCGATATGGCTATCGTTCATGTTGCTAAGTGTCCTCCAGTCAGTTTCAACTCATAGTGACCCTGTAGACGGTGTCCAAGGAGTGACCTGCTTGGTTGGAACTGCTGATTTTGCAGTTAACAGTCCAGGGCTGATCCTACAGTGCCACACCAGGACCTAAATACACACACTTGTATTTTAGTATTTCCTTTTGCTGAGTTAGAACAGACTCAATGGCACCTAACAACAGTAACAAATGCACACACACACATTGCCTTTGTTGTTGTTGTTCGGCGCTGTTAAGTCGATTCTGACTCATAGCTTTCTGAGGAAGAGCTGGTGACTTTGAACCAACGACCTTCCAGTTCAAACTGACCTTGCAATCCGGTGCTTATTCACAGCATTATATAAGTATATATGTTGTTGTTGTTATGTGCCGTGGAGTCTATTCCAAATCATAGAGACTCTGTACAGGGTTTCCAAGGCTGTAAATCTTTACAGCAACAGAAAGCCTCATCTTTCTCCTGTGGAACAGCTGGTAGTTTCAAACTGCTGACTGTGGAGCTCCTTGTAAGTGTATGTGTATGTGCATGTATATATGCATATATGTTGTTGTTGTTAAGTGCTATCGAGTCAGTTCTGATCCATTGTGATTCTGTATATGGTTTCTGAGGAGCAGCTTCTGGTTCAAACTGACCTTGCAGTCCAATGCTTATCCTCCAGCATTATATAAGTATATATATGTGTATGTATATGTGTGTATACATTGTTGTTGTTAAGTGCTGTTGAGTCACTTCTGACCCAAGTTGACCCTGTATAAGTCAGCAGTTCAAATTCACCATCTGCTCCTTAGAAACTCTATACAGGGTCGCTATGAGTCAGAACCATTTAGACGGCGCTTAACAACAACATATTTATTTATATGTTGTTAGGTGCCGTCAAGCTGGCTCCGACTCACAGAGACCCTATGGACAACAGAATGTGACACTGCCCAGTTGGTCCTCTGCCGACCTCACAATCATTGCTACGCCTAAGCCCATTGCTGCGGCCACTCTGCCAATCCATCTCATTGGTTCTTTTGCTTCAACCCAAATTTACCGAGCATGATGTCCTTCTCCAGGGACTGATCCCTCCTGACAATATGTCTGAAGTATGAGAGACGAACTCTGGCCATCCTGGCTTCCAAGGAGCATTCTGGCAGCACTTCTTTCAACACACATGTGCTTTTTCTCTGGCAGTCCATGACACTTTTAGTATTCTTTTCCAACACCAAAACTCAAATGCATCAACTCTCCTACTTCCTTATTCATTGTCCAACTTTCACATGCATATGAAACTATTGAAAATATCATGGTTTGGATTTGGCCCCCCTTAGTCCTCAAACTGGTTGGTATATTTACTCTTAAACACTTTAAAGAGGTCTTGTGCAGCAGATTTGCCTAATGCAATGCATCTTTTGATTTCTTGACTGCTGCTTCCATGAGTATTGATGATTGATCTGAGCAAAACAAAGTCTTTTACAACTTCAATTTTTTCTCCATTTGTCATGATATTACTTATTTATCCAGTGGTGATGATTTTGGTTTTTTGGGTGTTTTTTTTACATGTATGGTAGCACCGTGGCTCCACATCATAAGCATTGGACTGCAAACCACAAGGTCTGTGGTTCGAGCCTGCCAGCCATGCGAAAAGAGAAAGATGAGGATTTCTGCTCTTACAAAGGTTTTAAAAAAAACTTAGAAAACTTATACAGGGTCCCTTTGGGCCAGACTTGACTTGAAGGTACTTAACAATAGCAATATTAATGTATGTGGTTATTCCACTGTATAAGCACCGGACTGGGAACCACAAGTTTGGAAGTTCGAATCAACCAACCACTTTGTGTGTGGCACTGTGGGAAAATGTGCTGGACCAAAAGGTCAGCTTGAACTGCAAGGTCAGCGGTTCAAACTCACCAGCCAGTCCTCGGAAACCCTATACAGGGTTTCTGTGAGCTGGAAATGACTCGGATGTATTTAACAATAACAGAAAGGATCAGAGGATAGGGTATGACCACTGATTTTCTTTTGGGTGATAAAATTGTAAAATTGGGTTGTGGTAATGATGGGTTGGAACTGCCAACCTTCTGGTTCGCAGCCTAATGCTTATCCTACAGCACCACACCAGGGCTCCACAAACATGTATACATACATAATATATATATTATATGTATATATATATTATGGGTTGGCAGTTCCAACCCACCAGCTGCTCCTCAGAAACACCATACAGGGTCGCTATGAGTTTGATGCAATGACACTTAGCAATAACAACATTGTTAAGTATCGTCGAAGCAATAACAACATTGTTAAGTATCGTCGAGTTGGCTTTGACTTGTAGTAATTCTTTACAGAGTTTCTGACGAGCAGCTGGTGAGTTTGAATCACCCACTTTGTAGTTCACAGTTCGGTTCTTACCCTACAGTGTCAAACTAAGCAAATGCAAATTTATTTTCTGTCTCAATGCATTTGCCTATTCTGATTATTTAATATAAACGAGATCATATAGTATATGATGTTTTGTGACTGACTTCTCTGCAAACACTTCAAAGTATTTGCAAAGTTCAACTACATTGTAAGATATATATCAGAACTTCAATCATTTTTATTGACAAATAGTATTATGTTTTATAAATATAGCACAATTTGTTTCCTCAGTCATCAGTTAATAGATACTTGAGATGTTTCCATTTTAGGTTTTGTGAATCATGCTGTTATGAACATGCATGAATATGCATTTATACAGATTTATGTTTTCATTATGTCTGAGTGTTTACCTAGGAGTGGAATTGCTGAGTCATATGGAAATGGTAAGTTTAACTTTTTGAGAAAC
The DNA here is from genome assembly GCF_000296735.1 of Chrysochloris asiatica. NCBI lineage: Eukaryota > Metazoa > Chordata > Mammalia > Afrosoricida > Chrysochloridae > Chrysochloris > Chrysochloris asiatica. The sequence continues at coordinate 10,338,298 of NW_006408560.1, forward strand.
TTCCTAATTGTTTTCATACTGGCTTTACAGTATTCACTCCCACTAGCAATGCATGAAGGCTTTCAGTTTCTCCATCTTCTCCATAACACCTATCATTGCCTGTAATCATCCCAGGGGTTGTGGAATGCTATGGTATTGTGGTTTTGATGTTCATTTCCTTAGTGACTAAATACGTCAAACATCTTTTCATGTGCTATTGTCCATTTGTGTATCTTCTTTAGAGAAAGGTCTATTCAAATCATTTGTCCATTTTTTAATTATGATTTTTTTTAACTGAGAACCAGAAAATATAAGCTGCTTTACAAGTGGTCTTAGAACTTTTAGTGTCTTTTGCTGTTGTTGTTGTTGTTAATTAAATAGATTCTAATAAATCATTTTTTGTGGTAATAATAGCTTCAAGTTTAAATTTAGACAAATGTATATTTAATAAGTTATCAAACCTCTAAAATAGAGGGTAGGCTATCTTTGAAAATCATAGCAAGCAAATAATTTAATCTTAAAAATTAACTTTTTACATTCAATTTAATAAGTGAAACTTCATGTTCTTTCCAGTCAAGTTATGTTCACTTAAGTCTTTTAATTGGTCCCTGGGGCTTATCACTAATGACAGATTCAACAGACAAATAATGGATACTTTATAGGCATCTGAATTTCTGCTAGACACTGTCTTTTGATTTTAAGATTCTCACTATACCATCAAAAAGAGCAATATTTGTAGATTCTACCCAAAAAGACACATGGGGAATACCAAGTGACCTATCCTACCTGGGGTGGTGGTAAGAGAGGAGCCATAAAAGACTGATGGAGAGAATGGTGTTGGAGCTAAATGTGATGGAAACCTTGTGTAGTACACAGGAGGAATAGGTGTGTGTTAGGAGAAAGGGAGGAAAGAATGTTCTCAACAGAATCAAGGATTTTAAGAAAAGGTGGAGAAATGAAGCACTAGTGAGCAATTGTGAAGGTTTGGATGCTAAAAATTGATTGACATTGGATAGATCTTTGCTGATCATTAAATGGAGTCTGGTGCAGCCCTGTGGGATAATGCTCAGTCAGTGATGCAAATTCACCAGTCAATCCTCAGAAAACCTTTAGAGAGTCACTATAATTCGGACTGACTTAAAATCACTCAACAAAAAATCATTGGATTGTGATAAATTAAAAACAAAACAAAACCAATTAAGTCGATTCCAACTTCTGGGTTACAGAGTAGAACTGTGTTCCAAAGGATTTTTAAGGCTTTTGAAAGTAAATGGCCAGACTTTGTTCCACGGTGCTGCTAGGTGACAGAAACCACCAACCTTTTGTTTAGTTGAGGTTGTTGCAAACCTCCAAAAGATGTCTTTAATGTGTTTAAAAGTGAAAATATCACTTACAGGACAAAGGTGCACCTAACTCAAGTCATGATATTTTCAACCACTCATATGCATGTAAAAGTTGAACAATGAAAACTGAAAACTGAAGAAGAATTGATGTCTTTGAATTAGAGTGTTGGCAAAGAATATGAAGTAAACCATGGACTGCCAAAATAATGACTCAATCTGTCTTGAAAGAAGTAGAGCCAGAATGCTCTTTAGAAACTAGGATGGTGAGACTTTGTCTTACATACTTTGCATAAGTTATGAGGAGGGACCATCCCTGAAGAAGGACACTTTGCTTGGCAGAGGGTCTATGAGAAAGAATAAGAGCCTAAACAAGATGATTGACCCAGCGACTGAAACACTGGGATCCAGCACAGTAAGGATTATGAAGATGGCTCAGACGAGGCAGCATTTCATTCTGTTGCAGATAGGCTGGCTATGATTTGGGACCCACTCAATGACACTTAACAACAGGAGCAAACTCTTAAGGTTCAGCAATCCAGAACTTTAAAAGATTGTACCCACTAGTCACTGCCATTGATTTGATTCTGACTCATAGTGACCCTATATAGTTTCCAAGACTGTAAATGTTTATGGAAGCAGAAAGCCTCATCTTTCTCCTGCCAAACAGCTGGTAGTTTTGAACTGCTGACCTTGTGGTTTGCAGCCCAATTCGTAACTACTACGCTACCAGAGCCTATAGGGTAGTTGTAAGTCAGATTGACTGGACTGCACACAACAACCCACTTGACAATACCTTTGCATCTCTTTCATCTGATCTGTTCCATTCCCAATTGGCATCACCTACTACCCGCTTTTCCGTAGGAGAAAGATGAGGCTTTCTGCTCCCGTAAAGATTTACAGCCTTGGAAACCCTGTACAAGGTCGCTATGGGTTGGAACCGACTCCACGGCACATAACCACCACCACCACCATACTTCTGTGTTTATTTTGTTTTTAAACTTTTATAGCTTTATCTTTATCTTCTGCTTCTTATTTCACTACATACAACTCTCTTATTTCGTGATATTTGTAGATAAACTTATATTTACTCTTTTGATATCTTGATATCATTTTTATGAATTGCTACATTTTATCACTTACTCATAAATGCATAGCATTATATGCCTAACTGTATATATTCCAACTTATACAGTTATTTCTAAATAGCTTCATCTATCTATCATTATTTGTCGACTCTACGTGGATGTTGATTATTTAACATCTTGTTATTGGCTGAATGTTTTGTGTAAAAGAACTGTTTCCATTCATACAGAAACTCAGAAAAGAGGATTCAATTATTTCTACTTGGCAGATGGGTCAATTAATAACTTAGATTAGTTAAATTACTGTTTTCTCTCTTGAGATAGCTGCAGCCTCTGTTTTTAATACATTTCTTTTTTTTTTCTATAGCAATATACTCTTAAATCATCCTCCATTCTTCAATCTCATTGTACTATTGTGATTTTTAAATATGACCATTATATATAATAACCAATCCTTCTTTACATTTAAACATGCTTTTTAAATTTCATGAATGGAAGTCTACACGTTAGGCTTATATTTATATACTCATATGTATGGATGTGTGTATATTTGCATGTGAAATTTCCCATCACCAAAACCAGAAACTCAGTATTTCCTAAACAATGGTTGCCCTTTCCCCTTCGCCTTGCTCCCTGGTATCCAATATTAAACTTTAATATCTATCTATTAATTTGCCTACTCTAGGTATTTCTTATATGTGAGATGATATAATATTTAGCTTTTGTGATTGACTGACTTCACTCAGAATAATGTTTCCAATCAAAATGTAGCATATTCCTACAATGGGCTATTTATTACTCAGCCATAAAGAGAAATGAACTCTGAAACATGCTACAGTGTAGGTGAGCCAGTTTATTATGTCTGTCCTTCACTGTACTGTCTTCAGAGTTCATAGCATTGGCTAAGTGCCTGCTGTAGAACCATCAATTTACCCAGCTCAAGATTCAGATAACCATTGGTCCAGCTGTGCCTGTCTTTTACAGCCAGAATTGATTCTAAGTGGATGTTGATTATTTTGCATTTTGCTATTGGCTGAATATTTTTGTATAAAATAATTCACCACCAAGTCTTCTGGGGATGGAGAGACTGGTAGGTTGGATGGAGAAGGAAGAAGGAAACAAGAGTCTGCTCCTTCATAGTCCAGAAGCTTTGACCCTGAGATGAGACACTCCCACACTCTACAGATGACTGCAAGGAGAAGCATACAGGGAGGCAACTGGCCACTGGAATGCCAATCTGGGTGATGAGCCAGCCAGATGCCAACCAGTTGTCTCATGGCCCGGGCCAGACCCAAAAGCCTTTATATAAAGACAGCCATCTGCCCAGATGCCTCAGCCTGAATGACTGCTTACCTGTGAGGAGGGTGAGTCCAGGGACTAGGCCCTGGGATTTTGGTGGGGGTGATCTGAGTTTTCCTGGATTTACAGAGGAGGAGTTGAGAGCAGAGGAAGAAGGGTTCATCATCCTGAGAATAAAAGGTGGTGGCTTTTAGGGACATAAAATAGATCTCTGTGGGATTTGTGTAAAGAGTTAGGCTGTGAGTCAAAGAACTATAGCTTTGATAACCTCAAGCACTGTTTTTTTTTGGTTTTGTTTTGTTTTTGTTTTTTGTTTTTTTTTATCAGAACTTGCTCTCCTTTAAAAGATGCATTAGTCAATTTGAGGCTATAATTCTTTATGGGAGCAGAAACCCTCATCTGTGTTTTATAGCTCTTTTGAGAAGGTATTATACATATGGTCTGGCCCTGCCAAGGTAACCTCAGGTCCAGCCATCACACTGTATTTGTTAATTGCCTGCAGTCGAGTTGATTCCAACTCATAGCAGCCCTGTATAAGGTTTCTGAGGAGCAACTGGTGGGTTTGAACTGCTGACCTTGTAGTTTGCAGTCCAGAGCTGATCCTAGAGCACCACATTAGGGGCGAGATAATTAAATGTTGCACCAAATGTAACAGGCTAATTTTTAAGGTGATAATTGTATGTGGCCCACAAATGATGTTATACATTTTGGCAGAAGAAAGCTTCTCCACCCGTGTTCTAGGGCATGTATATTTAGATATTTTCTATAAATGAAGGCTGGAAGACTGTCCTTCATTGAAGTTCTTTTAGTTTTCAGCACTGTGGGATCTCATGGTGGTTGTTATGTGCCATGGAGTCATTTCTAACTCATAGCTACCCCGTATAGGCTTTCTGAGGCTATAATTCTTTATGGGAACAGAAATCCTCATCTTTCTCCTGAGAAGTAGCTGGTAGATTTGAACTGCTAACTTTGCAATTAGCAGACCAACTTGTAATCCACTACACTACCAGAGCTCCTTATGGGCGCTCATAAAGAGGTATTTTGTTTTGGATGAATCTATTGTCAAATCAGCCTCCCTGTGTGCTTGGTCATTTGGCTGTCCATATTGAACAGATGGATTTGGGGAGGGTGGAGGAGTGAGAACTCCCTAGTGAGTTGTTGGTATGAGTTGTTGGTATGCCTGTGCCAGTGAAGCCATGTTTGCAATTCTTCAGTTGTGTAGGTATCTAATTGTGACTGAATGCCTGTCTTGTGATTAAGAACCCTGCCCTTTCTGGAATACCCTGTCTTGAATAACTCCACTCTGCCTCTCAGAGGGTCCGGCTTCGACATTTTTGAAGCCAGTGGACTGTTGGATTTCACAAACAGCAGTGAACAAACTGCCTGTGGAAGTTGGTCCTGAGTCTTTCCAAAGCTCGTGTGTTTTTCATGTGCTTAATTTTGTATTCGCCCATTGTGAAGTGCCATTGTGTCGATTCTGACTCATAACAACCTTATCTATATGGAGTTTCTAAGGAGTGACTGGTGGGTTTGAACTGCTGACATTTTGGTTAGCAGTTCAGTGCTTATCTTATAGCACCACACCTGGACTTTAAGTATCTATAGAGGATCTGTTTGGAGTCCTGGTGTGGCGCTGTGGGTTAATGTGCCAGACTGCAAGTCGTTTGAACTGCAAGGTTGGTAGTTCAAGCTCACCAGATGCTCCTTGGAAACCCTATACAGGGTCAGTATGGTTCAGAACCAACTCAATGGCACTTAACAACAACAAGAGGGCCTGTTTAAACAAATTTATCTTAAAAATTTGAACATAGAAAAATAAACATTTAATACTGGGTTTCAGTTGCCAAACAACCGAATAGATCCTTTATTTTCCAATGAGATATGTTGATATTACATGTGCACAGAAGATGCTAAAGTGCATGTTCTCATTTGTGTTTCAACGAGTTCAAGGTCAAATATTTTTTTTTAATTCTATTTTTCCACAACCTTTTCAAAGACCCCTGCTATATGTGTGCTGCTATGCAAAAATGGTTTGAACCACAAGGTCGAGGGTTCAAACTCACCAGCTGCTCCTCAGGAACCCTATACAGGATCACAATGAGTCAGAACTAACTCCACGACACTTAACAACAGCACCAATTCTGTGTGTGGATCCTGGTATGGCTCTGTAGGATAAACACTGCACTGGTCAGTGGTTTAAACTCACCAGTAGTCACTTAGAAATCCTATACAGAGTCTCTACGAGTCGGAAAGGACTCGACAGCACTTAAAAGCAACAATATTTTTTGTGTGAGGAAATCCAAGTTCCTGAGGACATGGAGTCCCCACTTTGAACTACAGCATCCAGAGGTGTTATCTTCTACTTCCTTTAGAGCTCTCTCCCACCACTTGACCCTGTGGTGGTTGTTGTTAACTGTAGTTCAGTCAGCTCCCACTCATGGCGATCCTGTATAGGTTTTCCGAGGAGCAGCTGGTAAGTTTCAACCACCGACCTTTTGGTTTACAGTCTCGTGCTGATCTTACAGTGCCGGACCAGGAGTCACTAGCAACTAAGGAAGTAATGGGAATCCTGTGATGACAATAGGATGCCCATTACTTCCTAACACCAAGAATAGTGGGTTATGAGTTGGGCTGCTAACTCAAGGTCAGCAGTTTGAATCTATCAGCTGCTCCGTGGGAGAAAGATGAAGCTTTCTCCCCACCCCCAAAAAAGATTTATAGCTTCAGAAACCCCATAGAAGGTTGCTATGAGTCGGAATAAACTCCACAACCCATAACCACTACCACTACAAAGGAAGTGATGGGAATCTTGTTGTCATCTGCACCCTCTGGTGCTAGATACCGACATTGTCACCTCCCAGGCAGAGACCATGGACACCTTCAACTCTGAAAGTCTTTTGTTCAAAGACTACGATTGAAGCTACCTCAGAAGTATAGAATCAGGTTGTTAGGCAGGTTCAGGGCCAGTCTCATGCATAATTGTGTCTAACCGTTGTTGTTGTTAAGTGCCGTTGGTCGGTTCCGACTCATAGCGACCCTGTATAGGGTTTCCGAGGAGCAGCTGGTGGGTTTCAGACCTTGTGCTTTGCAGTTCAATGCGGATTCTCCAGTACCACACCACGAGTCAGTGACTAATCATAGCTCCAGGTAATTTAGGAAGGATTTCCTTGTGGGGGTTTGCAGAGCTTGATTTGGGTGGAGATGGAGGTCAGTGGGAGGAAAGCAAGGAAGAAAAAGGGTGGCTTCTCTAAATCCTGGCTGTTCCTCACCAACAACTTTCACTCTCCTGACTCTTCTCTCTATCCTCAGGTCCCACCCACCCATCTGCATCAGGACCATGTGTGACCAGCAGCAGATTCAGTCTTTCTTACCTATGCCCCAGTGCTGTGTGAAGGGGTCCTCTTTCTACCCCTTCCCATCTCCTTGTGCCCCAGGTCAGGTAGTGGTCCAAGCTCCTCGTGAGATGCAAGTTGTGGAATGTCCAGCACCAGGCCCAGTTCAAGTTTCCCAGGTGAAATGCCAGGCTCCGTGCCAATCCAAGACAACTAAAGTGAAATGTCAAGCTCCATGCCAGGCTCAGACCACCCAGGCTCCATGTCAGGCCCAGACCACCCAGGCTCCATGCCAGTCGGAAGTAACCTGCCTGCAATATGTTCCATGCCCTGTTCAAACTTATGTAGAATCGGCTCCGGTTTACTATACAGAAACCTGCTATATGGCATATCCAGGCCAGACCTACTTTCCCTCTCCAGCTCCGCAGCCTGTCCATACATATGTAGAATACTCTCCAGTGTGCCAGACTCAGGGAGGATCCTCCATCCAACGTCAGTATCAGGGATACTACGGTAGCTGTGGCCCCCAGGTCCAGTCGCAGGGGTCCTACGGCAGCTGCGCGCCCCAGATTCAGTCGCGGGGGTCCTACAGCAGCTGTGCGCCCCAGATTCAGTCGCGGGGGTCCTACGGCAGCTGCGCCCCTCAGTTCCAGTCGCGGGGGTCTTACGGCAGCTGCGCCCCCCAGTTCCAGTCGCGGGGGTCCTACAACAGCTGCGCCCCCCAGTTCCAGTCGCGGGGGTCTTACAGCAACTGCGCCCCTCAGCGTCAGTCCCGAGCACCATTTCGTACTTGTGCGCCCCAATGCCAGACCCAGGGCTCTTATGGAAGCTTCACTGCGCAGCGAAGGTCTCAGAGCGCCAGCAGATGTCTCCCTCCTCGTCAGCTACAGCCTTCCTACCGCAGCTGTTCCCCGCCGCGGCGCTGTGGGCCCTACTACAACAGCTACCTGCCATCGGCGTGTTCTCCAGATTCCTGTAACTACTGCACCCCACCCCGCCGCTCTGAGCCCATCTACAACAGCTCCTGCGCTCGGGGTCGCTCTTCAGGTTGCTCTCAGAGATGTGGACCCAAGTGCCGAATAGAGATTTCCTCCCCCTGCTGCCCCTCGCAGGTCCCCCCACAGAGGAATCCTGTTCAGATTCCTCCCATGGGACGTTGCTCCCAGAGCTATGCTCCACGATCCTCCTCCTGCGGTGCATCTTGCCCGGACCTGAGACCACGTGAACTCCCAAGTTCAAATTTCTGTCCAGAGCCATCACGACAGCGACGCCCTCTTCCTGCTCCTCGTTCTTATCCACGGCCATGTCCACTTCCTGCACCTCGTTCATATCCACGGCCATGCCCACGCCCAGAGCCATGTTTGAGCCCAGAACCTCGGCCCTGTCCTCCACCACGCCGGCTCTCAGAACCTTGTTTATGTCCAGAACCACGTCCTTCTTCACGTCCTCGTCCAGTGCAGTGTGAGTCCCCAGAACCACTTCCAAGTCCTCAGCCATGGGATCACTCTGAACCTTATCCACTTCCAGAACCAATTCCCCTTCCAGCTCCCTGTCCAAGTCCAGAGCCATGCATGGAACCTCGCAGTTATCCCAATCCGTGCTCAAGCCCGAATCCAATACCATGCCCACGAGATGTAGGCTGCCATGAATCCAACCCACATCGTCTAGACACGGAGATGCCAAGCTGTGGCCCAGCTGCTTACAACCAGGGAAGAGAGAGTGGACCAGGCTGTGGACCAGGTGGTCTAGGTGGATTCGGAGACCAAGGAAACCCTGGTATTGGAGTGAAAGGTGGAGCTTGTACTGGAGCAAAGGGTGCTTATTTTTAAAAGAAATGTGGCTGAGACATTTCTGCCTCCTGCTCTGAAAACACCACCACTTCTATTCCAGCAGCTGCAGCTTCCTGATCTATTCTTGTTAACAGCTCAAATATATTAAGTGCTTCTCTGCTGCAGAGGTGATGCCCAAACTCCTTTGCATACCTTTCCAGCCCCACATCGGACTCCTTCCCTGTATACAACCTCACTTCTAGCCAAACCAGTCTGGGCACCGAGATGCATCTTGGGTGTTCCCCAGGACAAACCTTGGGTGTCCTGCTTCCAAGCTTCTGCTCACTCTCTCCCCACGCATGGACCACTTCTCCCCTATCCCACAGCCACTGAAATTCCATCTTTCAAGGACTCTTCCTGACAATCTTCAAGACTTGCTCTGGGGCTTTCCCTGCACTGACTTCGAAGACATAATTGTATTATCTATACCATCCACTTGGAAACTGACTTCAATATCAGTTGGATTGTTATTTCATATTTCAGGTGTGTCTACCTTACCTGTCCCACAAGATTGTAAACTCCTATTCAAATGAGGGTCAGAATATCCTGAAATTCCCGTGCCATTCCTAGGCAAGCAACTGCTCAGCAAGGCTTGTGGATTGGCTGCTTAAGCTCTGAAGTTCTGATTGGCAACAAGAGGGATGATGTAACAATAAAGAGGATGATATATTCACAGCCTGAGTCCCAAGGAGTGCTTATTCTTTACTTCTCCTGGACTTTCTGGAACAAATGTTCATGTTTATTCTGGGGTTTTTTCTTCTTGGGTTTATTGTACCCATGGTCTGATCTTTTCTTCACTTAGACTAGGTGAGAGTGTTGTGGCTTTCTTCTCCACCTCAGAGTCCTTGGCCCTTGTTGGAAAAGTATGGATGAAAATATAAGTCAGCGAGGAACAAAAACCATGAGGGAACAAGGAAAATAACCTATGTGTCCAAGTCTTGGCATAAAGGTTTCAGACCTTGGTTAAGTAAGATATCCACCTGCAGGGCCATATACCTTTGGGGAACCAGGAGTGGAGCAGAAAGGAGCAGCTTTCTGGACATACACCACAATAATTTAGTTTTGAAAGAAGAGAATACACTTTTCTTCCAGAACTAAATTATTTGTTTTCCATTTTTTATATAATATGAAAGGGAAGATCTGAGCCTATTTCTAAGGTTTTTGTTGCTCCCAAAGCTTATTAGGCCTGAGTGGTCTTGGTGGCATGAAGATGAGGTTGGCAAGGACAGAAGCAATAGAGATGCTTCTTCCTCCCACTTCTTGCACATAGGAGTGCATCTGAGGAAGAGCCCTTCACCAGAGGGAGATGTGCCCTAAGACTACAATGTTCTGCAGAGGACAGGCGAAGCTCCTTTTTAAGAGGATAGCAGGTAGTAGTTATGACTTGCGTCTCTGGACATCTGAATGTGTGCATACTTCCGCACAGGCCACAGCCCCAAAGAATCCCACATCTCTAGCTCCAAGGTTGAAAACCACAGATCCAACTAAGCCTTTTTTCTTGGTCCAGGGATCTAATCCTGTTATGTCAGTGATGGAGAACCTGGAGATTAACTAGTAAAGCCCTGTATGACATGAAGAAAAACTGTAAAATCCATTTATTTATTACTCAATGACAAGTATTCATTGCTTACCTGGCAGGCACTGATAAAAGTGACATACAGAGTCTTTTCTCTCAGAAAGCTTAATATTGCTAAGTGCCATCCAGTCAATTCAGACTCATAGCAACCCATTTTGAACCTCACAGTTCAAACTTACCCATACTTCTTAAATTTCGCCCCTATTTTTACCAAACACACTCTGGGCAAGAACCAACCCAAGCTGTAGACACAGATCTGGCTGTGAGGAAAGGGAATTCACATCTAAGAAGCTCCATTCTTGCCCAGATCCAGGGGACAGATTATCATTCAGGCTTTATTGAGATTCACAGTATTTCATACCTTGTAGTTTTCTTGAGATGGAATCTCATCCCCAGCATAACCAAACCTGGAGCTGAGTCAGAAAGTCCCTAATGCTCTCTCACTGAGCAGGACTGTGAGGATGCCAGCATTTGTCCATCTTGTCAACCAGAAGAACTCAGAGCCTGAAACGCTTCTCTCTTGGCTACTAGTTTGACTTGGCCTCAAAGGTCCTCAAAACTCACTAAATTCCAACAGAAACTCTAGCCCTGAGTCTCCAGGGAGGCCCACAAGAAAAAAGTTAGTTCTTGCTCTCGGTTGAACAATGAAACCATAGCCAGAGACAAGTACCTCAGAGGAAAGAAGTACTCAATAGTAATGTACACTTGTGCATCCTTTTGTAGGTTTTGGATGTTTGTGCTGTTGTATCTGTGTGTTTCCAAAGCTTGAGAGCTTTAAAAGGCACTTAGAAATTGGGGTTGCATCTTTAGAGGCATGGTTTAGACTATCCTACAATCCTCCAACCTTGTCATTAGATACCTTTAGCAGTCATTTTTTCTCCTCCATACCCTCCACCATTTTACTGATGCCTTGTTGCCTAGATCTCTGCCTTTACTTCAGTGTCAACCATTTAATCCAAATTAAAATTTCCTTGGAACCAGGGCTGAGGATTCAAATTCCAAAGCCAAAGAGACATTCAAAAAAGTTCTTGAAGGTATTCAAAGACCTCCCTGAGAAGATTCCTCTGTCTTTGAACCTGAAGCATTACACAGGTTGCATATCACTGTTTCCTTTTCAAAGTTTGATGGGCCATTGCTCAAAGATGCCAGTGCATTGACCAAGTCACACATAGTGTGAGGCAGAGATCAGGCCAGACTTCAGCTCCTGACTTCTCTCCTGACATTTGGCTATACTGCTTCAAAACTGGTTTGGCTTTCAGAGATGGGGTTCTAATTAATCCAAGGAAATGTAAGAAAGATTGGGTCTAAAGACCATACTTTTCACCTTGCAATCATGCTGACATCTCTTTGCAATTCTCCATTCTTTCTCTCTTTTTAGATCTTGCTTCACAAATATGGCCCCTTCTCTTAGAAGCTTCTTGTTCTGGTTGCTCTTTTATTCCATGTACTGTGTGACTCTGTAGGTACTCAATGTTGAGAGGATCCCTTTGAAATGCAACATACAATGCCAGAATGATAATTTTTCATTTGTTCATTTATTTAGGGAAGGATTATTGGGGAGATTACACAATATTAAAAAAAAAAAAAGAAGAAGAAGAATGGCAGATGGGGCTTTGGGAAATCTAATACTTTAACAATATGACAAATCACTCCATAGTCGGGGATTAGTGCTTTTATTGTGAAATGAGAGACTCGCACTAGATGTCTTCAGAGGTTCCTACTAAACCATGGATACCATCTATTATTCTTCTGTGTGTCAGGCACTAGGTTAGGACACTGGTTCTCAAGCCTGATAGAATTACCTGTCATACTCACTTAAATACAACACCAGGATACATTCCAGGACTACTTAGTTTGAATTTCTGAAGAGAGAATCAGAACTCATCATTTCTGTGAGCTATTAGACTTATTCTGATTAGCTGGAAGAAAGAGCCATTGCTGTGGATGATACAGAGGTGTACAGGTTAGATGTTCCTAATAGAGCTTGCTCAGTACTAGAAGGAGAGTTGAAACTTGTACACACCTGACCAAAGCACTAATTAGGCCAATGGCATGGAAGTGGACCTGATAATAATATTTGGTATCTATGTGTATGGAATCAAATGTCCTATTCTTTATTCTGAAAGAATTTCAAGGCCAAGACATTTTTTCTTTTCTCTGAGTTAAATCTCTCCCCAATACCAGTCACCCAGAAATTCCCACCATAGGACTCTGTGCATGGCTCAGTATGGTACCTTGAATTTTCTTGGCATGTTCCCAAAAATTATTGGGTGGGACCATGGAAATAAGATGTTGTTCTTGTTGTTGTTGTTAAGTGTCATCGAATCAGTATTGACTCATAACGACCTTATGTACAACAGAATGAAATACTGCCTGGTCCTGGGTCAACATCACAATCGTTGCTATGCCCAAGCCCATTGCCACTCCATATCATTGGATGTACAAGACACTAATGCCTGGATTAGTTTTGCCATCTGGCTAGGTTTCAAAAGGAGTCATCTCAGAAGTAGGAACAAAGGATTCCAGTACCATCAAGAAGGAAGAACATGATTAAAGCCTGAGATCCCCATCTAGAAAAGCGATGACAGCAGAGATGGTGGCAGAGGTGGAGACATTGAGAGACAGAAGAGATGCAAGTTTCTAGGCCCATGGACCAAGTGAAGCTGAATGGGCAGGAGTCTGGCTTGCAGAATGTGCCTTTGGAGCATGTACAGACTAGCTAAAGGAACCTTGTAATACTTACTTGAGCAGAGCAGAGGCTCAGGGGCCACCTGCCTGAGAGGATGAACACAATAGTGAAATGAGCCCACAGTATGACAAAAAAGAGGCATGCCTGACTGAAGAACTGCTGCATCCTGAATTGTTTCTGATTCTGAATTGTATCCTGTTCATTTCATTGATAAACCTCATAATCATGAATACTATTAGAGTTCTGTGTGGTCATTGCAATGGACTACCGCACCCAGATGTGAAGCAGAGAGTATTATGGGAGGGATGACTGATGTCAGGATAGTTAAAGAAAATAGTAGGATAGAGGCTAGTCTGAGCTTTGCTTCATAGGAATCTACCATGGGCTGGTCCTGAGTTTGATTCTCCTTCTTCCTCAGGAAGTCAGACATGGCCCCCACACAGCTTGTTGCACTCCAAGGTATAATCTGCCACTAGACCATGGTGAGCCAGAAAGTACTGCTACAAAATCATAGAAACCTTTGTTAAGCAAAAGTATAAATGTTCATAATATACCTTCCATCTAAGTCTATATACTTGTGATGGTGATGTTTCTATCTTTCTAACCCTTCCTGGTGTGGCGCTGTAGGATTAGCAGTTCAAAACCATCAACTGCTTCTTAGAAACCTTATACAGCATTGCC
>NW_006408560.1:10352666-10361850 GCF_000296735.1 Chrysochloris asiatica
AACGAAACACTACCTGATCCTAGGCCAACCTCACTATCATTCCCACACTTGAGTCCATTGATGCTGCCGCTTTGCCAATCCATCTCACTGAGGGTCTTCCTCTTTTCCTCTGACCTTCCACCCCACCAAACATGATACCCTTCTCCAGTGACTGGTCCTTCCTGATAATATGTGCGAAGTATGAGATATGAAGTTTGGCCATCCGGGCTCGCTCTATCTATCTATCTATCTATCTATCTATCTATCTATCTATCTATCTATCGACACAATTTTCCTGGCCTTATTCTCACCAATGCAGTTTCCTTAAAATTCTTCATAACAAACCTCTACGATAATCCTGTGCCCTTGAAACAAGACATAGCAAAATTACCCCTTCAAAGTTCCCCCAAATAGTCACTATAAACCTTCTGAGATGACCTCTCTGCCTTGAATTTAACTGGATGCCCTCAGAAGCCACTGTTTTGACAGTGCCTATTTGGAAAGTGCTCTAATGAGACTAAGACAAGTGTGTAACTGAGGAAACTTGTCTGCAGCCATTCACTGATTGCAGAGACATGTTTAAACAGGTTTTGCTTGGAAAAAAAACAAAAAGCTGTGCATACATGAACTGGAACTCCAGTACAGTACTTTTTAACTTCTCATTGCATGTTACAGACATTTCTACCAGGAGAGTATACCTTAACCTAGTTAAGTTATAGCTCTTCTTTATCTTGGCATAACTCAAATATTGATGAAGAAATGCCCCATTCCATAGTTTGTCTTGTACACTGAAATAGTTTCGGATACATCAGCAAATAGAATTGCCATGCATAAGAGAATAGGTCAGTTGTATATAATGGAACAAATAAGTAGATAGCAGTAATCATCCAAAGACAGGCAGTGCACAAGTGGATACTTTGTGGATGTATAAGAGAATATATAGGTGGTGAACAAGCTTTGGTATCTGGTCATAGCCTACTCCTGAATTCTGGCATGGTTGGACACTCTAGATCATCCACATGCCTGAAGCTTGAGCCTAGTCAAGGAAGAGAAGGTGATACATGATGATCCATGATCTTCCCTATCAACAAGGACAATCCAACTCATTCTTGCAAAAGATGAAGGCTCAAGTTCTCCATCTGGAAGGCTTAACTAGATGTATCTAGATGTTTAAGCTAAGCTCACACATTATGTCCCTCACTTTATCTTCTCAAAGGGATAGCACAGCATCATTCCTTTATTCTATAGTCTTATATCTGTCAGGTAGAAAGCCACTTATCAATTTGAGGCAACACATCCGCTCATTTGGAAGACAATTTTGAGACTCTGTTATGTTCTAGGAACTACATTTAACTCTGCAGATACAATGGTGAACAAGACAGACATTGATGTGCTCATAAACAGTTTGGGAAACAATATAATGAGACCTTCAACCTGGAAGGCACAAGGTGATATGAGTGGTCATATGGGGGGCGATTTAGCTGGTCAAGGAAAGCTTCCTACAGGAGACAGCTAGTAAGGAGAGATACAAAAGGTAGCCTGGAGTTAACTAACATATGGAGGAAAGAGGAGAGCTTTCCAAAAAAGAGATTATAACTTTGTTGCTTTTGAGTCAATTCCAACTTATAGTGACCTTAAAAGAAAGAGTAGAACCGCTCCACTGGGTTCCTAGTACTGGAAACCCTAATGAACATAGACAGCCTCATCTTTCTTGCACAGAGTGGCTGGTGGGTTTGAACCACTGCCCTTGGAGTTAGCAGTTCAATGCTTAACCCACCATGCCATAAGGGTTCTGTAAAAGAGAATATCCCAAAAAAATTCAAACCACTGCCCTTAAGTCAATTCCAACTCCGAGTGACCTTATTTAGGGTTTCTGAGGCTGTAAATCTTTATGAAAGCAAACATTCTTCTCTTTCTTCCATTGAGTGATAGTTGGGTTTGAACAGCTGACCTTGCAGCCCAAGGTGTAACCTACTATACCATCACCTAGGTATAAAAGCCTACTGACATAATGACAGACAGGCCAGGGATGAGTATTTCCTCTCTGGTTAAACAATTGGCTTGGTTCCTAACACTTGTATGAAAGTTTGTTTGCTAGCTCCAGGACTTCATTCTTCTTATTGTTATTAAGTGCTGTCGAGTCAGTTCTGACTCACAGAGACCCTGCATATGGTTTCCAAAGAGTGGTTCATGGATTAGAACCACTGACATTGTGGTTAGCAGTTCAGTGCCTATACTACAGTGCCACACCAAAACTCCTTGTTGTTGTTGTTAAGTGCCGTCGAATCGATTCCAACCCATAGCATCCCTGTATAGGGTTTCCGAGGAGCAGCTGGTGAGCTTGAACCACTGACCTTGCAGTTCAAATGAGTTTACTGCCTGATGCATTAGCCCACAGCGCCACACCAGGACTCCTTAGTCCTATGCAAATAAAAATTTCTGTGGTTATTGTTGAAAACATACACCGCAAAACACCAATTAAACTCCTTCTACATGTATAGTTCAGTGGCGCTGCTTGCATTCTTTTATTTGTGAACCTTCTCACCCATATTTTCTGAGCTCTTCCTGCCCCATTTACCTAACCTGACTGCTTTCTAAGGCTCTCCCTAATCTATTGAGTTGCTGTTGTCACTCAGATCTCATGTTGTTGTTGTTGTTAAGTGCTGTCAAGTCAGTTCCGACTCATAGCGACCCTGTACAGGGTTTCCGAGGCTGTAAATCTTTATAGGAGCAGAAAGCCTCATCTTTCTCCTATGGAGCGGCTGGTAGTTTTAAACTGCTGACCTTAAGGTTTGCAGCCTGATTCATAACCACTGCGCTACCAGAGCTCCTTATCAAGAGTACTAAAAAAGAGCATAATACTCAAGACAAATCTTTTTTTTTTTTTTTACTAGTTAAACTAAATTATTATTTGATTTTAAGAAGTCTTCAGGACACAGTTTTAGTTTAAAAGATTACCTCAGGAAAGAATTTTGGGAGTTCATCCAGTCCCCACGATTCCAGAACATCGTAAGTCCATGACAATTTGAAATTTTGTTCTGCATTTTCATTCTCTTGATCAGGATTCTTCTATGGAATCTTTGATCCAAATGTTCAGTAATGGTAGCTGGATGCCATCCAGTTCTTTTTGTCTCAAGGCAAAGGAGGTGGTTGTGCATGGAGCCAATTAGTCACACATTCCATTTCCTCTTCCAATTTTGATATTTTTTCCTCTGATACTCCAGATGCATAGAGAACAACTGTGTCATGGATGACTACTTGCAAACTTTTAAGACCCCATGCACTATACTACCAATTACGAGGTAGGACAAAAGCACTAATGTTATTAGGCCAATTAATCAGATGTCCCATAAAACCATACCCCTAAACCTCCAAATTAAAGAACCAAATTCTAAGGTTTTGGATTGTGCATAGCAGTCTCTGTAGTTAGTCTTCTTTTGTCATTGTTGTAAATATATCTATCACACAACTTTCGCCATTCAGCTTTTTATACTTGTACAACTTGTTGGCACCAATTACAATTGTTGGCTGTGCAAACCTATTCTCAATCAATGTAATTTTTCTAGCACTGTTAACCCTTCTTTTCCCACTCCCGCCCATCATGTTAACCACTAATAAACTTTGGTCTGTATACATTTGTCTTTTCTTGTCTTTTTACATAAATGAACTTGTATAGTATTATCCCTTTTGTGACTGTCAAATGAACTTTCTATCAAGACATTGAAGAAAGACTTCAGAAGAAACTGACCTAAATTTCAAATGACTTCAAGCTAAGAGAGACAATGAAGAGTAGACTTCTGATACAATAACATAGGCTGTAATTATGGATTCAATGTGACAGGAAAAAAATGTAATTAAGATCTGTGTGACAGAGTAAAACTGGACTTCTTAGGACTTTTAGTAGTTGATTTTTCAAAAGCAGCCCATCAAACCTTTCTTCTGAAGCACCACTGAGTGGACTTGAACTGCCAATCTTTTGGTTAGTATTTGAGCAATTATCTTATGCACCTACCAAGGACACCCTATCTATAAGAGGGGCTAAAATATGTTCACATTTCTGGGTGACTTTAAGGATTAAATGTAAGGTTATTTAAAAACAATAAAGTAGAGAAAAGAAAAGATGAATCCTGGGGGATTCATGTCTTTAGTGAGAGGTAGGTTACAAAGGCAAATCATATCCAGACCTGAGAAGAGGCCAAAAACAACTAAAGAGATACATTTACAGGAATTAGTGTGATCAACTAGAGCAAGACTGAGGAGGTTTCCAGAAGGAGAAATTTGGAAGAAGTGAAGACTAGCAAAGGGGAGAGAGATGAAGATAGAGTGGTGGTAAAAAATGGCTTCTATAAAACTCTGAGTCTAGGAAGAGTAAAACATTTGGAGGACTAGTAGCTTAAATACGAGGGTGAACATTGTGTTAGAGGATAGTGAGGGAAGCAGCTATCAATAATGACCGTCAAGGCATTGGGATTACACAGCTAGTTTGCCAATGATCTGGTTCCTTGGATTAACCAGAGGGAGGAGAGGCTCTGGAAGCAACCAGAAATTATTTTATGTTTGAATCAGGATTGGACCTTAGTCATTGAAAGGTGTCCCAACTTGACATAGCACTGATAAAAATCTGGATTGAGCAATCAACAATTACTTAGTTATTTCTGAAGATTCTCCTGGGTACTCCTCAGAGGTTTGTTTTGTTGATTCAGGAACCTAGGAGCTACTTCCATTGAATATAGTGTTAATCTCTTCTAGATAAAGCGGGATTTCTTACCTCAGCACCACTAACATTTTGGGCTGGATAATTCTGTTAGGGAAGGCTGCCCCAGCATTGCAGCATGTCTGCCCACATATGAAGGGCTCATTTCTCTGTGGAATTCAGTTCATTCAGGCTTCCTTGTCTATATATTTTCCATCACTCCTGGTTAGCTTCGTTGAAAGGTATGGTTTTTATTCTATCAGGGACAGAGGTATTGCCCATTTTTCTGGATGCTGATCAGTAAAGTAAATCCTTTGTAACAATTAATAGGTGGCTGATAATACAGTGATATCGAATCTGGACCTTGAAGTCAAACTCTTAGCAATATTTCTGTGACTTTGGGGAAGATATCTTACCTTTCTGTGACTCAATTACCTCATCTGCAAAATGGAGAGAGTAATAGTCTCTAGCTAACAGGATTATTGTGTGGTTAAATGAGTTAATGAATATAGAATATTTAGAGCAGGATCTGGTAGTTATATATGTTTATCAAATGCTACTTACTAATATTATATGTTTAATTATTACTGTTACTCAGTTTCCCTCACATTCAGTTGGCTGGTGGCTTTCATCCAGTCAACCAATTTTTGAGCCCTTTGACATCCATTACATCAATCCACAAAAAATCTGAAATCTATCAGAAGATAAACATGCACAATAGAATTTTAAAATTATAAGTTGTTATTAAGTGTCATCGAGTTAGTTCCAACCCTGTACAGGGTTTCTGAGGAGTGGCTGGTGTACTTGAACCACTGACCTCGCGGATCCATCTGACTTTGCAGTTCAGCACATTAACCCACAGTGCAACATCTAAGAATTAGAATCAGTTGAAATGTAAACACAAACTGCAAGTCCAAACCAAGATAAGAAAGACAGACATAGTATGCACACTCTATTTGATAGAGCTGAGCTCTAAATTATACAGTGAAGCATCTTGGATGATAAATCATACTAATTCATGTATACATTCTGGACTGGAGTTATCTGAAGGACAATCTGATTCTTTTCATTTCTCCACAAAACCTTTCACAGAGTGGAAACAGTAGATTTTATTTAATTAAATCAAATTCAGAAAATGTCTAACATGACTAGTCTCCCAACTGTGTATGACAAGCACAGTACAGCTTAAGAACAGGAAAGGATGGCTTCCAACCCATTCTGTGGAATCTTTTGTCATTTCCCATGAAATACAGCATGATGTGCTTATGATTATCTCTGGTTCTGGGGATCTTTGCTTTCCTGGGTTGTCTGGAAACACCTGCCATATATTTCCTGTGCCTTACAGTGTCAAAGACGATATGCATCTTCACTTAAAGGATGCAAAGCTAAGGTTCAAAGAAGCTGAATGCTTTGCTGAGCTCTCCAAAGCCCCCTTTTTAAATCACTGTGCAGCATGCACACACACTACAACTCACACATGTGGAAAATCATGCTATCTAGATCCAAAGTCCAGATAAAAATTAATATCTCAGGTGGAAGTAATGGAGGTATAGTGTGAATAATGTCCTTGAATGTGAACATAGGGGCTGTGAAGAGAGCTGTCTTCCACAAGGAGTAAGGCAGCAGAGCACTCTGGGAATGGTGATGTCTATTTCTGTTGGCCACAAGCTGTCATTTCTAAGCAGTCATATCCCTTGCAGAAGCAGCTGCCCTGAGCCTCCACAGAGGAAGCACGTGAGGAACCCCCAGTCATCACCTGGTCACAGGACTTGTGTGGGTGGCAGAAGGCCTTACATGCCCAGGCCCTGTGTCACCATTGGAGGTAGAGCCCAAGGCCAGGATAAAAGAGCCTCAGTTCAGAGCACCTTCATCCACTCACTGCCTGAGGTGTTAACAGAACTGTGCCTGACCGTGAGCCTGGTAAGTAGTACATCAGAAACTGGGATGGATGCTCAGATGAGACATGGAAGGCAGACTGGACCTTAGAGGACATGGAACCTTTTTGTTTGCCAGGAAGAGGGTCCAGTGTTAAGAAGGAGGAGGGCATGTGGGGTGGGAGACGCCAAGAGGAACTAGGAAGATTTGTGTGGTTGGATGCTAGAATTTTACAGACATCAAGTTGTTACCAGTTGCTATGTGTTCTTCAGGTTTTAAGGACTGAAAATATCGGCTGCTAGATTATTTAGTAGCAATTGTACACAGAGAATGAAATGTTGGAAATACAGCCATGCTCAGTTGCAGAAAGATGTGCTGAGCATTTTGGTACTTGACAGAAGAAAAGATCAGAGACCCTTGTGATCTGGTTGGATTCCAGCCCAGATAATGCCTGGTGAGCATCTAGGGTGGTCAAGTGTGATGCAGGACAGAATATAGGACTGGGTGTCAGGGACTCTGGACATGAACCCCAGATACAGCTGTGAATAGCACTGTACCAGGGAGCTCACCTCTTTTGGCTTCAATTGCTTCATTTAAAAATTGGATTTGTTGGAACAAATTATCTTCAGGCATCTTGCTTTGTAAACTTTTATCAGTATGATGAGGCAGACACAAACTTTATGAAAGAAAGAACTTGGTTAAGGATTCAGTGTGATAAAAATAAATGTCCAAGATAATTGTCTTATGTCTGACTTGAAAACTTTCAAAATCAAAGACTTAGAAATAATGGTGAAAGACAGAAAAGGCAAGTGGCATCTGGGCCTGAGACTGACTTGCATCTGATGTTCCCTCAGCTCCTGACGCCAGCCGAGATGTCCTGCCAGCAGAGCCAGCAGCAGTGCCAGCCTCCTCCCAAGTGCACCCCCAAGTGTCCTCCCAAGTGCCCTGCCCCCAAGTGCCCCCCAAAATGTCCTCCAAAGTGTCCTCCAGTCTCTTCCTGCTGTGGATCTAGCTCTGGAGGCTGCTGCAGCTCTGGGGGTGGGGGCTGCTGCAGCTCTGGGGGTGGGGGCTGCTGCCTGAGCCACCACAGACCCCGCAGATCTCTCAGACGCCGACGCCAGACCTCTGGCTGCTGCAGCCAGCCCTCAGGGGGCTCTGGGTGCTGCGGGGGCTCCAGCTGTGGTGGAGGCTCCAGCGGCTGTGGAGGAGGAAGCAGCCAGTCCTCTGGAGGAGGAGGATGTTGCTGATACGAATGTTGATCCCAGAAGAGCAGACAGCATGAAAGGACACCAACATCTTCATGGAACCTGCCTGAATAGCTGAGATATTTGAGTGGAGACTAGAAGATTCATCTGCCCAAGAGCCCTCTCCTAAAACCCCATATTCTAACCTCTGATCCTGTCTCTGCAGCCTGCTCTGGGAACCACAGGTGTAATTCTTATACCATTCTCTAGATTATTACCTTGTCATTCCCTGCTTGATGTGAAATAAAACAATGTACATGCTATCTTGTTCTTGACTGCTTTTCTCTTGCTTCTAGAGGTGTTGGGCACTGTGAGCATGCCTGACCTGAGACCTGTCTCCCTTTGTTATCTGGGTCCTAGAGCAGTGATGCTTGCATTCAGGATCCCCAGAACCCTTGTGAACACCTGAGTTCAACTCCCTATCCTCTTTAGATCTGAAACCAGTCCCTCAGTGTATCAGTCAGGGTCAACTCAGAAAACAGATATGGCAATGGATACTTTAATGAAGATAGAGCTTCCTAGAAAGAAGTGCTCAGTCAGCGTCTGAGAACTGAAAAGGCAGGTAGAGTCCATGACGAGACTGACTTCAGCAGCCACCACCCCAAGCCTGTTGTCATTGGGTTGATACTGATTCACGGAGACTCTATATGTGGGGGAGTAGAACTGTACTCCATAGGCTTTTCAAGGGTGTGCCCAACTGAGAGTAGATCACAAGACCTTGCTTCCAAGATACCTTTAGGTGGGATTGAGCCATTAACTTTTTGATTAGTAGCTGAGCGTTTAGCTGGTTGCACCTCTCAGGGATTCCTACTATCTTTAGATACGGGGAAACCGGCACTGATGGTGGAGTTACTAGAACTTAGAAACTTGGGAGAAAGAACAGCATGATGCTGAAATTCAGGCCTCTGAGGAAGTGGGTGGTTCTTCTTATTGGTGAAGGGGCCTCTGAGCTCAGAAAAAAGGGGTCCTGTGTAACTGAGATTCAGGCTTTTGAGGAGGGGGTACCATCAAGTGCTGGTCTTAGGGTCTCCGAGAGGCCACAGCAAGGCTGATTGATCTGTGAGAGTTAGAAATCTGCACATAGGAACCAACTGGTCACTGGGGGTTGAAGAAGTGAGGTTGGGGTGACATGGAAAGATACAGGAAACAAGCAGGGAGCAGACAGGAAGGGTGATCACTGTCCCTTTTTCAGCATTCCAAAGTTAGCTGACAAAGGGGTGATATGGTTTGCAGAGTCCCTACATATATATTGTAAAGCAAGATAGAGAAGGGTGGATCTGAGGCTGAGGGACAAAATTCTAATTACCAGAACACCAAAACAAGCAAGGAGCTAGACATTATCCCACTTAGTCATAACCCCCTTCTTCTAAATACCTTGCAACTCTCCACACCT
>NW_006408560.1:10365055-10366903 GCF_000296735.1 Chrysochloris asiatica
GTCAGTGGGTCAAGCTCACCAGCTGCTCCTCAGAAACCCTATTCAGGGTCAATATGAGTAGGAACCAACTTGACAGCACTTAACAACAACAGCAACAATAACATATTACACATATGCTATGTTGCAAATGTGGAGTCCTTGTGTGGTGCTGTAGAATAAGCATTGGACTGCAAGGTCAGTTTGAATCGCAACGTTGGTGGTTCAAAATCACCAGTCACTCTTTGGAAACCCTATACAGGTTGCTATGGGTCAAAACCAACTCAAGGGCACTTAACAATAACAAAGTATTACAAGTATACCTTCAAGTTCACATCTGTAAATAGGCCAAAATTTTAAAACATAGTTTCAATGGTCACAACTATCTACAAAAAATAGATGCCCAAATTTTACATAAACACACACAAACACAGTAAACAATCTTCATCAAGATGTCAAGAACTTACAAAGTGACTTTCTCTGTGAGGGGTTCAACCCCAACTCTGCTTCTGGAAGGCCTCTTCATGGTCTGACTAGCTGTATATACGTCAGCCTCTTCCTTGGTCAGGCAGTTTTCCTAATGTCTCTATTTCACACCACTTTAATACTGCAATCCATCAGTAATAATATGCTTTCTCCTTCCACTGAGTCGTCTTTGTTGTTGTTAACCTCCACAATACTCACCAGGTTTGAGGCCAGGCTTTCCACACAGTCCAGGCAACATGAGGGGATCAAGAATTCCCTGTCTGACCCCTGACCCTCCCTCCATACTTCTCAGACACTGGAGAGCAGCGGTGAGAGTGCTTCGCCATCCTTCATCATCCCGAACTGGTGTGAGAGGGACCCTCTCCTCAGCTAACTTGGTGACTCCCTGAACATGCACATCTCATTCTATCATTGTTCTAAATTCTGATGGTTGGCAGTAGTATCAGAGCTGTCTATGATGGAGCAATTCCAGTATGGAAGGCATTGTGTTTACTACATGGCTTTTGGTATGCTATTTAATCTTAAATGCTTCAATGTGCTAGTCCATTTTTTGCTCTTTTACAAAATCAAAACTTGAGACACACAGAGGTTAGGTACATTTTTCAAAACACTTGCCCACCTCCACGTGATACTCACCCGCCTCACCCCTACTCACTTGACACTGTGCAGAGAACCAGAGAGCAGACTCCTGGGGAGAGATTTGTTAGAGTTTGTTGTGACATATCTGGGAAAGAAAGACATAGTTTAGGATGCTGGTCAATTAGCCACACAGTCTTTGAGAACTCCCCTTTCTTTCCCAGAAATTCAGGAGTAATTCCTCATCTCCACTGGACCCAGTCTAATGGAAGTGGCTGCTTTAAATATTTACAAGTTTTTTATGATAAAACTCCAATTGTAAACCAAAAAAAATCATAGGCCAGAAAAAATATTATCAGAAAGGTGAATGGAAAAAATAAAATAATACAGAAAGAGACCCTTTTATGTGGAAGACTTTAAAATAACTTAAATGGGGCAGTTTTAAGTCAGTGGAGAAAAGGAAGTCTTTTTCCTTAAGCAGAATCAAGGAAAATAGAACAAGAGAGAAACAACTTATGTTAAAATAAAATGACTTCCAGGTAGATTAAAAAGCTAAATTTTAAATCTAATTACAAAGTAAGACTCATCATGAAAAAAAATATTTTTATGCATAGAAGGAACAAAATAAATAAAAGGAAATGTTGATAGATCTAATTCAATGAAAATGTAATTGTAGCACATTCAAAATCATATAAACAAAACAGGAGACCAGTAAACCTCTGTAGGAGTCCTGATGTGGTGCTGTAGGATGCATTGTTGTTGTTGTTGTTAAGTGCCGTCGAGTCGGTTCCGACCCATAGCGACCCTGTA
>NW_006408560.1:10367683-10381361 GCF_000296735.1 Chrysochloris asiatica
ATTACTTTACAAATTTATTATTATTTTTTTTTAAATGTGCTTTAAAAATGAGTTCTGCTGAGTAGTATCCAATCTGTCTGGGCAGGGCTGATGAAAGGAGATGGTGATAGGTCTCTTGTGATACAATAGAGAATAATTGTTATCAGGACTGACTGTGAGGGTTGGAAATGTAAAGGTAGATGTTTTGTAGCAAAAGGAGGGGAGTGGTTGATTTTTCAGTCCAGGAGCAGAGGTCCCTGGGACCATCAAGGGAGAAAAGCGGAGTGTGGGACCCTACCCAGAGAAACAGTGATGCCAGAGATGGAGGCAGAGATAATGACATGGAGAGATAAAGTGGCTGGGGACTCTAGACCCAGAAAAGGAGAGGGGCTGTGTGCTGACAACTGAGAGGCAGGCTTGTGGTGTATACCCTTTGGTTGTTTAATGATGCATGAAGGGTATTGTAATCATGGCAATGAAATGATATATGATAGGATGAATGTAGAGCTAATATTATCCCATGTAAACTATCACATAATTCACAATAAAACAAAATTTTTAAAAGTCCTAGTGTGATGCAATAGGATCAGCACTGGATTGTTAAGCACAAGATTGTTGGTTCAAACCCACCAGGTGCTCCTTGGAAACCCTATACAGGGTTGCTATGAGTCAGAACTGACTCATTGGCACCTGACATCAACAACAAACATAGTTTATAATATAAAAGAAGGAATTAGAGAGGGAGGGTAACAAACTAAAAATTATTAATGAATGTTCCTGGAAGAAGATATGGGGTGCAAGAAAATTAATGTAATTCTCCCAGTTAGAATTACTTCTCATGGATCTGAACAGTGCTCCCCTGACCTTCTTTTCCTGAGATCATAAAAGGATACCTGTGGTGAATAATTGTCCTCAGTAAACAATCCCTTTTCAGCTAACATCTTTCTATGGAAGTGGTACTCAATCTATTGAAATCTAATAGCCAGGGCTTAGAACCATGTCATTATGATATTACCACCATGCTAGGATAACCTACTCCCAAGTTAGATTGGTAGGATGCTGCCTTTCCTGGAGGCAGAGGCAGGATCTGATGGCATCCCAGCCTCATCTCTAAAGAATCAATGTGCTGGGATTCTGACTAGTGTTCCCCGTGTGAGCCAGGGAATCAATATCCTGACCTCTCCCTCCATACCTAAACTCTTTGGAACAACCTGAGCAGAACAATCATCATGCCTGAGTAATCTAGAGACAGATATTTGCATGATGATATGACCAACATTTATCTTTGTGTTCATCTGAGTGTCAACTGTTATGTGATTGCCTCAAGTCACATGAAACAACTTTTTGTGACTCAGGAGTTATATGATGTTGGTTAAATTACTATATGCATATTCATGCCCTAGATGCCGATGGGAGATTCAAGAATATGACATGCAGACCATGTTCTCAAGAAGTTTTCATTCTTATACTGAAGATATGTCAGACAAAGCAAAACAAAGATAGGGCATGGAAAAGCATGCTCAAAGGAGACCCCCCCAATGAGCCAGCTTAGTAAGAGTAGGATTTCAGAAGGCAGAAAGCAAAGGACAACCTGTGGACACGGAATAGGGTCATATTGCCAAGGACTTTAGATTTTACCCTAAATTAGTGGGAACCTTGAGAAGATTTCAACTAATGACAGCATGATCATAGACTTATTCCTGACTGGGGCATGCTAAGCATGAAAAGAAGCTATGATAATTTAAGCTGGGACAACATACTATACTAAGGTGGCATATGTGATCAACATACTAAGTGGTCATAGTCCATTATTTGCAGAGGAATTCTAGTGAAGATGAGATAGAGGGAGAAATCAGGGAAGTGGGAGGAACACAAACAGCAAAAAAGCTTAGGTTTCCAACCTTTGCACTCCAATTGCCAGTAATTATCAACACATCTAGATAGCATGTTTAATCAGTTTTAAACTCACGAAGTTAATAGACTTCTTCAGTTTCATCATCATTGGCTTTAGTGGTATTAACTGGTCTTCCTTGTAGACGTATGGATATTATTCTATCACAGACAGCAGTGTACATCAAGACAGATCCTGAAATGTTCCTTTTGATGAAGATTCCGTGCCTCTTCAATTTGTCATTCACAGCATGGTGAATCGTATGATTGTAAGATTCAAAATGGCCAATACCAGTCCATTTCAGTTCAAAAGCCTGGAATATCATTCTTTATGTGTTCCATCTCATTTTTTTTTTTTTTCACAAATTCCAAGTTTCTTAGATTCATACTTTGTACATTCCATGTTCTAATTATTAATGGATATACCTGTTTCTCCTCATTTTGAGTTGTGCCCCATTAGTAAATGAAGGTTTCAAAAGCTTTATTTCATTTGCTTCATCATGGTCAATTCTACCCTGAGGAGCCAGCTCTTACACATTCATATTTTGAGTGGGTTCCAACCTGAGGGGTTCATCTTCTAATACAATATCTGTAAATATCCTGATGCTATTCATAATATTTCCATATTCAATCTTTTGTTGCTGACAATGTTCCACTGCTGTTTATAAGGCTGTCAGTGGCTAAACATTCAGAAGTAGTCTCCCTCTCCTTCTTCCCACTATGTCTTGGTCTGGAAGCTTAACTGAAACCTGTATACCATGGATAACCAACTCTTCTAATATTTAAAATACCAGTGACATTGCTTCGAGTAAAATGGCAACATGCAAGCCACCTCAGTACAACAAATTGACAGATGAGTGGGAGAGATGCACTATAGGTTAGCAAATTTTCCAGTTAATAGTTCGAGAATAAATATTCTAGGCTTTAGAAAACAGATAGTTTCTATGTAAACGACTCAACTCTGCCATTGTAATGTGAAAACAGCAATGAATGATTGTATCTGGGTTCCAATGAAACTTTACTGGAAATTGATAATTGAATTCAATATAATTTTTTGTGTGTCTTGAAATATTAGTTTTCCTTAGAATTTTTTTCAACCATTTAAGCATGGGAAATCCATTCTTAACACATGGATTAAAAAAGACCAGGCAATGGGTGTGATGTGGTGTGAACTGAAGTTTGCTGGCCTCTAATATATAGATATCTACCATAGAAGAATTATGGTGTTGGAGGAGAATATTGAAAGTGCCATGGGCTGCCAAAAGAACCAACAGATCTATGTTGGATGAAGCCCATCCAGAGTGTACCTTGGAGGCCAGGATGGCCAAACTTCGTCTCTCATACTTCTGACATATTGTCAGGAGGGACCAGTCACTGGAGAAGGATATCATGTTTGGTAAAGTGGAGTCAGAAAAAAAAGGAAGACCCCCAGTGAGATGGATTGGCAAAGTGGCAGCATCAGTGGGTTCAAGCATGACAATTTTGAGGTTGGCCCAAGATGGGGCAGTGTTTTGTTCTGTTGTGCATAGGGTTGCTTTGAGTAGGTACCAACTCAATGGCACCTGACAACAACAACCCTTTCATAATACTGAGTCTGGCTTGGACATAAGCTGAGAAATGGTTCAAACCAGTCTGCCTTAAACTAGTGAGAGAAGGACATAAAAATTTAAGGGAACTAAGAGGACTTCTAGGTTTGTACTCATCAAGGACAATGAGGCAGAAGATCATAATGCAAATTGTCCCAAGCTTGCCACTTCTGATACTAGCTGCCATATTTGTAGTGGGAGAAGCTGTTCTGAGATGACCAGGAGGGGACTATGTGAGGAATGAGCAGTCATCATCTGGTCACAGGACACATGTGGGTAGCAGGAAGCAGGTTCTTGCCTGCCTGGACCTTGTATCACAGGCTGGAGGCAGTGCCCATGGCCAGAATAAAAAGACCTTGAACCAAGAGCCTCTATCCACTCACCTCCTGAGGTGCTAACTGACACCGTGTTTACTCCTGAATCTGGTAAGTGCCCCCTGAGAACCAGAATAGGGGCTTCACTCAATGGATACTCAGAGCAGTACATTAGGGGAGGCTGGGCAGGGTCTTATGAGGGGCTGGAGTCTCTGTCATTAGAGGAGGAGACTTTAAGGAAGATGCAGAGAGCTACTCAAGGAGGGGTGTTCTCAAGGACAGTAGGGAGAAGATCTGGTGGCTCTGCCTTTGGGCCCTGCAGAAAGCAAGCTGGTCTCTATGGGTGTTCCTCTTTCATATTTGGGGACATAAAAGCCCAGATGGGTTCCTCTTGTGCAGTTTTCAAGAAAGGAGATCAGCTTTGAAAATACAACTCTGTCCTCAACTGCAAAGAGCTTTGACAGTGACAGGGAACAAGATGTTCTTTTGGTATTGGTAAACTTACATGCCCATGAGTCTGGGACAGTGTTCATAAACTTCCCAAGTCAAGTATAATCCATTAAGACTAGAATAACCAGGCCAACTTGCTAGCTGGAGGAGATGGAGACTGGAGAAGAATAGAGCTCTGAGTTGAAATCATGTCTCAGTACCCAGTATGGATAGGGTTTCTCAGTCTCTTCTCTAGTCATTGTGCTTGTTGAACCAGGTAATCTCCAATCCTTTGCAATATTGACCATATAGAATATAATCATCTTGAGAACTAGGAAAAAAGGGGGATACTTGCTTTTCTCCTTTAGTAAATAATTTTCCCTTAACTGGTCCATAAATTGGACCATTTTGAATTTTGAAGACACAATTAGAATAATTTCATTCTTGACTTAGAAGATTTTTGTCTTTCCAACATGTTTTATTATATAATTTTATCTTAGTATACTAATTTGTATAGTAAATGAAAAATCTTGCCTGCCTTTAAAGGATGTTCTGAAGATTGGAAAGATTATACGAGTGTTTGGGGAAATTATTACAAGTACTAAAATGACTGCAGCTTCAATTTCTATAGTTACAAGTGAGGATAGAAGAACCAGAATGGTCAGGGGTCTTCTCTGGGCCTGGGTCTGACTTTCTCTCCCATGCTTCCTCAGCTCCTGCCACCAGATTCATTGTCTATGGAAGTAAGTCAGGCTAGAAGAGCTAGAAAGGGCAGGGATAGCCTCTCTGTCTGGGTCTGACTTTCTTTCTGATGCTCCCTCAGCTCCTGACACCAGCCAAGATGTCCTGCCAGCAGAGCCAGCAACAGTGCCAGCCCCCTCCCAAGTGTACCCCCAAGTGCCCTCCCAAGTGCCCTGCCCCCAAGTGTCCCCCAAAGTGTCCCCCAAAGTGTCCTCCAGTCTCCTCCTGTTGCAGTGTCAGCTCCGGGGGCTGTTGTGGGAGCTCTGGGGGCTGCTGTGGCTCTAGCTCTGGGGGCTGCTGCAGCTCTGGGGGTGGGGGCTGCTGCCTGAGCCACCACAGGCGCCGCAGGTCCCACCGCCACAGGCAGAGCTCTGACTGCTGCAGCCAGCCCTCAGGGGGCTCTGGGTGCTGCGGGGGCTCCAGCTGTGGTGGAGGCTCCAGCTGCTGCGGAGGAGGAAGCAGCCAGTCCTCTGGAGGAGGATGTTGTTAATGAGGACGCTGAGCCAACAGGAGGAGACTCAGAGATCCAGAGGTCCAAGGACTTCTTCTTCCTCTTCCTCCTGAGCCTGAGTGCAGGATTGAAAGGTCCCAGCAGAGACTCTGCATTTGGACTAGAAGATCCTCTACTTTGGAATCCAGGATCCTGAATATACTTCCCCAAATACTCTGCTGACCTAGGGTTTTATTTCTGTGGCCTGCACAGGGATACTCAAATGGCAACTCCTTTTTATCTCCCTGGCTTCAATTCTTATGTTCTGCTACCTGAAGTGAAACAATAAAAATAAAAAAACCTACTCATCAAATTGCTATAGCCTGATATTTTCTTTGTCT
This sequence comes from Chrysochloris asiatica, assembly GCF_000296735.1. NCBI lineage: Eukaryota > Metazoa > Chordata > Mammalia > Afrosoricida > Chrysochloridae > Chrysochloris > Chrysochloris asiatica. The sequence goes on from NW_006408560.1 coordinate 10,373,454, forward strand.
CTTATGTATGTTATTACTTGTGGTAGAGTCTTAGTTAGCTAGTACTGCTATAGCAGAAATACCACAAGTTGATGGCTTTAAGAAACATAAATATCTCACAGTTTATTGTTATTGTTGTTAAGTGCTGCTGAGGGGGATACAACTCATAGTGCCCTTGTATAGGACTTCCAAGGACCGGCTGGTAGGTTTGAATTGCCAATCTTGCAGCTCAAACAAATCCTGTGGTTCAGTGCTTATCCAACAGTGCCTCACAGTTGAGGAGGCTGGAGGTTTGAATTTAGAGTACAGGAACTGGGGAAAGGTCCTGGTCTCATTTCAGCATCTATAGACCCAGCATTTCTTGGAGATCTCCATGTGTCTTAACATCAGTCTTCCCCTGGCTCTAGGAGCCTCACAGTGCAGAGACCACAGGTCCTAAGGACACACTCCACTCCTGGCTCTTCTTTCTTGGTGAAAATGGGTTCCTTTTTCTCTGCTCATATCTCTCTCCTTTTATCTCTTGTAAGATAGAAGGGGTTGCATACTTACATCACATCAAGATCCTGGCATATCCTACCCTTCATCCTGTTATTGGTTTATCATATCATGGGGAATCATCACACAACTGCCAAACCACTGAGAGTCATAGACCAATCAAGCTCACACATATTTTAGGAGGACACAATTCAACCCATGACAGGTGGTTCATTTTATATTCCAACCTGGTAAGGCTATGGTTCCCAGTTGTTTAGTCAAATGCTACTTTAGTGCAGAAATCTACAAAAGGTGAAAATATTTTGAAAATATGATTAACATCTGCAATTAGTTGATTATAAGTAAGGTCATTGCCCTCATTATGTGGGTGAGCCTCTTCTAATCATTTGAAGACATTAAGATTAAACTCTGAGGCTTTCTATTGAAGAGGAAATTCTGCTTTTGCCTGACTTTCCAATTGTTGGTCTTTTTTTTTCTCATTGACTCAGTCCTTGAGTATCAGCCTGCAGGCCTGCCCTACAGATTTGCCCCTAACCACACACACTTAACAATAACAACAACATCCACACACAAAGGCATAAGAAGAAAGTCCAATAAAAATTGCACAAAGAAGCCAACTGTCATAAGTGTGCATAATACAAATGTACATATGGAAAATTGTCCATGTGGAAAAATATGTATATAGATAAATTGTCATGTAAAAGGTAGTAGGGTTAGGGTTCCAATTTGGATTCAGGTTATAATTTATTACTCAGCTCTGGTACTGTAGTGGTTACGAATTGGGCTGCAAGCCGCAAGGTCAGCAGTTCGAAACTACCAGCTGTTCCGTGCAAGAAAGATAAGGCTTTCTGCTCCTGTGAAGATTTACTGCCTTGGAAACCCTGTACAGGGTTGCTATGAGTCGGAACTGACTCCACAGCACATAACAACAACAACAACAACAACAATATTGTGAATATAAGAATATTTCTATGTGTGTATTTCTCTAAGTGGGTATTTTTTTCTCAAATGCATTTTTCCAAGTGTGTATTTTTCTTTTGCACATTTATAAGAGTGGAGTGTATTTAGTGTGCAATTTTCAAGTAGGCTTTTTTTGTGTGCATTTTTTTTTTTTCTTCATAGAACCAGATCTGCCCTCCCTTCATGCAATGCTTCTATGGATGTACACAGTGCCTTATCCACCATAATGGTACTCTACATAGCATTGCTTCTGATCAAATGAATCAATTCACAGTTAATGAAGTGCTGCAGAAATACTTTGAGTGGTGGTGGTGTGCTGTTGAGTCCATTCTGACTCATAGCGGCCCTGTACAGGTTTTCTGGTGCTGTGAATCTTTATGGGAGCAGAAAGCCTCATCTTTCTCCTCTGGAGCTGCTGGTAGATTAGAATTGTTAACCTTGCAGTTGGGTTAGTAGCCCAATATGTAACCCACTATGCTATCAGGGCTCCTTGGAAATGCCTTTTAGGGCTGGGACAATGTTCTCCAGGAGGCTGTGTAGTCTCTAGATCGGCATCCAATATATGGAGCTGTTTCTAAACCAGAATTCACTAGTCCAGGATTCATGTGGTGCAACGGGAATGATGACATTCACTATTACCCATACTGACCTGTTAGTAAAAAATTTGCTTTCTGACCCTGCAAAACTATGCTCAGCTGATCTACAGGTCTTATTCCAAAGGGAGGAATACTTTCACCAGTATGTTGCTGTTACTGTTAAGTGCTGTTGAGTTGGTTCCCACTCACAATGACCTGGTACAGGGTTTCCAAGCAGCTGCTGGTGGGTTTAAACCACCAGCCTATCCATTAGCAGTCCAGTGCTTATCCTACAGCGCCACACCAGGACTACTTGACCAGTGTATATAACAATAAACTGAAAGTTAAGACTGTCACCAGCTTCTCATGCCTTTGAATAAAAAGGCAAAATCTGGAGTTCATGTGCTGGCTCTGGTTATTAAGGGAGTATTGGATAGTTGTTACACATTATAAGTAAGGAATATTACTTCATCTTCATAGTTACCTTTTTGCCCATTGTACCATGGACATACGTTACAGCTCAACTTACTCTCATCCTCTTCTTTGATAACTTTCAATAATGTTTTACCATGTTAAGTGTAAATATTTTGTACATTGTACAATACACATTAACATGGCGTTTATATACATCACTGTGATTTTAAATAGCATCTTTAAAATGTTTTACCTTCTAGTTATTGTATTCAAACAGGTTTAAGGACATTGGCCTTGTATTTTAAAACTTGCTCATTGATTATTTCTGATTTACTACAGTGAAGATTCTAATGTAAAGTTTGTTTCCTTGACGCTCTCTAAATCCTTGAGTGTTCTGAAACTGTTCAAAGAATCTGCTCATTTCTCATGTTAATTTATTTATGCATCACTTTAAAATATGTTGAAAGAATTAACCATTACATAGTCATGTAGAAAACGATGCCTTGTTATTTTCTCATCTATAAAGCATGCTGTTGTGATTGATAAGTGGTGGTTGAGTCAGCAGAAACCCTGTGTAAGGTTTCTGAGGCCTTAAATCTTTATGGGAACCGAAAGCCTCATCTATCTCCCATGGATCAGCTGGTGGGCTAGAACCACCAACCTTGTGGTTTCCAGTCCAGTGCTTATCCTACAGAGCCATTGTTGTTATGTGCCATGGAGTCCGTTCTGACTCATAGCGACCCTGTACAGGGTTTCTGAGGCTGTAATTCTTTACGGAAGCAGAAAGCCTCATCTTTCTCCTGCGGAACAGCTGGTAGTTTCAAACTGCTGACCGTGAGATTAGCAACCTGATTCGTAACCGCTACCAGAGCTCTTTACAGGGCCATACTGTTCCTCAATAAATCATGAGTGTCCTATTACTTCACACATCCTCTCTAACACAATGTTTGTTAGACATTTTGAATTTTGCCTTTATGAAATGAATGCTAAAATTGGATAGGTACTCTTTATCAGAAAAAGGCAATTTGTTTTACATTATCTTATTGTTAGTAACATTGCACGTATCTTATAATAATTGTTTTTAACATTTGAATTTCTTTTCTACTGTGTATAAAGCCTATTCTCCTTTTTTGTCCATTTATCCTATTAGTGTGTTGGCAAGTTTCTTATTGGTTTGTAAGAGTGAGTTATTTATTTATTTATTTATTTATTTATTTATTTATTTGTAAACACTTTATTGTGAATTAGGTGATAGTTTACATGGGAGAACATCAGCTTCACATTGATCCCATCGTATATTGTTTCTTTGCCATGGTTACAATCTCTTCCATGCATCATAGATCAACCAAAGGGTACACCCCACAAGTCTGCCCCCTTATTATCCGCACACCACCCCTCTCTCTCTCCATGTCCAAAGTCCCCAGCTGCTCCATCTCCCCATGTCATCATCTCTGCCTCCATCCCTGGCATCACTGTTTCTCTGGGTAGGGTTCTGTTCTCTGCTTGTCTCCTTTGATGGTCCCAGGGACCTCTGATCCTAGACTGTAAGGTTAATCACTCCCCTCCCTTTGCCCCAGAACATCTACCTTTACATATCTAGTCCTTACAATCAGTCCTGATAACAATTATTCGCTATTGCATCCCAAGAGACCTATCTGCATCTCTTTTCACCAGCCCTGACTAGGCAGAATGGATACTACTCATTAGAGATTGTACCTTGATCCATGCCCTCTGAATCTAGGTTCCCTCTTGAAAGCTTGTAAGCCAGTCACTTCTCGCCTCTGTAGCCGCCCACCCCACCCCCCCATTCTGGGTTGTAAGAGTTATTTTTATATATGCTTATTACATAGTTATAATTTCTTTAGCTGATAACTTTTTTCCATCTTACTTAGAATTTAGGCTGCTCACCATAAGGTCATCAGTTTTAATCTACCAGCCGCTCTGTGGGAGAAAGGTGAAACTTTTTGCTCCCCAAAAAATTTACAGCCCTGGAAGCCCTCTCTAGGGTTGTTATGAATTGGAACCGACTTGATGGCACACGCCCCATACCACCACCATTTAGAATGTTATTTGCTGTATGGATTTTTAATGTGGATAAAATAATCAGCGTTTCTTTATGTTTCTTCCTGCTTTCTTCATTCAAAGTAATTTCTTTCTCCATAACTTATAAATAACTAGTATTTTCTTCTAATACTTTGAAAGTGTAATTTAAAAATAGTTTACAATGTAAAAAAAAAAAAGCATTGAAGTAGAGGGAAACAAGTTAAAATTTTCTAATGTGCAAGTACTATTTCCTGAGAGAAGGCACGGAGTGTAATTCTCCTGGTTTGAATGATTTTCCATGAATCTCAGAAATATTTTCCTGGTCCTTCCCTTGCATTCCCTAAGACTATGAGAGGGTAAAGAGACACATGCCCTTGGTGAATGGTTTTTCTCACAAAACCAATCCCTTGTCCATTAATATCTTTCTATTAAAATGGTACCCAATCAATTGAGATATAATACAACCATGCCTTAGAATCACGTCATCACAATATTACAACCATGCAGAAATAGATCACCTACACTGGAGTCATATTAATTGATGGTTAGGTGTTGCCCTTCCTGGAGGCAGAGGCAGGATATGATGGCATCTCTGCCGCATTTCCAAGGAAACAATGCACTGGGACTCTGACTAGTGTTCCTTGTGTGAGCCAGGGAATCAATATCCTGACCTCTCCTTCCATAACTAATCTATTTGGAACAAGCCTGTGCAGAACAATAATTATACTTGAGTAATCTAGAGGCAAATCTCTGCAGGATGATATGGCCAACACTTATCATTGTGTTAATCTGAGTGCCCGTCTGTTATGTAACTACCTTGCTGTTGTTAGGTGCTGCCGAGTAAGCTCCAATTCATAGTGACCCTATGCACAACTGCCCAGTCCTATGCCATCCTCACAACTGTTGTTACACTTGAGCTCATTGCTGCTGTCACTTTGCCAATCCATGTCTTTGGGGATTTTCCTCTTTTTGGCTGACCTTTCATTTTCCCAAGCATGATGTCCTTCTCCAGGGACTGGAGGGTCCTTCCTGATATATGTCTGAAGTATGAGAGACAAAATCTCACCAGTCTGGTTTCTAAGGAACACTCTGACTGTACTTCTTCCAACACAGATTTGTTTATTTTTCTGGCAGTCCATGGTACCTTTAATATTCTTTTCCAACACCAGAACTCAAATACATCAATTCTTCTACAGTCTTCCTTATTTGTTGTCCAAATTTCACATACAAATGAGACTACTAAAAATACCATGACTTGGGTCAGACCCACCTTAATCCTCAGACTGGCATCTTTGCTCTTGAACACTTTAAGTAGGCCTTGTGCAATAGATTTTGCCTAATGCAATACTCATTTGATTCTAGATTGCTGCTTCCATGAGTGTCCAAGAAAAATGAACAACTATAGCAACGTAAATCGTTTCTCCATTTATTGTGACATTATTTATTGGTCCAGTTGTGAGACTTTTTGTTTTCTATTAAGGTGCAACCCATACTGAAGGCTGTGGTCATCAATAAGCATTTTACGTCCTCTTCCCTTCCATCAAGGGAGAATGTATCATCTAAATATCACAGATTGTTACAGAGTCTTCCTCCAATCCTGATGCCACACTCTTCTTCATATAATGCATCGTCTCGGGTTGTTTACTCAGCATATAGATCAAATAAGTATGGTGAAAGAATACAACCCTGGAACACATCTTTCCTGATCTTAATTCATATTCTCTTGTTCTGCTCAAACAACTTTCTTTTAGTCTATGTACAGATTCCTCATGAGAACAATTAAGTGTTCTGAAATACCAATTTTTCACAATGTTATCCATAGCTTGATCCATATAGTCAAAAGCCTTTACACAGTTAATAAAGCACAAGTAAACATATTTCTGGCATTTTCTGTTTTCAGCCAAGATCCATCTGACATCAACAATGATATCCCTTGTTCCACACGTTCATCTGAATCTGGTTGAATTTCTGGCAGTTCCCTGTCAATGTATAGTTGCTGTAGTTTTTTAATTATCTTCAGCAGTATTTTACTTGCATGTGATATTAATTATATTGTTCAATGATTTCCTCATTCCTTTGGGTCACCTCTCTTTGGAATGGGCACAAGTATGGATCTATTCCAAACAGTTGGCTAGGAAGCTGTCTTCCAAAAACATCTTGGCAAAGATGAGCGAGGTAACTTCTTTCAAACTCCAGATGTGATGTTGATGACATGACTATATGTGTGTATTCATGCTCCATATGCTGATGGGGGATTCAAGCATATTAAATTCAGACCATGCTCTCAAGTTTTCATCCATAGGCAGAAGCTAAAGCAGAACCAAGATAGGGCAGGGAAGAGCATGTTCAAAGTAAACTTAATGAACCAGATAAGGTTTTCAGAAGCTAGAGAGCAAAGGGTAATCTGTGGACAGAGAGCAGGGTCATCTTGTGAGGGCCTTGCATTCAGCTCTAAGCAGTTTAGATTTTTCCTGTCAGTTGGGACACTTGGCAAGGTTTCATCTAATGGCATCATGACCATAGACTTTATTGTGCAAACTGGGACACACCTGAGATTTGAAAGAAGATCTATGGTAATTTACATTGTGGCAAAGGTATAATCTAAAACTATCCCTGGCAAAATGGAATATGTATTACCTTAATAAGTAGTCATAGTCAGTTTTTGTAGAAATATTCTATTGATAAAGGAATAGAGGAAAAACCTCAGGAAGGTGGGAAGAACAGAAACAGTAAAAGAATCTATACATAATCACTCTATTGTGGATTTGAACTGCCTACCTTGTGGTTGCCCGTCCAGTGCTTATCATACAGTGAGTGCTACATGCTTAGTCTCTCTCAAAATACACATTTGTGCACCTCACAAACACATATGTATACGCAGAAGCATAAATGTTAACTGGATGTATGCTTCTTCTTAGGATGTTGTTGCTGTTGTTGTTAAGTGCCGTCGAGTTGGTTCCAACTCAAAACTACCCTGTATAGGGTTTCCAAGGAGCAGCTGGTGGTTTTCAACTGCCAACCTTGTGGTTCAAACCAACCTTGTGGTCCAGTGCTTTATCCCACAGCGCCACATGCTTTTCTAGCCTCTGGAGAATTCTAGATTCTCCCCCTGTATTTTCTGTCACTGACAGGAGAGAAGACATTTTTCTTCATATGTTTCTGTGGCTTTAACTTGCTTTCTTCTAATTAGATTTTTGCTGTTGTTTTATGCTTTCTGCTTGGTTTCGTCTTTTTTTTTTTTTTTTTTTCCATCTCAACAAAGTATCGTACATCATTTTCAACCAGATATGAATTCCTTCCCTTTTTTCTTATGTACTGAAACTTTAAGAATGAAAACTCTTTTTCAAGCAGAATAAGCAATAATAATGAGGCTTTCTGGTCTACAAAGTTCTGCTGCCTTGGAAACCCTATACAGAGACACTATGAGTGGGAACTGACTAGA
>NW_006408560.1:10388149-10389361 GCF_000296735.1 Chrysochloris asiatica
TTCCCTCCTGTCCAAAGTATGAGAAACGAAGTTTAGCCATCTTGGCCTCCAAGGAGCACTGTGGCTGTACTTCTTCCAAAACAGATCTATTGGTTCTTTTGGCAGTCCATGGCACTTTTAGTATTCTCCTCCTTAGACATTACCAAATACCTTGAGGGAATGAGTCACTGGGTCTGGTGTTCAGGACCATAGTGTTGGGGAGCATCATGTTCAATTGACATAAATAGTCCACAAAGACAATGTTCTGCATTCTACTTTGGTAGGCAGTAACCTGGATCTTAAAAGCTCATGAGTAGTCATCTATGATGCAATATTGGTCTCTCCCTGTCTGAAGGAAAGGAGTAATGAAAACTGAAAATGCTTGGAAACAATCAGTCCAATGGACTAATGGATCACATGAACATCAGTCTCCATGACCCTGAGCCCAGAAGAACTAGATGGTATCTAGCCACCACCACCAAGTCCTCTGAAAGTATCACATTAGAAAGTCCTGAATAGAGTGGGAGAAAATGTGGAATAAAACTCTAAATAAATAAACAAATAAATAAATAAATACCAAGCTTACTGGTCTGATAGTTGTTGTTGTTGTTAGGTTCCATTGAGTTGGTACCAACTTGTTGTGACCCTATGCACAACAGAACAGAACACAGCCCAATCCTGGACCAACCCCACAATGTTGCTACATTTGAACCCATTGATGCTGCCACTGTGCCAATCCATCTCACTGGGGGTCTTCCTCTTTTTCTCCAAACCTTCACCTTACCAAACATGATATCCTTCTCCAGGATCTGGTCCTTCCTGACAATATGTTTGAAGTACGAGAGACAAAGTCTGTTCATCCTGGCTCCAAGGAGCATTCTGGATGGGCTTCTTTCAACACAGAACTATTTGTTCTTTTGGCAATCTATGGTACTTTCAATATTCTCCTCTAGCACCATAACCAAATGCATCAACTCTTCCACGGTTCTCCTTATTCACTGTCCAACTTTTGCATGCATATGAGGTTATTGAAAATAAGCTTGGGTCAGGTGTACCTTAGTCCTCAAACTGACATCTTTGCTCTTGAACACTTTAAAGAAGTCTTGTGCAGCAGATTTGCCCAATGCAATGCATTGTTTGATTTCTTGACTGTTGCTTTCATGACTGTTGATGGTTGATGCAAGTAGAATGAAGTATTTGAGAACTTCAGTCTCTTTTCTATTGTTTATTGGT
>NW_006408560.1:10389461-10394648 GCF_000296735.1 Chrysochloris asiatica
GCCTTCGAGTCGGTTCCGACCCATAGCGACCCTGTACAGGGTTTCCGAGGGTGTAAATCTTTACGGGAGTAGAAAGCCTCATCTTTCTCCCGCGGAGCTGCTGGTAGTTTCGAACCACTGACCTTAAGGTTCGCAGCCCGATTCGTAACCACTACGCTACCAGATGATACTTACCCACAATAAGAAGCAGTAATGAAAACCTAGGGATGGAAGCTACACAGTGGTCTGACCTGACCCCATCTCCATCCTTCTTTTCCTTCTCTAATTTGTGAGTTTCCCTCTTTCTCTCCGTGTGAGACTCTGAGATTTGACACTCTATAACAATGCAGAGTCTCCCTACTACTCCATCAGAATTCTTTTCCTGGCTGCATTTCCATATTCAAAGACATAACACGTAGCAGAACAAAAAGACCGGAAACAAAACAGAATTGAAATTAACCACCAACCAAATCATTCAAATTCACCCTGCTTTGAAAGTAGCTATATGTTAAGCATGGAGTCTTCCTATGGTGCTACAGGATAATGCGCTGGACTGCAAGGTCAGTTTGAACAGCAAGATAGGCAGTTCAAACTTACCAGCTGCTCCTCGGAAACCCTATACAGGGTCGCTATGGGTCTGAACCTACCTGAAGGCACTTAACAACAACCACAATATTTTAAGCATGATATAGATTTTTATTTTACTTATTAATATTTAGATATTCCATTATTTTAATTTCCACCATGTTGAAAGCATTATAACAGTCATTTTCCTTGTATTATCTAACTGGCCAGTACAAGACCACTGTTAGAAATTATTTTCTTTATCTGTATTTTATAGTTGAGCATACCAAAGCAAAATTAAACAAACCTAAAAATAAATCCCCACCAGCCACTCTTTGGAAACCCTATACAGGGTTGCTATGAGTAGGGACTGACTGGATGACTTAAGAACAACTGTAACAAAATAAAATCAACTTCAGAAAATTTCACAAGGCAGAAGCAGGTCAATCTTTTTCTTTCCTAGGACAGTCGACACTGGGCTCTTCAAAGCTGTGTACACACCATAGGTTGGCAAATTTTTCAGTTGAAGCTTAGTGGAAACATTTTAGTCTTTAGAAATCAGATGGTTTCTGTCTGAACTACTCAAATCTGCCATTATAGTGTAAAAACAGCCATGTTGTTGTTGTTAAGTGCCATCGAGTCCATTCAGGCTCATAGCAACCCTGTGTAAGGTTTCCAAGGAGCAACTGATACATTTGAACTGCTGACCTTGTGGTTCAAATCGACCTTTTGGTTCACACCACAGTGCCATACCAGAACTCCCCAAACAGCCATTGATACACAAAGTATTGATCCAAGCTGGATTCCAACAAAACTGTACTAAACACTGATATCTGAATTCAGTGTAATTTTCATGAAAAATTATTCTTTTGATTTTTCCAACCATTTAAGCATATACAGGCCATTTGTATCACATGGAATAATTAAAATAGGTGGCGGATGAAATTTGGTGTGAACTGAAGCTTGCTTAATCTCTAGTATAGACCAAGACTAAGGCTATCTCTGCTCTTAGTATAGTAAGTCCGACTTGGACATAAATTGAAAAAATGTGAAGGCTTCTTTATATTATGGTTCTAACTAGGCTGCCAAAAGCCAATGGGGACTCACATCAGAGAGAAGAAGGAAGCAAAAATTCTGGGGAACTAAGAGGACTTTTAGGCTGAATGTATTGAAGATCATGATGTCAGTTGTCCTCAGAAGAATGAGGCAAAAGATAACAACATGAATTGTCCCCAGCTTGCCACTTCTAATTCAAAGTAATCATATTCCTAACAGGAGCAGCCATTCTGAGCCAACCTGGAGGGAAGAATGTGATAAGCCTCTAGTCGTCACCTAGTCACAGGGCCTGTGTGGGTGGTAGGAGGCAGGTCCTCTCATGCCCAGGCCCTTTCTCACAGGCTGGGGCAGTGTCCATGTCCAGTATAAAAGGACGTCAGACCAGATACTTCCATCTACTCACCTCCTGAGGGACTAACAGACCCTGTGCTTGCTTGTGAGCCTGGTAAGTTTCCTCTTGGATCGAGGGTAAGGACTTCACTGGGCAGATGCTCAGACCCTAGCAGAAAGGGAATTTAGGCAGGGTCTTGGGCAGGCTGGAGCCAATGTTGTCAGAGAAGGAGACTTTCAGAAAGGTGCAGAAAGTGGGAGGTACTCAAGGAGGGATACAATGCTCTCAAGAACATAGGAGGAAGAATTGATGATGGTTTCTTTAGGCTCTGTAGAAACCAAGTTGATCTGCCTGATCAGGTCTGGGAACATTAATGCCCAAATGAGTTCCACTCAGACAGTTTTCAGGAACAGAGCTCACTTTGGAAAATACAACTCTGTTATCATCATGCAAAGAAAGAGCTGAGCTGTGAACCCGGGATGAGAAATTCCTTTGGGCTCTTGAAACCCACATGTCCGTGGGTCTGTGTTTACAAACTTCTCAAGTCAAGTATGAACCATCAGGTTTGGAAGACTTGAAGTGAAAACTGAGAAGACGAAAGCTCTGAACTGAGACAGGGGCCTAGTTGAAGTCTCAGTATCTAGTATTTGACAGAGTTTCTCAACCTTTTCTTTAATAAACTATACTTGTTGAATCAGGTAATCCCCAACACTTTGCAATATTGAGCATATAGAGTAAAATCATCTTCAGGGTTATGACAACAGGAAATATTGGCCTTTGTATTTCCTGGTATATATAATGGATAGATTGGAGATTGCAAGATAGAATCAGAACTTGTTGACATAGAATATTTTTTACTTTGAACTTCTTTTGTGGCATCATTTAGTTTTAGTCTACTACTTTGTACAATAAATTAAAATTCTTATTTATCTTAAAAATATATACAAAAAATGAAAGATATCATATGAAAGTTTGGGGTAACTATTAGAAGTACTAAAACTACTAGAGATTCATTTTCTATGGAAATAAGTCAGGCTAGAAGAGCTAGAAAGGGCAGGGATAGCCTCTCTGTCTGGGTCTGACTTTCTTTCTGATGCTCCCTCAGCTCCTGACACCAGCCAAGATGTCCTGCCAGCAGAGCCAGCAACAGTGCCAGCCCCCTCCCAAGTGCACCCCCAAGTGCCCTCCCAAGTGTCCTACTCCTAAGTGTCCCCCCAAGTGTCCCCCAAAGTGTCCTCCAGTCTCTTCCTGCTGCAGTGTCAGCTCCGGGGGCTGTTGTGGGAGCTCTGGGGGCTGCTGTGGCTCTAGCTCTGGGGGCTGCTGCAGCTCTGGGGGTGGGGGCTGCTGCCTGAGCCACCACAGGCGCCGCAGGTCCCACCGCCACAGGCAGAGCTCTGACTGCTGCAGCCAGCCCTCAGGGGGCTCTGGGTGCTGCGGGGGCTCCAGCTGTGGTGGAGGCTCCAGCTGCTGTGGAGGAGGGAGTAGCCAGTCTTCTGGAGGTGGAGGATGCTGCTGAGGTGGACCCTGAATCTTCAGGACTGGACTCAGGAATCTTAAGGTCCAGGGACTTTCTCTGCCTCCTGAGACTGCAGGAATTGCTGAGCAGTCCTAGAAGACACTCTGGATGTGGACTAGAAGACCTCTCCACTTTGGAGTCCACATCTAGAATCACATCTGCCCTATACATCTGCAGACCTTGGGCTTTATTTCTGTGGCGTGCCTTGGGATGCTCACATGGAAAAATGTACTTCCTTCCCCAATGTCTGTTCCTACATTGTGCTACTTGAAATAAAACAATAAAAAGAGGAGTTAACTCAGCATATTTCTACAGACTGTTTTTATTCTTCTTCTCCTGCTTGTGTTTTCAGTGATGTTCTGTTGTGCATATGAGTTGGAAACTACTCAATGGCACTTAACAACAATGAATAATTCCATTCAGCATAAATGTTCCAGGTTCATCCATGTTATGAGGTGCTTTTCATATTGCCACCATTCTTCAACATTGCATGGTAGTCCATTTTGTGTATGCAACAAAACTTGCTTATCCCTTCTTCCCTTGGTGGTCATTTAGGTTTTTCCAACAGAATGAAACACTGCCTGATCTTGCACCATTCTCTCAATTATTTTGTTTGAGCCCATTGTTGCAGCCTCTGCATTAATCCATCTCATTGGGAGTCTTCCTCTTTTTGAAGATTCTGCACTTTCCAAGTACAATGTCCTTCTTTAGAGACTAGTCCATCCTGACAACATGCTCAAAGTATGAGAGATGAAGTCCTGCCTTCCTCACTTCTAAGGAGCATTCTGGCTGTATTTCTTTCGAGACAAATTTATTTGTTCTTCTGGCAGTCCATGTACATATTTTTCAATTACTGACCTTTCCTCTTTGTTTCCAACTTTTGCATTCCAATCACTAGTAATTATCAATGCATTTTGATTGAGTGTTTGATGAGTTTTAGTCTGAAGAAGTTGGTGGTGTTGGTGTGCCGTGGAGTTAGTTCCTACTCATAGTGACCCTGTATAGGGTTTCCAAAGCTGTAAATCTTTATGGAAGCAGAAAGTCTACTGTTGTTCCCATGGAAGGGCTGGTCATTTTGAACTGCCTACATTGAGCTCCTTGAATCTGCTACCAGAACTCCTTGAAGAAGTTGGTAGAGTTCTTAAATTTAATCCTCACTGGCTTTAGTGGTTAGTGAGTCAATTTGAATAATCATAGTATTAACTGGTCTTCTTCAGACAGAATTGTACTTCAAAATCAGTCTTGAAATGTTCTATTTGGTGATGAACTCCATGTCATTCCTCCTTAATTTGTCTTTCCCAGCATAGTAAAGCACTGTTGTTGTTATTGATAGACATCACTGAGTCAGTTCAACCCATAACAACCTTATGTACAACAGAAAGAAACACCTGCCGGTCTTGCACCATCCTCACAATTGTTGCTATGCTTGAGTCCTTTGCTGCTGCCACTATGCCAGTCCACCTCATTGGGGGTCTCCCTCTTTTTTGCTGACCCTCAATTCTACCAAGCATGATGTCCTTCACCAGGGACTGGTCCCTCCTGATATTATGTCTGAAGTATTCGAGACAGAGTCTGGCCATCTAGGATTCTAAGCAGCATTATGGTTGTACTTCCTCCAACACAGATTTATTTGTACTTCTGGAGTTCCAGAACTACAAAGTCCAGAGGGGAGTTTGTCTTAAAGGAACTAGATTGTTTTGCTATTCTTCTTCGACACTATAACTCATAGGAATGGGCACTA
>NW_006408560.1:10401025-10417625 GCF_000296735.1 Chrysochloris asiatica
CAGTGGTGAGGATTTTTGTTTTCTTTACATTGAGATGCAATCCAAAGACTGTAGTCTTTGATTTTCATCAGTAAGTATTTTAAGTCTTCTTCACTTTCATGGCCCTTGGTCACCTTTCAGGTGTAACAGAAAATTGAGCCATCCTTGTGACTCAATTTTCAGTCAAGCAATAGATAGGTATATACACTAAAAAATCTCACTGTCATTAAATCGATTCCAACTTACAGCAACACAGCAGAGGGTTTCTGAGCCTCTGAATCTTTATGGAAATAGAAAGTCTCATGTTCTTCTAACAGAGTGGCTGGTAGGTTTAAATTGCTGCACTTGCAACAGTTCAGTGTTTATCTTACCGTGTGACAAGGGCTTCTAGATATGTGGGGGACAGAAGCATTAGAGAGGAAGGAACACACACTATTGAATGTTTAACATTCAAGATCACAAGTGTAGCATTTGCCCAAGGACAAAATTCAGAAGGGTTGAAAAAGAAAGAGGAAAAGAAACAAGAAAAATAGGGAGGGTGTGGGTTAAGTGATGCTACCTTGAGGGGATTGCAGTCATTGAGATGAACTATATAATTTGTGGAATGTAAAACTGATGATCTGCTCTGTAAACTGGCACTCAATTCAAAATAAAGGTTTTCTTTTCTTTTTTTTTTTTTTTTTAAGAAGAAAGAAATCTTGCCTGCATTTCCAACTGCTGGACTACTGTACAAATTTTTCAATTTAAGTTTGCAACACTGACTCGGCTCCTGAGTATACAGTTTGCAGGCCTGCCCTATGGATTTGCCCTACTTGTATGCAATGCATCTCTAGATGTACACATCATAGTATTCCACACAGCATTGCTTCTGATCCTGAAAATCATTTCACAGTCAATGAAGTGCTGCAATGAGCCAATGATCATGGACTTTACTCATCTTACCACGGTCCTTCTTATCCTAAAGCAGCCATAGGATAATGGAATGGCCTTTTGAAGACTCAGTTACAGAGACAGCTACAAAGAAGTATCTTGTAGGAGTGGACATTGTTCTTCATGATGTTGTTTAGTTTTTAAATCAGCATCCAATATATGGTGCTGTTTCTCTCTTAGCCAAGCTTCACAAGTCCAAAATTCCTGACGTTATAATGGCAGCAA
Source organism: Chrysochloris asiatica (assembly GCF_000296735.1). Taxonomy (NCBI): domain Eukaryota; kingdom Metazoa; phylum Chordata; class Mammalia; order Afrosoricida; family Chrysochloridae; genus Chrysochloris; species Chrysochloris asiatica. The sequence continues at coordinate 10,402,160 of NW_006408560.1, forward strand.
CTACATTCACTATTACCCCTAACGCTCTGTTAGCAAAAAAAAAAGTCATTTCTTGTCTCTGCAAATTTATGTTCCGCTGATCTGCAGATATTAATCCAAAGAGAGACATGTTTTCACTAGTAGACACAAACATAAGCTGAAAGTTAAGGTATTTGGGGCTCCTCATACCTCTGAATAAGCAGGCAAAAATGGAGTGAACATAGTGGCTAGTGGATTGATCCTGATTATAAAGGGGAAATTGGGTAGTTATTACAAAGTGGAAGGAAAGCAGAGTATTTCATCTTAATAATGTCTGCTTTTTTTTTCTTATAGTTTTAACACATTGTATTTATTGTGAAATTAGCATGTTTAAAAAGTTTATGTACTCTGTTGTAATTTTAAATGTCATCTTTTTTTTTTTTTTTTTTAATCTTCTCTTATTTTCAAACAACTCTGAGAACATTGGTCTTGTATTTGGAAAACGTACTGACTTTTATTATTTCTAATTTGCTACAGTGAAAATCCTGATGTATATATCCTTTCCTTATCATTCTCTTTTTTCCTTAGGCTCAATCCTTAGATGTTCTAAAACTGCAAAAGAATATGCTAATTTGCATATCAATATCATTCACATAAGTTAGTGTGTATAGTAAATGAATTAATTTTGCATAGTCATGCAGAAAAATTATGCTAAGTTATTTTCACACCAAGAAATCATGGGTGTCTAATTCCACACATAAACTCTAACAATGAGCTTATGTTAGTTAGACATTTGATCTTTTCCTACCTTTTTATGAGTGAATAGATTGTCACTCTGCACCATAAAACGATAAAAGATTTCCTTTTTTTGAATGTTATATTATTATTAGTGACATTGCATATGTTTTATAATCTTTTGACCATTTGAGTTTTGTTTCTCTCGGGTGTGTAGCACCTATTCTTCTCTTTTCCATATTTGGTGTATTGGTGTGCTTCCAAATTTCTAATTGATTTCTAAGAGTTCTTTTTTTTTTTTCCCTATCACATATGTTATAATTTCCCTAACTGATAACTCTTTTTTACATCTTATTTATAGTTTTATTTTCTATGAGTTTTCATTTTTAATGTGGATAAATGCATCAAAGTTTCTTTTGTATTTTTTTCCTTTCTTCTTCTTCACTCAAAATAATTTTATCTTTCAGTAGCTTATGAATAATAAAACTTTTTCTAATATTTTTTAAGTGTGCTTAAAACGAGTTTCTTATGCCAAAAAAAGGTGTTGGAATGGAGGGAAGATCATTGGAAATTACTAATATACAAGAACCAATTCCTGGGAGGAGGTGTGGGGTGAAAGGAACACAGTGTAACACTACCGGTGTTCTTTCCCAGTCCAGAATTTATGTGAGGACTAAGAAGCCAAGTCAGCCAATCCCTTGTCCATTAGCATCATTTTGTTGAAATTGTACTGAATCAATTGAAATCTAATAACCAAGGCTTACAACAATGTCATAACGACATTACTTTCATGCTGGGATACATCACCTATGCCCAGGTCAGAGTAATTAATGGTTAGAAGCTGTTCTTCCTGGAGACAGGGGCAGGATCTGATGGAATCTCAACCTCATCAGCCAAGGAATCAATGAGCTGGAATTCTGACTAGTCAGTGCTCCCTATGTGAGCAGACAAATCAATATACTGACATCTCCTTCCATATCTAATCTCTCTTAAGCAAGCTCAGCAGAACAGTCATCATACTTGACCAGTCAGGAGACAGATCTCTACTGGATGATGTGGCCAACACTTACCATTGTACACAACTGAGTGTCCGTTGGTTATGTAATTGTTAAATGGAGCAACTACTTTCAAACTCTCTGGTGTTATGATATGCTGGTGCAATGACTAAATGCATATTCATGCTTTGGATGCTGATGAAAGATTCAAGCATATCACATGCAGACAACACTCTCAAGAAAATTTCAATGGCATACATGAGAGGTCAAGCAACAGTATGCCGAAAGTAGATCCAATGAGACAGCTTGGCTTAAAAGAAGAATTTCTGAAGGTAGTGATCAAAGGCCAACCTGGGACACAGAAAAGGGTAACATTGTACAGGTCCTTGAATTTAAGGTCAAAGAGTTTAGATTTTACCCTGACAGTGAGGCCATTGATGAGACAACATCTAATGATAGTATGACTGTAGACTTTTATCATCCAAACTAGCACACTTGAAAATTAAAAGAAGCTCTATCATTAGCTGGTACAAAAGGCATGGTTTAAACTATCCCTGGAAAAGTAGGATACATGTTCATCTTAACATGTGGTTGTAGTGAATTATTGTAGACGTATTTTAATGAAGAAAAGATAGAGGAAGAAACCAGCAAGGTGAGAAGAAAAGAAAAGCAAAAAATTTGTTTAGATATACACACATATAATTCAATATATGTTGTTGTTGTTGTTAAGTGCCTCCGAGTCGGTTCCGACCCATAGCGACCCTGTATAGGGTTTCCAAGGAGATGCTGGTGAGCTTGAACCGCCAACCTTGCAGTTCAAATGGCTTTGCCGTCTGGTGCATTAACCCACAGAGCCACACCAGGACTTCAATACATACATACGTGTATGTATAGGAGTTCTTGGGTAATTCAAATAATTAACACACTTGACTGCTAAACAAAAGTTTGGAGGTTCAAGTTCACCCAGGGGCACCTCAGAAGGCAGGCATGTTTATCTACTGAAAAACTGGCCAGTAAAAACCCTACAGAGCCCAGTTCCATTCTACCAACATGGAGTTGTGTTTGACTTGAAGGTGCCTTATTTAACTATTTATACACACAGGTCTAATCTGTCTTAAGATAGACATTTGCACACTCAATACACACTTGTAAACTCAGCTTCACATCCTGCAACATAAATGTTGACTGGATTCACACTTCCACTTATGACCTAGCTGTTGTTATTGTTAAGAGCTGTAGAGTCAGCTCATACTCATAGCAATCCTGTATAGGTTTTCCAAGGCTGTAAACCTTTGTAGAAGCTGACAGCTTTATCTGTATCCTGCAAAGTAACTGGTGGGCTCAACCCACCAACCATGTGTATTGGAGTCAGTGCTTATCCTATGGAGCCACTGTGATCCCACTTATGATCTGGTGGTAGTTGTGATTCCATGCCGAGCTACGAGTCAGTTCAGACTCATAGTGATACTGTATAGGGTTTCAGAGGCTGTAAATCTTTAGGGGAGCAGAAAACTTCGTCTTTATCCTACAGTGGTTGGAAAATTCAAACTGCTTACTTTTCAGTTTTCAGCCCAACTTGTAACTCATTAAGCTACCAGGGCTCCTTACTAACAACCTGCTTATTATTAATTCTTATATTGTTCTAGGTTCTAGAGAATTTCAGATTATCTCCCTTATACTTTCTGCCAGTGACAGAAGGGAGGATGGTTTCCTTATAATTTTCTTCTGGCTTCAATATAGTGCCTTCTAATTAAAGTTGGTTTTCTTTCCTGTTTTTGTTTTTGTTGTTCCTGTTGGTTTTTAAATTTTTCATCTCAGTATAGTTTTGTTCACCACCTTAAACTGATACTAACTTCTGCCCATTTTAAGAATGTAGAAAAATCATTCTTTTCACATGCATTCAACAAGACCAGGTAATGGGCAAGGTTGAGTGTTGACTGAATTTTGTTGATCTGTGGTATAGACTAAGATTAGGGGTATCTACCTTCTTAGTAATACTAAGTCTGGCTTAGACATAAATTGAGAAATCTGCAGGGTTCTCTAAATTATGATCCAAGTGAACATTGAGACTGCCAAAAACCAGTGAGCTAACATAGGAGAGAATATGAAGCAAAGGTTTTGGGGAATGAAGAGAACTTCAAGGCTGGCACTTATCCAGGAGAATGAGGCAGAGGAACATAATGTAAATTGTCCCAGCCTTCCCACTTCTGGTTCTAAGTAAATGGGAGAAGCTGCCCTGAGATAACCAGGAGGAGAATGTGAGGAGCCTCCAGTCATCACCTGGTCACAGGACCTGCATAGGTGGTAGGAAGTGGATCCTTGCCTGCCCAGGCCCTATCTAACAGTCTAGGGGCAGAGCCCATTTGAAGACCAGAATAAAAGGACTGTGGGCCAAGCACCTCCATCCACTCATCTTCTGAGGTGCTAAAAGACCCTGTACCTGCTTGTGAACCTGGTAAGAATCCCCAGGGATCCAGAGTAGGGACTTCTGGACAGAAGCTTAGACCAAAGCAGGAGGAGAGACTGGGGAGCTAGAGTCCACATGACCAGAGGAGGAGACTTTTAAGAAAACTCAGAATGGTGATTAGGGAAGAGTGCAATGTTCTTGAGAAATTTAGGCGGGAGAATTGATGACAATGTCTTTGGGCTCTGCAGAAACAAGGTTTACCTGTGTGGATGCCCCCTCAAGTCTGGGGACCTCAAAGTCCAGATGTGCTCTACTCAGACAGTTTTCATAGAAACAGAGCACATTTTTGATAATAACAACTCTTTCCTCACCTGCAAAGAAAGAGCTAGTCAGTGGGTAGGGGACAAAGGACTCCTTGAAACTTGTTAAACCCACATGCTCATGAGTCTGGGACTGTGTTTACAAACTTCCCAAGTCAAGTATGACCCATTAAATCTAGAATGAACAGATCAACTCATTAGCTACAGGATGTGAAAAATGAGAAGACCAGAGTTCTCAACTGAGATCAAAGACCTAGTTCCAGTTTCAGTCTCCAGTATTGAGAGGGTTTCTCTGTCTCTTATTTAATGACTGTTTCTGATGAGTCACATAATCTCCAACTCTTTACAATACTGACCATACAGAATAAAATCATCTTGAGATTTATTTTTATGATAAGTAAGAACAATTTATTTTTTTTGTTTTCAGTTATAATTTTCCATTAATTGGCACATAAATTGGGTAATGGTTTGGATTGAGAAGACATAATTTGAACAATTTACATCTTGACTTTTGACTTTTCAACATGTTTTGTAACATCATTTGATCGTCATATAATAAATACAAATTCTTGTTTGACCTATAAAGATATCATGAAGATCAAAAAGGATCATGTTTTAGGAAATTATTAGAAGTACTAAAACTACTGGAGATTCATTTTCTATGGAAATAAGTCAGGCTAGAAGAGCTAGAAAAGGCAGGGATAGCCCCTCTGTCTGGGTCTGACTTTCTTTCTGATGCTCCCTCAGCTCCTGACACCAGCCAAGATGTCCTGCCAGCAGAGCCAGCAACAGTGCCAGCCCCCTCCCAAGTGCCCTCCCAAGTACCCCGCTCCCAAGTGTCCACCAAAGTGTCCCCCAAAGTGTCCTCCAGTCTCCTCCTGCTGCAGTGTCAGCTCCAGGGGCTGTTGTGGGAGCTCTGGGGGCTGCTGTGGCTCTAGCTCTGGGGGTTGCTGCAGCTCTGGGGATGGGGGCTGCTGCCTGAGCCACCACAGGCGCCGCAGGTCCCACCGCCACAGGCAGAGCTCTGACTGCTGCAGCCAGCCCTCGGAGGGCTCTGGGTGCTGTGGGGGCTCCAGCTGTGGTGGAGGCTCCAGCTGCTGTGGAGGAGGAAGCAGTCAGACCTCTGGAGGAGGAGGATGCTGCTGAAGTGCACTTTGAGCCTAGAGAATCCAAAGGTCCAAGGATTTCCTCTTATTCCTGATACTTTGTGAATGCCTGAGATGTCCCAGCAGAGGCTCTGGCTTGGATAAGAAGATTATTCTGTTTGGGTTCCAGGATTATGAATCCCTTCCCCACAGTATATCTGCTGATTTAGGACTTTATTTCTGTGGTCTGACCTGCAATGTGCAAATGGCGTATACTATTTCCCTCCCTAGCTTCTGTTCTTATATTCTGCTACCTGATGTGAAATAATAATAATAATAATAATAATAATAATAATAATAAAGAGTCTAGTCTTGCTATAGAATGGCTTTTTTTTTTTTTTTTTTTGGTCATCTGCTTGTATTTTTGGAGTCCTGATGTAGCACTGTGGATTAATGCACTGGACTGCAAGGTTGGTTTGAATCACAAGGTTGCTGGTTCAAGCTCACCAGTCGCTCCTTGGAAAACCTATACAGGGTCACTATGAGTCGGTACTAATTCAACGGCACTTAACAACAACAAAAAGCTGGTGTTATCAGTTGGGGTGGTTAGTTTAAAATTTCAAATTAAGAAGGTTGTGGCACAAGTTGTTCAGTCAAATAATACTCTAGTGTTGATAGCTAAAAAATTCAAAGGTATTTTGAAGATATGAACAAGATTTAGTTGATTTTGAGTTAAAGATATTGCCCTCAAGTATGTGCATGAGACTTTGCCAATCATTTGAAAGCATTAAGATTAAAAATTACATTTTCCTGGAGAAGAACAAATTTAGCTTCAAGACTATAATAAGGAAATCCTTCCTGAGTTTTTAACAGTTGGCCTACCCCACATATTTTTTTTACTCAAGATTGCAACAGTGTACACAATGCCTTATTCAACATCATGCTTCCGTGTCGAGAACCAGCCTTGACTGGGGGGTTCGGTTCATGAAGTTGGGAGATCTGGCGGCGACAGAGATAGAGAAAGAATACATACAAAGATGCAACAAGAGAGACAAGAAGATACCTCGAGACCAGAGTGGATGCGACACTGGCGTCAGACAGATCCTGCATTGTAAACCTCATGGCTAGGCAAGCAGTAGACACACCTTACCAACTGCAATGCCTGCCTGTAATGCATGCCCTGCAAGCCATACGTATGCAGGCTTCAGTCTGTGCCTCCTTTTTATTTCAGGGAGGAGCTTTACACAAAGGAAGGTGGGGATTATTAAAACAGGGTACAAAAGTGAAATGTAATTAATCGTTCAAAACAGGACACAATGATTTACAGGAACAAATTCTAGAACATACATCACAAATTGTCTTGATAATCTAACATCCTTAATTTTCTAGAAATTCAAGCAAATTGTTATATAGTACTTTTTAGGTTCGAATCCCAAGGCAGCAACTCGAGATTTCTCAAGCCTAATTAACATACCGATAGCACCTAATCTTCAGTGAGAAAAGGATTCAAAAAGGTCTGAAAGGAATCCAGCTGTTTCAGCTACCTGGCTGAGGCTTGCAGGAGGAAGGAGGACACTTATGTTAATGGTCTGCACCTGGGGAGGATCTGAGAAGGCTGACAACCATTGTTCTTTGGACAAAACCTCAGAAGCCACCAATCTACTCTGAGTTAATTCCTTGGGGGAGTTTTTCTCCAGCGTCTCCCAGCAAACTTGCCCTAGGAATTTTTAGGCCTCGGCTTTAGAAAAGGTTTTTGTTTTAATGTTTGTCCATGGGTGTCAAGGGCTCATGTATTAATATCAAACATAACTGAAAAATCTGATAAAGAACAGTTTTGCTATGTTTCCCAGGTGGCCAGAGTTTGTTCCTCAGAGAGACTTGTTCCTAGAACCTTAAGCACTGCCAACACAGTAGAGACATTAAGAGAAACACATAAGAAACCATTTTCTCAGAAGCTACAATTACTGGAGTTTGAAGCATAGAACGAATTAGTAGGACTAAAGGAAATTACACAGAGCTAGCCCCACAGTAAGTCCGTAAAAGCCAATGAACCCGGGATGTCCAGAGGTTACTTCATTGAGACCTCAGGGTCCCTGGCTAGCCATCCTGAGTGGAGCCATCGTGTAGGATTTTCATCCATGACACAGGGCCTCAATACCTCAGTGATTGCGGTCTCCTACACTTCCAATCAACTGACTCTGAAATAATCATTTCTGTGAAGCTGAAATAATCATTTGAGTCAGTTCAGTACAGTCATGAACTGATGCTCAAGGAATTCTGTAATCTTGCGATGGTCCCTCTCATGGTGAAACAGCTTCATAGAATTGTGGCATGGGCTTTCAAAGACTAGGTTACACAGTCAGCTGGTTGGCAGCATCTTGTAGGACTGGAGCAATGTTCTCCAGGAGACTGTGTTGTTTCTAAATCAGCACCCAATATACAGTACCAATTCTCTCACAGCCAGGATTCGCTTGTCTAGGATTGAAGGCTTGGAAATTGGAGTGACTTTACTCTTCATTATCCCTAACTATAGCTTAGAAAACATTTTACTTCCTGTCCTTTCAACTTTATATTCTGCTGATGTAGAGATCTTAATTCCAAAGAGAGGAATGCTTTTTCCAGAAGACACAGCAATAAACTGAAAGCTCAAACTACCACTAGCTGCTTGAAGCTCCTCATGTCTCTAAATAAACAGGCTAAGAATGGATTTACCGTACTGGCTAGGAATTTGATCACTGTTTTGTTCTGTTGTGCATGGGGTTTCTATGAGTCGGTACCAACTCGCTGGTACCTAACAACAACAACAACTAAGAGGAAATTGGAGCCCTGGTGTGGTGCTGTGGGTTAATACACACGACTGCAAAGTCATTTGAACCACAAAGTCAGTGGTTCAAACTCTCCAGCCGCTCCTCAGAAACCCTATACAAGGTCTCTATGGATCGGAACTGACTTGGTGGCACTTAACAACAACAACCAAGGGGAAATTAGGTAGCTGTGACACAAAGGAAGTAAGCATGTGCATTTCATCTTAATGTTATTTGCTTTTTCTTTCCATTGTACCACAATCATTATACCTCTCTATTTACATCTTATTTAATCTTTCACAAAAGTTTTAATGCAGTATGTATAAATACTTTGCTCATTATAAAATATACATTATAGATTAATTTATATAATTTACTGTTTTCAATAGCACCTTTCAATTTGTTTTACCTACTGACTGTTGTTTTCAGATAGATCTGAGAATATTGGTCTTGTATTCTAAAAGCTTGCTGACTTTGATAAATTCTAATTTGCTACTGTGAATATGCTAATGTATATATTCTTTCCTTATCATTCCCTTTTTTCCTTAGGCTAAATTACTAAATATTCTAAAAAAAGGTACCAAAGAATGTGCTCATTTTGCATATTAATTAATTTACACATGATAGGGCATATACTGAATGGCTTAATCATTACACGGTCACACAGAAAGATGATGCCAAGTTATTTCCACACCAATAAAGTGTGAATGTCAGGCATTTATCTTTACCTATCTGGTATGAGTGAAAACATTGGATAGGGTCTCTGTATCATATAAATAAAAGAATTTTTTTTTTTTTTTTTACATTATCTCATTATTAGCAACACTGAACATATTTTTTAAATTCTTTTTGAGTTTCTTTACTGATGTATGCAACGCCTGTTCTACCTATTTTTTCTATTGGTGTGCTTGTAAATTTCTTATGGGGTTATGAAGGCTGTGTTTTTTATATATATATATGTATTCTTAACATATAATTTCCCAAATTGATAACTTCTTTTTTGTCATTTGCTTATGTTATTATTTTATTTCCCAAAAGAAAATAATAAAAAGAATTATCCAATTGATAATTATCTGATTAATACCTCTCAAAAAAAATCATTCCCCAATAAGTTGGAAAAATAATTATCCAATTGATAATTCTTTTTTCAATCTCCCTATGGTTTTATTTGTTATATGGATTTTTAATTTTTAATGTGGATAAATACATCAATGTTTCTCTTATTTCTTCTTCATTTTTACTTTTTCACTCAAAATAATTTTCTTTCTCAGTTGTCTGTAAATAATAAATATTTTCTTTCAATACTTTTAAAGTGAGCTTTTAAAATAGTTTATTATACAAATTAAAGGTATTGGGATGGAGGGAGACAAGCTAAAATTTACTAATATATAAGGACCAGTTCCTGGGAAGAGGTGTGGGATGCAGAAAGCAGAGTGTGATTCTTCTAGTTTGAATTACTCCCCATGCATCTCAGTTGTGCTTCCCTACCCCCATTCCCTAAGATTATGAGAAGATGAAGAGACAAACACCTCACTCAATGAAACCCTTGTTCAGTTAAGGTTTTCTATTGAAATGGCAACCAATCGATTGAAATTTAATAGCCAGGGCTTACAACCATGTCATCATATTACCATCCTGCTGAGCTATAGCATCTATGCTCTAGTTGAATTAATTAATGGTTAGGTGCTGTCCTTCCTGAAGGCAAAGGCAGGATCTGATGGAATCTTAATTTCATCATCCAAGGAATCTGTGCACTGGGATTCTGACTAGTGCTCCCTGTGTGAGCAGACGAATCAATATTCTGACCTCTTCTTCTATAAGCCACCTGAGTAAAACAATCATCATACCTGAGTAAGCTAGAAGCTAATACATGCATGATGATATATATGATCAGCATATCTGTTGTGTCAGTCTGAGTGTCAATCTGTCATGTGATTGCCTTAAGTAACTTTCAAACTTTAGAGTGCATTGCAATGTTGGTGAAATGAATAAATATTCATGCTCTGGATGCTCATGGGAGATTCAAGCCCATCATTTGTAGACAAATCTCTAAAGAACTTTTCATTATCATGTAGGAGCTATAGCACATAAACTAAAACAAAAATGTTGCTGTTAAGTGTCAAGTAAGTTCCAACTCATAGCATCCCTGTACATGATTTCCAAAGAGCAGCTGGTGGGTTCGAACTGCCAACTGTGTGGTTAGCAGTTTAGCACTTATGTTACAGAGCCACACTAGGACTCTGAACAAAGATAAGGAAGGAAATAGAATGTTCAAAATAGACCAAATCAACCAGCAAAGGATAATCTGTGGACACAGACTAGTGCAAGTTCCTTGAATTCAAGGCCAAGGAGTTTATATTTTACCCTGACAGTAAAACCCTTGAAAAGACATCACCTAATAGCAGTATGACAACAGACTTTATTATCCAAACTGGGGCACACTTGCAAGTTAAAAGAAAGAATATCAATGATAATTTAATCTAAAACTATCCTTGGCAAATGGGATATGTGGTTATCCTCACATGCGGTCATAGTGGATTATCTATAGATAAATTCTAATGAAGAAAAGATAGAGGGATAAGCCAGGAAGGTGAGAGGAAGAAAAACAGATCTACACAGAAACAATCATTCTAATGTACCCATATATGTATGTATGGAAATTCCTGGGTGGTATAAATGGTAAATGTGCTTTGATGCTAACTAAAAACTTAGAGGTCCAAATCTACCTAGAGGTGCCTCAAAAGAGAGATCTGCTGATCTACTTCAAAAAAAAAAAAAATTGTCCATTGGAAACTCTATGGAGCCTAGGTCAACTCTAACATACATAAACAACTCTAACATAAAATGGACTGGAAGGCAACTTGTTAGTACATTTATACACGTTTAGTCTCTCTTAAGATACACATTTGCACATCCAAATATATACTCACAAACACATATTCAGTTCCTTCAACACAAATATTATGCTTACACTTATGACCTTTGTTATTGTTATTGTGTGCCCTCGAGTTGGTTCTGACTCATAGTGGCCCTACACACAACAAAACAAAATACTGTCCTGTCCTGCGCCATCCTCACAATCATTGCTATGCATAAGCCCATTGTTTCTGCCACTGTGCCAATCCATCTCACTGGGGATTTTCCTTTTTTTCACTGATCCTCTGCTCTATCAAGGATAATGTCCTTCTCCAGGGACTGTTTCCTCCTGATAATATGTACAAAACATGAGAGATGAAGTCTTACCTTCCTGACTCCTAAGGAGCATTCTGGCTGTACTTCTTCCAACAAACATCTGTTTGTTCTTCTGGAAGTCCACGGTATTTTAAAAGTCTTCTCCAACACAATAATTCAAATGCATCAATTGTTCTACCGTCTTCCTTAATCATGGTTCAACTTTCTCATGAAAATGAGGCGATTGGAAATACTGTGGTTTGGGTCAGATGCACCTTAGTTCTCAAACTAATATCTTTGCTCTTGAGCATTTTAAAGAGGTCTTGTGCAGCAGATTTGCCTTGTGCAGTAAGTTGTTTAATCAGTTGAATACTGCTTTCACGAGTGTTAACAGTAAATCCAGGAAAAATGAAGTCCTTAATAATTTTAATCTTTTCTCCATTTATCGTGATGTTATTTATTTATTGCTCCAAAACCTTTATTTTGTTTACATTGAGATGCAATTGATACTGAAGGCTGTAGTCTTTGATCTTCATCAGTATTTTAAGTCCTCTTTGCTTTCAGCCAACAAGTTTGCATCATCGGCATATTGCAGGTTGTTAATGATGTCATGTTCTTCATATAACCCAGCCTCTCAAATTATTTGCTCAGCATACAGATTGAATAAATATGGTGCAAGAGTACAATCCTGGTGCACACTTTTCCTGATTTTAAACCATTAAGTGTCCCCTTGTTCTGTTCGAAAGACTACCTCTTCGTCTATGTACAGTTTTTGCATCGTTATTCATAGCTGCTTGTGATCTACGAAGTCAAAAGCCTTTGTATAGTTAATAAAGCACAGATTGACATTTTTCTGGTATTCTCTGTTCAGCCAAGATCTGTCTGACATCAGCAATGATATCCCTCATTCCACACCCTCTCCTGAATTCTGCTTACATTTCTGGCAGTCCCTTGCCAATGTATTGTTGTAGCTTTTTAAATTTCCTTTAGCAAAATTTTGTTTGCATCACTTACAACCTAGGTATTATTAATTATTTTTCTATACCAGGCTCTGGCAGATTTCTGATTGTCTCCCTCTATTTCTACCACTGATAGGAGAGAAAATGCTTTTCTTCAGCTGTTTCTTCAGGCTTCAACATGACTCCTTCTAATTAGGTTTGTGTTTTTATGATTTATTGTGTTTTTCTTCCTTTTTTTCCATTTAAATATGGAGGTGTACACCACCTTGAATCAGATATGGATCCTTACTCTTTTCCTTCATTTACTGAAATTGCAGATATGGTAAACCCTTTTCAAGCAGAATGTATGGTAGTGATAGCCTAGGGCTAGAAGCTGCCCAGTGACTGGTCTTACTCCATCTCACTCTCTCCTCTCTCTTTCCGTCTGTGATCCTCTCTATATCTCTACATATCAACCCTGGACACTCAAATTTCTCATTCTAATTAAGAGGGCAATGAAAATGTCACCTACTCCTCCACCCAAATGCCTTTCCCGACTGCATTTTAATATCCAACATATAAACAGGCAGAAGAAAACCAGAGTCCAGGTTCATCCTTTACTGAAAGTAGTTATGACTATAAAATACTATGTTCATTTTATTTATTAATACGTTGATATTTCTCTCTTTCTCTCTTTTTTTTTTTTGACAATTTCATTGCAGGTTTTCTAACCGGAATTTTCCTTGCATTATCTGATTGTCCAGCATAATACTCCTGTAAGGTGTTTTTTTGTTGTTGCTGTTATTTCTTTTTTTAAAAAAAATCTTTATCCATACTTTGTTGTTGAGAAAATAAAAATAAAAAATGAGTCAAATTCAGAAATTTTCACAAGGACACACAACTAACAGGTGGCAGAAACAGGACTCTTTTCTAGAATTGTTTGGCTGCAGGTTCTTAAAAGCAGTGGAATACACCATGCTTTGGCAATTTTTTTAGTAAAATTTTGAAGAGTAAATATTTTAGTCTTGGAGTCATAAGTTCTCCGTATGAACTAATCAAATCTGTCATTATAGTATATAAACAACATAAGAAATACATAAAGGAATCCTAGCTATTTAGTTCCAATAAACTTTACTGGACACTACTATTCGAATTTAAGGAGAAAGAGGAGGCTTTCTGCTCCCATAAAGATGTACAGCCTTGGAAACCCTGCACAGGGTCGCTATGAGTTGGAACCGACTCCAACGGCACATCACAACAAGAACAACTATTTGAATTTAATATAATTTTCATGTGTCATGAAATAGTCTTCTTTTTACTTTTCCTCTAATGTTTAATCATGTAAGAACCATCCTTACTGCACAGACCAAACAAATTCAGGTTGTGGGTGAGATTTGGGGCAGACTGAAGTTTGTTGACCTCTGGTATAGACTAAAACTAGAGGTATCTCCCCTTTCACGATACTAAGTCTGGATTGGACATGAAGGCTTCTCTAAATTATTATTCAAACCAGTCTGCCAAAAACCAACACACTAACACAAAAGGGAAGATGAAACATATTTTGGGGAACTAATAGGATCTCTGGTAGCGTAGTGGTTACGACTAGGGCTGCGAACCTTAAGGTCAGCGGTTCGAAACTACCAGCCGCTCCACGGGAGAAAGATAAGGCTTTCTACTCCCGTAAAGATTTACACCCTCGGAAACCCTGTACAGGGTCGCTATGGGTCGGAACTGACTCGACGGCACTTAACAACAACAACAATAGGATCTCTAGGCTGGTCTTCACCAAGGAGAATGAGGCATAAGATCATAATGGAAATTGGCCCAAGCTTCCCACTCCTGATTCTAAGCAGTCATATTCCTAACGGGAGAAGCTATCCTGAAATGACCTGATAGGAAATATGTGAGGTGCCTCCAGTCATCACCTGATCACAGGGCCCATGTGGGTGGTAGGAAGCAGGTTCTCACCTGCCCAGGTGCTGTCTCACAGACTAAGGCAGAGTCCAAGAGCAGAATAAAAGGACCTTGGACCAATCACCTCAATCTACTCACCTCCTAAGGTACTAACAGACTGTATGCTTGCTTGCAAACCTGTTAAGTGTCACCTGGGTGCCAGAGAAGGGGCTTCATACCAAAGCAGGAGGGGAAGCTTGGGAGAACCTTCCAGGGGTAGAGGACACAGTATCAGAGGGGACTTTCAGGAAGACTCAGAGAGGTGTTCAAGGAGGGTTACCATATTCTTGAGGTAATGAGGGATAAGAACTGGGTCTTTGATTTGCATAGTTGGTCTGCACAGCTGGGTCATCCACTCAGACAGTTTCCAAGGGCTGGGGGAACTCCTTTGAAAACACAACTCTGTCCTCACGTGTAAAGGAAGATCTGGGTAGTTTACAGTGGACTAGAGGCTCCTATGGCCCTGTTAAGTCCACACACCCATGGGTTTGAACTGCTTTTGCAAACTTCCCAGATAAAGAATGACTCATCAAACCTAGAATGACAGACCAACGTGCTAGCTTGAGGAGGTGGGGACTGAGAAGATCAGGTCTCTGAACTGAAATCAAGGACCTGGTTCAAGTCTCAGTATTCAATATTGATGTTGTTTCTCACTTTCTTCTTTAATATGCTGTGCTTGATGAATCAGGTTATCTCCCACCCTTTGATGTACTGACAGCACAGTATAAAATGATCTTGAGTCTCAGGTTAAGAGGGAATAATTGCTTTTATTTTTTAAGAAATAGTTTTGCTTAACTAGTTCATAAATTAGACAATTTCACATTTATAAGACATAATTAAAAGACATTCCTTATCCCGTGAGAAGACTTTTGACACTGCAAAATGTTTTGTAATATCATTTGGTATTAGTCTACTACTTTGTATAAGCCCTGGAAGTGTAGTGGGTTACAAATTGGGTTGCTAACTGCAAAGTCATCAGTTCTAATCTGCCAGCTTCTCCCAGGGAGAAAGATGAGGCTTTCTGCTCCCATAAAGATTTACAGCCTCAGAAACCTTATACAAGTTTGCTCTAAGTCAGAACTGACTCTAAAGTACACAAC
>NW_006408560.1:10418927-10450686 GCF_000296735.1 Chrysochloris asiatica
GAAGTGAACCTGGAGCTAAGAACACCAAAGTTCCTAGGACTCCAATAACCATGTAATTGGAGCATTGAAACTTTAAGCCAGATAATGTCCTGGGAGAGACGGAGAGCAGGGGATTGAGTTCAATGAAGTGACTAATAGTTTAATCAATCATGTCTACATAAGATAATTATAGCCCAATAGAAGCTATGAACCTGAAAGCTTAGCTGAGCTCCTCTGATAGACAGTATTCTGCATACTTTCACACGTTAATGTATAGTATGTGTGTATGTGTGATATGTCCTCTGATTATCTGAGAGGTTCTAGTTCTTTTTCTGGGATCTAGAAGCCTGCATCTTTGCCAGTAAACTTACCTGCTGGTCTCAAATTCCATCTCTTGTGCCTGCCCTTGTAACCCCTCTGTTTCCTTGTAACTTCTGCCCTTCATAATATAATAAAACAAAGACTCTGCCTACCACTGTACTCTAAACTAATTTATGTTACTCCTTGGCTTAGTGTTACTCTGTTCTTCTCTGGCCTCTACTGGTGGATACCCTGGGGTCTCAGAACATAGGAATACTTCCAAGCTACAGATGGAGGAGATTGGAAATGGAAAAGGAGCAGGATGAAGTTGAACATGTCTGTCTTAACTCTGCATTTGCCCTTGTCATCTGGGTCTCAAAACATTATTGCTTGTACTCAAATCTCCCCAAGTCTGCAATGAACACGATTTCTTCAGCTCTTGGTCCCTCTCACCTGTCTAAGTCTGTCCCTCAAGTATAGTAAGAACAGGGGCATTATCCCACACACCCACAGCCCTATATCTAGCTATTCTCATCTCTTCCATCATACTCCCTCGTCTTCCCTGTGTAAGAAAGACTTTGGTTCTCATGGGAATTTGCCTTTAAATCCTTCAAATTTCCTAGTTATGAGAGTGTCTTTGTTATTCATAATGGGCTTCTTGGACCACATCTGGTAGTGCATGCAGTGAGGTGTGTTCCTTGGTAGTTTATGCTAGCAAGGCCCAGCTTGGGAGCTGTCTATGCCAGCAAGACTAACCATGTAATTAGAAGGTTGAAGCTTTGAGCTAGGTGATATCCTGAGAGAGAAGGGCTGGGGATTGTGGTTCAATCATGCAACTAATGATTTAGTCAGTCACGTCTACATAATGATAACCCAATAGAAGCTCCGGACATCAAAGCTTAGCAGAGCTCCTCGGATTGACAATTTTCTTCACACTGTCACATGCTAATATGTGCATGTGAGAATTGCCCCTGAGGATATGGAAGCTTAACTTTTGAGACACTCTCAGTCCTCACATTATATGCCTCTGTCTTTGGATGGTTTTTCTTATATCTTTTTGTTATAATAAAACTGTAATAATAATGATAAGACTTTCTTAATTTCTAATAGTTACCCTAACAAACTATCAAACCTGAGCTGGTAGTGGGACCTTGGCTGGAGTCAGCTAACTGGAAATGTTAGTGGCACTGGGACCCTCAAACTTGACTGGTATCTTCAGTGAAGACAGTCTTAGAGTGGACTATGACCTTGATCTATGATTCCAGTTGCCATGAAGTTGATTCTGACTCATGGAAACCCTACGTCTGTTAGAGTAGACCTAGGGTCCATAGAGTTTTCAGTGGCCAATTATCCAGAAGTAGACCATGAGGAATGTTTGACCTATCTATGCGTAGTTGATGTCAGGAGGCACTGCGTTTTTCTCCCACAACAAATGCCCTCCTTCTGTTGCCATCAAAGGTGAGCTCCTTCTGCTGTCCCACAGAGAAATCAATTACTATGATGCAGGGGTATGGTAAAGTAAGCAACGTTTAACGTATATGAATATACAGGCGGAATCCTGATGTGACACTACAGGATAAGGCACTAGACCACAGGGTCAGTTTGAACTGCAAGATCGGTGATTCAAACTCACTAGCCACTCCTTGGAAATTCCAGACAGGTTTACTGTGAGTCAGAACTGACTTGAAGGCACTTAACAACAACAACAAGTATACAGGAAGCAGAAGAATTGCATATCCTTCAAAAACTCTGCTTCCTTGAGGGGAGAAGGATGAGGATTTATGGAACGCTTAGACATGGGGCCCAAGGAATTTCAGGAATTTCCTTGTTGCTCCTTTGTCTTAGGTTGAGCTGACCACTCCTGGCATGTTGTCACCAATGGGCACATTTTGCTCCTTTAGTGACATTTATCAAGGCATTTTCACAGGACACAGCTTTTTCCGTTGTTTCTGTCCAAGTTCGTGAAATGGGGGTTAACTACTGGCTTATCTGCTGTTGTTGCTGTTAGGTGGCATCGAGTTGGCACTGACTTATGGCAACCCTATGAAGAATAGAATGAAACATTGCCGAGTCCTGTGCCAACCTTTGTTGTTCCACACTTGAGTTGTTACCACGCTTGAGCCCATTGATGCTGCCACTTTGCCACTCCATCTTGCTGGGGATCTCCCTCTTTTTCTCCAACCCCTCTACCTTACCAAACACGATACCTTTCTTCAGTGACTGGTCCCTCCTTACAATATGTCCAAAGTATGAGAGATGAAGTTTGGCCATCCAGACCTCCAAGAAGCACTCTGGCTGTACTTCTTCCAACACAGATCTGTTTGTTTCTTTGGCAGCCCGTGGCACTTGCAATTCTCTCCTCCAACACCGTAACTCAAAAGCATCAGTTCTTCTACGATCTTCCTTATTCACTGTCCAGCTTTTGCATGCATATGAGATTGTTGAAAATACCATGGCTTGGGTCAGACACACCTTAGTCCTCAAGCTGACATCTTAGCTCTTCAATACTTTAAAAAGGTCTTGTGCACCAGATTTGCCTAATGCAATACGTCGTTTGATTTCTTGACTGCTGCTTCCATGAGTGTTGATGGTTATCCAAGAATGAAGTCCTTGACAACTTCAACCTTTTCTCCGTTGATGAGAATGTTGTTTATTGGTCCAGTGATGAGGACTTTGTTTTATTTACATTGAGATGCAATCCATACCAAAGGCTGTGTGGTCTTTGATCTTCATCAGTAAATATTTTAAGTCCTCTTCACTTTCAGCAAGCAAAGTTGTTGTATCATCTGCATATCGCAGGTTGTTAATGAGTCTTCCTTCAATCCTGATGCCACGTTTTTCTTCGTAGAACCCAGCTTCTCAGATTATTTGCTCATCATACAGGTTGAATAAGTATGATGAAAGAATACAACCTTGTCACACACCTTTCTTAATTTTAAACCATTCAATGTTCCCATGTTCTGTTTGAACAACTGCCTCTTCGTCCAGATGCAGATTCCTCATGAGCACAATTAAGTGTTCTAGAATACTCATACTTTGCAATGTTGTCCATAGCTTATCATGATCCACACAATGTGGTATGACACATTAAAAAAAAAAAAAATTGGCTTGGACCATTTAAATTAGACTTAAAATTACAATCTATTGATAGAATTGATGAACTGTTGACTTAATTCTGTCTATTTTTAAAAATACATTTAAAAATATGCATGGAGACTTTCTTTCATTGATGCATTTTTTATTTCCTGAAGAAGGAGAATTGGGGAACTTCTGGCTGGGCGATGGGGAAAAATAAAACATAGGAATGAGAAAATGAGAATAATGAGGAAGAGGTTGGGCAAAGTGGCTAATATTGATCTCCCCATTAAACTTAAGGGACAAGGTTATATATATAAATGGAATTAGACCTGAAGAAACTATATTTATTTAACACCCTGTGCAGAGCAGAATAATGACTTTCCCTAAAGATGTTCAGGTCCTTATCCACAGAATTTGTGAATATGACTCATTACAAGGCAAAATATATTTTGTAGTTGTAATTAAATTAAGGATAATAAAATGGGAGAGATTATTCAGATGGCTCTAATGTAATGACATGACATTTGTCTTAGGCTGGGTTATCTAGAAATTCAAAACCAGTGAAGCTTCTATATGTATATACAAGGAAGAACCCTTACATCAAGGAATTGCTCACACAGTTGTAGAGGCAGGCACAATCTAAGTCCATGGGTCAGATGTCAGGTTGGAGGTTTCTCCTGATTCACTTCACTGCAAGGCTAATGAAACCAAGAAAAGCAGGTCAGATAGCAGGCTTCTGGCTGTAGCTGTAGAGACAACTGAAGTCAAGCTTGTCAGATAAAATGACAGGCTGCTAATGACTCTGGAACCCACAAGCAATACATTAGGCCACTGACTCAAATCCTAAGAACTGGAGGTCAGATAATGAGCTAGATGCAGGATCCCGACTCAGAGAAAAGCAAGCCAGCTTTTCCTTAGTGTCCAAATACATTGGGAGTAGGCCACATCCTGAGGAAACTTCCTTTCAATTGATCCATTGCTCCTCACAGATCTCATCATGGGGTATTAACATCTTAACTGCCAAGGAGCAATGGTAGCGAAGTGGTTTATGAGTTGAGCTGCTAACCTCAGGATCAACAGTTTGAAACTACCAGCCATTCTGCAGGAGAAAGATGAGACTTCTTGCTCCTGTAAAGATTTACAGCCTCGGAAACCCTATGAAGGGTTGCTATGAGTCAGAACCGACTCCATGGCACATAACCACCAACTGCCAAGCCACTGAGAATCTGGGCCTAGGCAAGTTAGCATAAAGCCTTAACTATTATAGCTTTTAAAAGCAGAACATTTGTCCTGGCTGTAGTCAGAGGGAGATGTGACTACGGGGAATGATCATAAAGATGCAGTGGTTCTGGCTTTGAAGACAGAGGGGTCATGAGCCAAGAGATGTCAGTGGTCTTGAGAAGCCAGAAAAATGCAAAAAGTTGGTTTTCCCCTAGAGGTTCCAGGAGGGTCGGCAGGCAACTTGATTAACCCAGAGAAATTTATAGTGTATAGAAATTTCTTTTTTTTTACTTTGTATTTTTTTTTTTTCCTTTTGTTTTGTATTAGCGTGGGTTTCAATGAAAGTTTACACAGCAAGTTATATTCCCATATGATAAGTTCCATAAAAATTGTTCAGTGACTAGTTATATTTATCACAATATGTCAACATTGTCTTTAAATTATGTTCTAATTATTCCATTTCTAGCACTCTGGTTTCACTGTCCCCTAATCTTCTCAGCTTTGTTTTTGAGAACTTGTTGATCTTTTGCTCTCACACTGATTTTTTTTTTTTTTTTTTAATTTTTATAGTGAATTGAGTGACTGTTTAGATGGGAGAACATCAGCTTTACACCTTTGTTTCATTGCAATGATTACAATCTCCTCTGTGCATCATCATTCAACAGTATTTGCTTCAATTCCCTCTGGGTTTTTTGTTTTGTTTTGTTTTGTGGCAGGCAGTGTACACAAAAACATCCAAGAATATATAATAATTTAAACTACCAAAGGGCACATTCTGCAAGTCTGCCTCCTGGATGCCAGCACTTAGTCTTTCTCTTTCCATGAGTCTAGAGTCCTCAGCTGCTCCCTCTCTCCATGCCATCATCTCTGCTGTCACTGATTCTCTGGATAAAGTCCTACCTTCTGCTCATGCTCTTCTCCCTTGATGGTCCTAGGATCCTCTGTTCCTGGACTGTAAGGTCAACTACTCTATCATTTTTATTACAAAACTTTTACCTTTACGGTTGTCACACTGATCATTTGTAAGTAGATTATCAGTTTTATGGATAATATATTTGAACTTGTGTGCCACTCTGCTAGTTCACTAATGGTTGATCTCTGGGGATAGTCCTGGTTCTAGTTTAAAGAATGTCTTAGGGAGTTCTTTATTCTCACCTGTTTCAGTTTGTCTGGCTTTTCTTTTTAGAAGAATTTGAGCTCTGCTTCACATCTTTCTTCCATTCTATCTGAGACCAGCTATTGTGACGCCAGTCCTGATGTTGAGTGGTGGTAGTTCTGCTCTCATGAGGAGATGAGGCTGTGGCTCTGCACACTTGTCTTTTCTCTGAGCTAGGCTTGTCTTCATACTGCTTTGCTCCTGGCCAGTAGAAACCCATGGTTGTGTCTTAGATGGCCACTCACAAGCTTTTATGATCTCAGATACTACTGACTGCACTAAGATTCAGATCACCAATTTTGCAAACTAGGCTATGCCAATTGACTGAATTGTTCCATGAGACTATGGTCCTAATCTTAGATGATGTTGGGTTATGTCTGTGGAGTATTCATATGTGTGTCTTCAATGAACAGATATTCTTGCACCACACAAAATATAGAACATTTTACAAGTTTGCATGTCATCCTTGTACAAATACACATACTAATCATCTCTGTGTCTTTCTAATTTTAGTATGTGGACCGAAGAAGCAAGAAGCCCCTGTAGTATTTCAGACTTACAGAACCGTAAGATAAACCTGTATTGTTTCAAGCCAGTAAATGTGTGATAAATCTGTGTTGTTTTAAACCAGTAATTTGTAATAATTTGCTGCAACAGCAATAGAAAATTAATATAGACCCTGATATATTTGAATACAGATGATGCTGTTTCAGGACCTAGATAACATGATGGAGCATACATTAAGAAACCAATAAATGTGTCCCCATCATCCACCATTACCTCTTCAAACTATTACAGGTCAACATGCATCTCTGTACCCCAAGACCTGAGGGAAGCCAGACAATGATGTCACAGTTGAAATAAAAATCAGTCTAGAACAAGATAGTCAATAGGTTCCTTGTTTTATTGTTCCATTTGAGGCAGTGATCAGCAATGAATTAAGTGAAGGAGGTATAGCCACAGGTGGGTCCAAGATCAGCAAACTGGTTTTGGGGAGAAGTTTTAGGTTCTTGGACTCCAAAGTAGACAGGAACTCTGGTCCAAGTCCAGAATCTCTGCTGGGAGCTCTCAGCCATTTACGCAGACTCAGGTTGAAAAGTAAATCCTTGAGCCTTTGAATCCCTGAATCTCTTCTTGAGTCCACCTCAGCAGCATCCCCCTCCTCCAGAAGACTGGCTACTCCCTCCTCCACAGCAGCTGGAGCCTCCACCACAGCTGGAGCCCCCACAGCACCCAGAGCCCCCCGAGGGCTGGCTGCAGCAGTCAGAGCTCTGCCTGTGGCGGTGGGACCTGCGGCGCCTGTGGTGGCTCAGGCAGCAGCCCCCACCCCCAGAGCTGCAGCAACCCCCAGAGCTAGAGCCACAGCAGCCCCCAGAGCTCCCACAACAGCCCCCGGAGCTGACACTGCAGCAGGAGGAGACTGGAGGACACTTTGGGGGACACTTTGGGGGGCACTTAGGGGTGGGGCACTTGGGAGGACACTTGGGGGTGCACTTGGGAGGGGGCTGGCACTGCTGCTGGCTCTGCTGGCAGGACATCTTGGCTGGTGTCAGGAGCTGAGGAAGCATCAAATACAAATCAGTCCCCGCACAGAGGTCACCTGGCCCCTTCTGTCCCTTCAGCACCACTTCTTGTCCCTACATTACAATAAACTGAGAATGGGCCTAGAGATTTAACCACTGAAAACCCCAAACTCGAAAAGTTACCCAACTGCTCAGACATTCTCTCTTTAGAACCTACTGATCTTGTTTATGAGGTCATGAAGCGTTCTGACTGCTTTATAATTAAAAAAAACAAGGTAAAAGAAGATTAAGATACCTTGCTCACAGGTTAGCATTTAGTATGTAGAAGAGGTATTCTAACGCAATTATATTATAAAAATCATGAAAATAATTTTTCATGTAGAAAATGAAATTGTTCCTTTAAGGAAAATAGTTATTCCTTCTTGGAACAGTTTCTCATATAATTTTAATCTGTAGGCCAGAATTGCAAAGAATGTTGGAGTTTGCCTGTGAGAACTAACTGAGGCAAAAATGCCATTTAATGTAGAGCCAGACCTTGAACTCAGGACCCCTGACTTTTTCTGGAGCTTACACATTCTCATCAGGCAACCATCTCAAAGGAATACCTCAGCATAGCAGAGTGGTGGTTGCGTTCCAATCAACTCTGCAGTTTCTTAAACAGATACACAGACCATATCCTATACCTATTAATCAAGAGCCTAAACAAGCCCATCAACAGTCATTTTTCTCCTCTCTTCTCTCCAGGAAGACAGAGTTATGGTTTCAAAGTTGAACATCCCTTTCTTAAGACATCTGTAAGGTACTATGATGGTCAATGTTTCAGTTCCCTGACCAGACAGACCCAACAACTGTAGACTTGTCTTGTTTCTTGAGACCACTAACTTACCATGGTACAACACCTTGTCCTTATGTTCTCAGTCTACGCTCATTACTTCTATCCCTCAGTCTCCCAAAGACTTGCTTCCCCAAGGTCTAGTTCAGCCTGCTCTCCTGCTCTCATCTGAGCATCCTCCTCTGAAGCCCCAGCTCCTGGTGCCCAGGTATACTCACCGGTTCACGGTCAGACACAGGTCTGTTAGCACCTCAGGAGGTGAGAGGATGGAGGTGTTCTGGACTGAGGCCCTTTTATCTTGGCCTTGGCCTCTGCCTTCAGTGGTGACACAGGGCTTGGGCATGGAAGGGCATGTGAGGACCTGTCTCCTGCCACCCACATGGGACCTGTGACCAGGTGATGACTGGGGGTTCCTCACATGCCTCTCTCTATTGGGACTCTGGGAAGCTGCTCCTGCAGAGTGTGGACTCTTGAGTGGGGTAAGGGGCTATGGAATCCCTACCCTAAGCCCCACCTTGCTCTTCCTGTCATGAGGGCTCACACTTTTCCCTCCTGGAGCTTCTACTTCTAACCCTTCCTTTCTTGCCTGTTCAGTGCCTATGTACTGACTCTATACAATCTAGTTTGAAGCAAATTTTCACATATTTCTTCATAGTTCATTCTCTATAGACAACCTGATCATAGATACTATAGTTTGCATGACCTCAACGTTATAGAAATAGCATTATGATTGCTATACTAATTTGTAACTTTAAAAACAAACAAACAAGCAAACATTACTTTTTTTAAGTTACTCAAGTGGATCTGTATAACTCTAATTTATTCATATTCACAACTGTATGCTGTTGTTGTTATTAGGTGCTGTTGAGTTGTTGCCAACTCATATCAACCCTATGTACAATGGAATGAAACATGGCCTGGTTCTGGGCCATCCTCACAATCATTGCTGTGTTGGAGCAAACTGTTGCAACCACTGTGCCAATCCATCATGTTGAGGGTCTTGCTTTTTCTCATTGACCCTCCACTTCATCAAGCAGGATGTCCTTTTGCAGGAAGTGGGTCCTCTTGAGAACATGTCCAAAGTACATGAGGTAAAGTGTTGCCATTCTTGTTTCGAAGGAGAATTCTATCTGATTTGAAAAAAAGACAGCTTTGTTCAATCTGACAGTCCATTGTTTGCTAACACCATAATTCAAATGCGTTAATTCTTTTTCAGTCATCCTTATTCCTTACCCAGTTTTCACATGTGTACAAAGCAATTGAAAATACCATGACTTAAATCAGTATGTTGTTGTTATATGCTGTGGAGTCAGTGCTGACTCATAGGGACCCTGTACATAGGGACCCTGAGGCTATAAATCTTTACGGGAACAGAAAGCCTCATCTTTCTCCAGCAGAGCGGCTGGTAGTTACCCCTGTGAGAATAGGTGTTAGTTATTACAATTGTCTGATCAATTGTGGTATCTCATCACACAGGTACCACAAATTTGTGCTCCGGAAAATAGTCTTTGCCATTACGGTGCCATGGTTAAGTCTTATAAATATTAAAGTCAGCTTTTCATGTCCCACAAAAATTGAAATAAAGAAAATATTTTTGGAGTTTGGATGGAAATCGCATTGCATATATTCATTTATTTGTAAAGGATCATCAAATGTTCTGGTACTAATTTTCAATGCCATCCATCCATGAACATAATATGTTGTTATTGTTAACTGCCATGGAGTAGGTTCTGACCCATAGCGACCCTGTATAGGGTTTCCGAAGAGCAGCTGGTGAGCTTGAACTACCGACCTTGCAGTTCTAAGGGCTTTGCAGTCTGGCGCATTAACCCACAGCGCGCTACACCAGGACTCCATTGAAAATAGTGTAAGTGTATTTAAATTTATTTTGTTATTTTAATGACTTCTAAGCTCCTCGGAAGCCCTATACAGGGTCGCTATGGGTCGGAATCAACTCGAGAGCACTTCACAACAAAAACAAGCTTTAGTAGAAGGAACTCTGGTAGCGCAGTAGTTATGTATCGGGCTGCAAACCTCAAGGTCAGCAGTTTGAAACTACCAGCTGTTCAGCTGGAGAAAGATGAGGCTTTCTGCTCCCGTAAAGTTTTACAGCCTCAGAAACCCTGTACAGGGTCGCTATGAGTCGGAACCAACTCCACGACACATAACAACAACAACAACAAGCTCTGGTAGAGTAGTGGTTAGGAGTTGGGGTACTAATGTCACAGTCAGCAGTTGGAAAATATCAGTGATTCCACTAAAGTGGAGATTTTCTGCTCCATTAAAATTTTACAGCCTCGAAACCTGTAGATAGATGGTCGCTGTGAGTTAGAACCGACTCCACCACACAGAACAACCATAGTCTTCTAGGATAAGCACTGGACTGTGACACTCAAGGTTGGTTAATTCACAGGCCGCTTCTCAGAAATCTTAAGCAGGGGTCCTATGAGTTGCATCTGGCTTGATAGCACTTAGCAACCACCACAACAAATATTGTCTTCTAATTTTATCATTGATATTTATATTAATGTTAGATCCTAATACTTATTTATTCTTTTGCTATTTTAGATGACAATTTAAAAAATTATATTTTTAAACTATTTGCTGCTGGTTTATATAAATATAATTTATTATGAATTTGATCTTACACCTTACAACCTTTCTAATTCTATCATTTCTAATTGTCTGTACTAAGTATTTTTATTCATATATCTTTCCCTTATTAAATCTTTTTCTTTACATTAGATTCCTGGGTAATACAAGAGTATGCTAATTTAAAATTTTAATTTATTCATACAACAATAATTATTTGTTGAATAATGAATCATTAAATATCCATTCAAAATGATGGTGCTGATTTGTGTTTCCAATATGCATAAGAACCGTTTTAGCTCATCCTCAACAGTGCTACACTTTGCTTTCCATTTTAAATCTTTGCCAGTTAAATACACAGGAATAAATCTGATCATCTTCATTCTTGGAGGAAAAAATATCTTGTTTTGTATATAGTTCCGTGATTATTTGTATGCACAAACACGAAGTAATAAATTTCAAAATGTATTGGTTATTAATTTTTATTTCTAAGTCATTTGTTTGTGTATGTGCCATTCATTTATGGATGGGTTTATTTATTTTCTACAAAATACTCAGAAATTGCTTTGTGTGTGTGTGTTTGGTGGTTTTTTTCCTGTGGCTTTTCATTCTTATTTCTGACTTGTGTTTTATTTTACTCCAGCTGGTTATTTATTTTTTTCCATCTCTCTCTTTTTT
Source organism: Chrysochloris asiatica (assembly GCF_000296735.1). NCBI lineage: Eukaryota > Metazoa > Chordata > Mammalia > Afrosoricida > Chrysochloridae > Chrysochloris > Chrysochloris asiatica. The sequence continues at coordinate 10,430,287 of NW_006408560.1, forward strand.
AAAATGGTGTTTTCTGCTATGCAGATGTATTTTAAACTATGTGATGAATTTTATCAATAATTTTGCCATGCCTAAAATATTTTCCTCAACTATTTATAAAGAAGTGATTACTTAGGTAGTTTTCTAGTAATTTCTAAGAATTGTTTTATTATTGCCACCATAAGTAAAGGTTTGCAGTTATTAAGTGCTGGTAACCTAGTTTTGTCTCATTGTGACCGTATATAAGGGTTCCAAAGAGTGGCTAGTGAACCTGAATGGCCGACCTTGTGGTTCAAATCAACTTTGCAGTCCAGCACATTAACCCACAGTGCCACATAAGATTTGCAGTGAAAGATTGAAAATCCAAGATCACTTATGGGAGTAGTGCTCAGCATTCTTCTCACCTACGTCCTGAGGCTATGAAATCCTACCGACAGAGGAAATATAGTCTCTCAGAAATCCAACCCTTTGCTAGTGCACATTGTTTATATTCAAATGGTGCTCTAGACAATGAGATCTAGCATTCAATGTAGAGAAAAAGTCCTCTGCTGTTGCATTCTTGCTGCTGCCTTATCACCTAACTCACAGGCAGGTTAAATGATGCATAGGGTGCTGCATTTTGTGGTGACAAAGGCATGGACAAAATAGATTCTATGCCACAGCATCCCTGGAATGGATGAGCTGAGCTGCAGAGTAAGAGCTCCTCTTGCCTGCTGAGTAAGAACCCAGTCATCAATCCTTTGACAACTGTCTCATTAAATACACCCTATGAAATATCCTGAGCCATACTTGGATAATTCAAGAGCAGATTTCTGGAGAGCAATGAGACTAGTACACTTTAGTGTGACTATCTTAGAGTGATAACTCTGAGATGCAGGTTAAAGTCATATATGCAAAGTCCAGGAAGAGCTGATGTCATGAATGGCTATTTAAATCAGTTTCCTACTGAATGCACAGACAAGGATTACAAACTGCTCGGGAATTAAAAAAATGTAAGACTCAAGCTAAGGAGTCAAACAGCCTTTATTGTAATTATACTTGACAGGCAAAACCCACGAAAGATACCACACATTATATTTGAATAGCATTGTCTCTGAAGGGCAAAGATTATGGACTAAAGCATGGAAGTTGGAGAGAAAGGAACAAATTCAATTGAGAGTAAATAAAATTTCCAGCTTAAAAAATGTTGTTGTTGTTGTTAAGTGCTATAGAGTGAGTTCCGACTCACAGAGACCCTGTATTGGGTTTCTGAGGAGTGGCTGATGATTTTGAACCACAGACCTTGCAGTTCAAACCGACCTTGTGGTCGAGTGCTTGTTGTACATCAGGACCTAAACTAGAGATGTGGCACAGGGTCCTAATATACTTCAAAGACCTTAAACACCAGTCAAAGGAGACTAGATCTCATTATGAACACAGTGGGGACCACACAATGAGACTTCCTTAGTGAACTGGGCACTATTCCTGGAAGTGAAAGATGGAAACCTTTTATGGAACTCAGTGAAGAATAAAACACAGAAGAGTTCAGGAAGGTGAGAGGCAAAGAAGTATCAGGGATGTTGTGGAGAGGCAGCGAAGTAGCAGGGAGGTTGTGGAGAGGCAGCAAAGTATCAGGGAGGTTGTGGAGAGGCAGCGAAGTAGCAGGAGATTGAGCACCAAGTTGTACCTGATGCTGAGAAAACCAAACCCAAGCCCATTCCTGTCAAGTCAATTCGGACCCATTTGGACTCTAGAAGACAGAGTAGAACATACCCATTGGGTTTTTTAATCTGTAATCTTTATAGAAGTAGACTGTCACATCGTTCTCCCACATAATGGCTTGTGGATTCGAACCGCCGACCTTTTAGTTAACAGCTTAGCACTTAATCACTCTTCCATCAAGGCTCCTTGATAGAACAATGGTAACTATGATATGATGTGACATGATATAATACTGCTTCATCTTTCTCCTGTGGAACAGCTGAAGGTGGGTTCAAACCACCAACCTTGCAGTTAAAAGCCCAACCCCCAACCCACTGTACCTCCAGGGTTCTTCTTTTTATAGAGCACCTTCCTTTTTTTTTTTAAAGTGACTATGTTGGCATTTCTCTAGCAAATAGATCAGGTTATTTTATAGTATCTCTGTCAGGCATTTTCTTTTCATTATCTTAACTCTCATACCACCTCCACCTTACCTCTCCACACCAGGTTTATTTTTATATTATCTCCCATTTAGGTTTGACAGAACTGATAAGAAGAATTCAATGATTTTCTCAAGGTTGTACAGCCAATAGTTGGCAAAACCAGGATTCTCCTGCAGGCTTGTCCTACTCTTTAACCAGGTTTTTAACTGTTAAATAAATACTCATGCACACTCACTCACACACACTCACATATGAGATGGTGAGGGATTGGAGATTCTGTGAACTTGGTTTAAACTAGTTGTCCCCAGCCATTAAGTTAACAATTGTGAGAGAAGAAAATATTTTTTGGGAACTCAAGTATCAGAACTAGGCAAGGAGAGCACCCTCCAGAGAGAATGAGGTGGGGAATGGTGTTAGGGATTGCACCCCTTCTTTGTTTCTAAGCAGCCATAATCCTAGCTGGGGGAAGCTGCGTTGAGTCCAGACAGAGGAAGGCATGTTGCAGCTAGCTTCCAGTGCTCACCAAGTCACAGGACCCATGTGGGTGGCAGGAGGTAGGTCCTTAAACTCCTGGGTCCTGTCTCACCGCTAGGGGTGGAGCCCAAGGCCAGGATAAAAGGGCCTTAAGCCAGAACATCTCCATCCACTCACCTGTGCCTGATTGTGAACCAGGTAAGTGTACCTTGAGCACCAGGAGCTGGGGCTTCAGAGGAGGCTGTACCAGAGAGCAAATGATAGAAAGGATGGGGCAGGATCTCAGGAGGGCTGGAGTTCGCATAGAAACATACATAGAGATGTCAGGAAGATGAGGGAGGATGTACAAGGTAGCAGGGCAATGGGATAACTAGGAACATTAGCACGAATTAGGTGAGTATGCCTTTTATCTATACCAAGTGATCTGTGGTTGAGCTGGTCTCTAAAGTCAGAGGGAACTGAAACTTGGCCACTGTGACTCCTACAATTGAATGAATGATAATCAGAAGATTCTCTAGGACCATGTTTAAACAGTTCATCAAAATGTAAGAGCAGGAAATGATGCTGAAAGTACAGAAGGGCCAGGTATGCCGGATCTAACTTGTATTTGATGTTCCTTCAGCCTCTGACACCAACCGAGATGTCCTGCCAGCAGAGCCAGCAGCAGTGCCAGCCCCCTCCCAAGTGCACCCCCAAGTGCCCCGCCCCTAAGTGCCCCCCAAAGTGTCCCCCAAAGTGCCCTCCAGTCTCCTGCTGCAGTGTCAGCTCCGGGGGCTGTTGTGGGAGCTCTGGGGGCTGCTGTGGCTCTAGCTCTGGGGGCTGCTGCAGCTCTGGGGGTGGGGGCTGCTGCCTGAGCCACCACAGGCGCCGCAGGTCCCACCGCCACAGGCAGAGCTCTGACTGCTGCAGCCAGCCCTCAGGGGGCTCTGGGTGCTGTGGGAGCTCCAGCTGTGGTGGAGGCTCCAGCTGCTGTGGAGGAGGGAGTAGCCAGTCCTCTGGAGGTGGAGGATGCTGCTGAGGTGGACCCTGAATCTTCAAGACTGGACTCAGGAATCCTAAGGTCCAGGGACTGCCTCTGCCTCCTGGGACTGCAGGAATTGCTGAGCAGTCCCAGAAGACACTCTGGATGTGGACTAGAGGGTTCTTCTATTCTGGAATCCCGGAATCCAAAACCTGTCCCCAAAAACCTATTTACTGACCTATTTGTCCATATCTGTGACCTGTTCTGGGAACCCCAAAGCACAGACAGACCTTTGATCACTGCAATTTATGCTGTTGCATTTTACAGCTTGAAAAGAAACAATAAAACCAGAAATCTGCATTTCCTCTTGTCTTGACTGATTTTTTTCCTATTTGTATCATAATTTTTCTTCTACTCTGTTCTCAGTTTACTCTGTCCTCAGTTCTTGGCTCTCCAGAATCCTTGTACATAGTAGAGATAAACTTTGGACATTAAGTGGTAGAAGATAAGACACAGTGTATCTGTGCCTAACTCTGTGTCTGATTATTCTATGGGGCCCTTGGCCTGTTCCCATGTCTTCCAGTAACTTTAATGAATATGACATCTTCAGATCCTGGTCCTTTTTAGCTGGCAGGGCCTGTTTCTAGGGCATGGCAAGGAGACATTTGTGTCATATTTGTATCCCATTTGGATGCTCATTCCTCCTATTTGCCCTTACTTCTTCATTCTTTTTTTTTTTTTTTTTGGTGTGGAATATTTTCTTTCCCCCCATGGAACAATAAAAGTTCAGGTCAGTGGGAAATAATTTTAATCAAAGAATTGTACATTTTCTTCCCACAAGCCTGCTTTGTAATAGGAAATGACATTGCGATCCATTGCATTACAAGTAAAATATTATAAAATGTTTACAAGAAAATATTAAAAATAACTCAATCACAAAAGACAAGATAGGGCAAGATACACAGGTTTCTCAGAAATTTCTATTCCAGTGCCCATAGCACACAAGAGAGTCGAAACAAGGAAGTAACTAAGACTCCTCTAAATCACGTTTCAAAAAAATTGGCGAAGGGAAAGAAATAGAATGAAAATGGTGTGAAAGGGAATGGATGTTAGCAGCACTGCTTTAATAACCAATCTATTTTTAGTGAAACATCCTCTCTTATAGGCCATAAGTTTTGACCAAGACTAAGCTTTAGGATATTCCTGCACTGGAATTAGGAAATACCCTGACAGTGGAAGTAGCTCATTCACTCAGGTTTAATGAGAGCCTCTTTCTCCATGAACCACTGATGTGAGCAGAAGCCTGTTCTGGATTAAAAGCTGTCACAGTAGCCCTTCCATCTCTTTCAGGAATGCTTTGTACACATCAACTTTGGTTTGTACTGACACAGGAACAGAGGGACCGGATTTGGGAGCTGTTTTGGCAAGAGGCACAGCAGAATCATCCTCTGACTTCCTTTGGGGAATAACAGTAGCCCCTTTATTCTCCCAACGTACTTTCAGTGCAGTGGGCACAAATCGAGTAATCTTTGCTTTGGGATTAGTGATCTGTGGCTTGGCACTGATGGTTACCATGGCTTTCTTCTCAATGGGTGGCTGCGCTTGTATCATCTGCCTTGGGTTGCTGAATCAAGTTGGGTGGAGCACTTAAAACCACAGGATTTGGCAAGGGAGCTGGTAGGAAAACCCCAGGTGGGGCAGGTCCAAGTGGAGGCACCAAAAGTGGGTGCATCATGCCAGGACGAGGTGGAAGGGTACCTGGAGGTGCAGGGGATGGTAGCCTTGGAGGAGGTCCCCGAGGGAGAGGTCCCTGAGGAGGAGGGCCAGGAGGCAGACCTGGAGAAGGGCCAGGAGGGGTACCTGGGGTCGCCTGGAGGGGTCCTGGAGGCAAAAGTCAGGGTAAAAGCCCTCGGAGTCCTGGCATTCCAGGTGGCCTCAGGAATGGAGGGTTCCTGGGGGTGGTCCAGGATGAAGGCCTGTAGGTGGTCCAGGTGGCCTTAAAGGCGGAGCAGGTGGTGGTCCAAGGGGTGGTGGTCCTGGCATGGGAGGTGCCCGTATATGAAAAGGAGGAACAGACTGGAGGAGCCTGCTGCTGTGTAAAACCAGCACATGTGCCATCAGAAAGCGATTGCTCTTTATGCTGCTTTTGTGATTGCTTTTCTACTTCAGAATCATCAGAATCATCTTCATCATCATCTTCTGAAAATTCCTCTACTTCTCGTTCCTCCTCAGGGATTTCCTAGCCTGCCATTTGAAGAAGAGGAGTCAGCTCCTTCATGCTCTTCTTTTTCTTCCTTGATTTTTCAGGCATATCTGCAAATCACACACTCAGACCAGGCTTCTTTTCTTCATTGTTGTCTCTGTCATTATCATCACGGTGCCCAAAGTCATCCCCCTCGCTCTCTCCATCTGATCTGCCAGTGTCACTGTCATCAGTGCTGTCATCATGCTTATCTTGATCCATGTCCTCAGGATAGCCATCATCTTCACTGGTGCCAGAGACATCATCATCATGGCCTCACTGAGCAACTCCAGGACTACAAAATGTATCTTCATCTTGCCAACGAGAGAGAAGATCTAGGGCAAAGCCCAGATTACAGCCATGTATCTGTAACTTGAGGAGGAGGTGGACCAGAGGGAGGACCAGGAGGCTTTATCCCAGGCAGCAAACGTGGAACACCATATCCAAGAAGAGGAAGCACAGTAACTGCCCGAGTTGGTGGGCCATAGGCTGAAGTCTTCTTAAGGATGGAGGTTGGCTGAGCACCAGGAAGTAGAATGTCCTGGATCAAGATGTTGGAAGGAGCATGAGGCATATCTGGCAAAGAAATACTCTCAACTTGCACATGCTGAGCAGTCTTAACAGCATTAAAATATTTGATAAGTTGAGCCCTCTTCTGTTCGTATTCTACTTCAAGCTTTCTCAATTCTTTGTAAATATCTGGATTCTCTTTTTCATAGAGTCGTAGAATACGTTCAAAGGTTTCCCGCAGTTTTTTAGCCTTGTCTTTCAGAAACTTTTCATTGAACTGTGGCTGTTGCACTGGATTAAACTCCATTTCATTTAATTTCTCCATGTCACGAATACTCTGTTTGGGATCCTTCATCTTTTAAACCACAGCTCATACCATCATACTTTGTTTTTTGTTCTTTTTCAATTGTCTTTTCCAGGCTTCCTTTTGGGCCTGGTCTTTGGGGTTCATAAAATTTCCACTCTTGGTGGATGATGTACATCTCTGTCCCATGATGACAATCTGTATGGTTTACATGTTATTAAAAAAAGAACAAAACAAAACACTTCTGTTGGGCTCCTGCGAGGAGGGGGCGGGGGCAATTCCTAGTTTCCTTCAATTCGCAGGGGCCTTGCCCCCTGCCTCTTGGTCAGCCACCCAGCCACCGCCATCTTGAAACCTCGTGACCCCCTTCCTCATTATTTTGATCACTTCTTTCTCAACCTTCCTACAAACAGGATGCTAAGAATGCTCCTCCTTAGTGGAAATTACAAAAATCCCCATCTTTATCATATTTTAAAACATGAGTTACTGTAGTCACCTCACCATTATAACATATAGATTCTTACTGTCTGCCTAGTTCTGGGGGGTCATAGTGTTAGGCCCCAGATGGCCTTATCTGGTAGGAGACCCCAAAAAGATCAACAGACCTTGAGTTCGATGCAAAAGCAAGAGGTTTATTTGCCAATGCGTTGGGGTCAACCTTCACAAGGACTCCTGAAACTAGGAGATGAAGGCGACCCCCATCTGTTTGTTTCATTACTTTTTATAGGGTTATACAAGGCAGATTTTGGCAACAATGCATAAGCATTTTGCAATTGGTGAACATATTAACCTTTAAGCTGATTGGTTTTGGCATAAAGTAAGTATTCTGACCTTTACGCTGATTTGTTTCTGGTGGTCAATTTGTCAGTTTCTTGCAGGTGGGGGTATTTCCAATGATGTTTTAGGGTGTCCTAACCTAATTGTTATGACCTTTAGGGGAAATGTCTTTGCTTGTATATTTCCTGGCAGCTGGGTTTAGTCATGCTATAGATAAGTGGAGGCCTAGGTGCTTTTGGATAATTTTTAAAGCCATGCTAAAGTTTGGTCAAGTAAAGTTTTGGTCCTTACAATAGCACATTTGAGAGTAACCAAGGCAGCTAAAATCTTCTTAGAAAGCATGACCCACACTGGGAGGGACACAGCTGCTCCTGGCCCTGAAGTTGAACAGAGCAACAACTCAGGATGGTACTTGTCCATCATCTCTGCCTCTTGGAATCAAAAAATTCATTTATTTTTTTCCCTAACCTCCAATCACTTTTACACTATTTTGTTATTGTTAGGTGCCAATGAGTCGCTTCTGACTCATAGAGACTCTATGCACACCAGAACTAAACACTGCTCAGTGCTGTGCCATCCACACAATTGTTATGTTTCAGCCCATTGTTACTGCCCCTGGACTAATCCATCCTGTTGGGAGTCTTCCTGTCTTTCATTGACCCTCCCCTGTTCCAAGCATGATGCCCTTCTCCAGGGACTGGTCCCTCCTGATCACATGTTCAAAGTCTAAGAGACAAAGCCTCACCATCCTCACTTCTGAGGAGCATTATGCTGTATTTCTTCCAAGACAGATGTGTTTGTTATTCTGGAAGTCCATGGTACTTTCAGTATTTATGGTCTAGTCCTTCAGCAATCGTAGACTCAGGTTACCCTCTTGCACATATTTTTACTTCCTTGTGGCCATTGCTGGGACTTCCCAAGATTTACTTAACTCTATCTCCTCCTGGTTGGGGTGTCTTTAAGGAAAGAATACTATTCACTGTTAGGAATGTCTCCCTTTGAATCAAGACCATTCTAAGACCAGCATTGTGTTTCCCCTATTCTCTGAAAGGCTCACCGTCACCACCACCACCATTGCTCACCTAGCACTTCTAGAATTCCTTGACCTCGAATGACAACTACATAGGTCCAACAAGTGATAATGACAATTTTACTAGTTAACATTATTAACTGCCACCTGACAACTTCTTTCACATCCACTTCCCTCTAGTCAGCTACAGTTCTGAGTCCAGATAAATGTCTCCTCTAGTCAGCTACAGTTCTGAGTCCAGATAAATGTCTCACAGGAAGCAGCTATCAATTATCAAGCAGTTCCAAACTGCCAAAGTGTTAAGCATGTTGTTGTTGTTAAGTGCCATCAAGTTGCATCATAGCAAACGCTATTTAGGGTTTCTGAGGAACAGCTGGTGGGTTTGAACTGCCAACTTTGTGATTTCAAGTCCAATGTTGATCCTACAGCATCACACCAGAAGTCCGAGTGCTAAACATACTACATACATAATGCGGTTTTGTTATCACAGAATCTAGGTGAGGCTGGCCCATATTTAACTTCATTTACAAATGCAAATCTTGAGAAAAGCTTTGATTGGACTTGCCACTATGTCCTGGTAGAGCCAGCCACCTGAGCCCTGATCTCGGGCCACAGGGCTCACTGAACAGCAGCCCAGGGAATACCTCCTAGTATGGAGGCTTTGTCTGTAGGGCTGTTTCCTTTGTGGGAAAGAAAGAAACAATCTAAAACACTTAGCCTTCTAGTGTTTTGGGAATCTCCGTTACCTCTTAGCACCATAGTTACCCATCTATCACAAGATTCAACTGATAAAAGTGCATGCCTTTAATATTGTGACTTGTTGTTGTTGTTGTTATGTGCTGTGGAGTTGGTTCCAACTCATAATGACCCTGTACAGGGTTTCTGAGGCTGTAAATCTTTACGGGAGCAGAAAGCCTCCTCTTTCTCCCGTGGAGCAGCAGGTAGTTTCCAACTGCTGACCGTGAGATTAGCAGCCTGATTCGTAACCACTATACGTGGTTCAAAATCCAATTAAGAAGACGAGACTGCCATAAGTAGAAGCAGTACGTCCAACTGAGTAAAATAAATAGCCCAAAAGGACAAGCTCGGAATGCAAGGTGTTATTGTAAGTGGCATTGAGTAAGTTCAGACTCACGGCGACCCTACATAAGGTTTCCGAGGAACAGCTGGCAGGTTTGAACTGCCATGCTTATTATACACAGCCACACCAGGACTCAAAGAGACATCTGTATGGTAAATATCATTTATGTATATTTATATATATACGCAAGGAGCTCTGGTATCATAGTGGTTACGAATCCGGCTGCGAACTGCAAGGTCAGCAATTCGAAACTACCAGCTCCCATAAAGATTTATGGCCTCGGAAACCCTGTACAGGGTCTTTATGTTGGTTCCTATGAGTAGGAACCAACTCCACGGCACCTAACCACAACAACAATATATAGACACACATATTGCTATAAATATAATTTATAGATTAAATTCTACTGGGAAATTGAATTAAAAGTAAACACTTTGAAAATTAGAACAAAATGAATTCTGCATGAATTAAGGAGGTAAATAGTTTTCAAACACATGTTATATATAAAAAATAAGGAAATAAGACTCATACCTAAATTAATATGGGGAGTATACTTCTATGCAAAAGTAGCAAAACAAATATATTCTATAGGATACATTTGAGGACATTACAATAATGGTTTCTGCAGATCATAGAAAGTATAAACACAAAGGAAAGAAAGCAAATGCATGTCAAAATGTAAAGCAAAGACAAACTGTACACAGGAATTTACTAGTAAACCAGCACAGATTGGTTGTCAAATGGACTCATAGTTATTGACATATTTTCAACAAATATGGTTGCATATTTGTATTATATAAATAGATTGGGTATTTGATATTATTGGTATATAATCCTTCCACATTTTAAATTTTATTTGAAAAACTTTCAAATATCTGAATAGTGTGAGAGTTATGTAATGAGCACTTTCCTACTGAATGCCCAGCTTAAGAAATGAAACAGTACACATTGAGTCCTTGACACTTGCTCAACATGGATGAAATTAGAAAGCATCCTGATACAGCTTGTGTGAAATGTCTAGAATAATCTAAAATATTAAGATCATGAGCAGGAAGGAAGAGGAAAAGGGAAGCTATTACCTGCGGGGGCACTGATTTTCTGTTTGGGGTGACAGAACAATTTGGGAACAGATCGTGTTGTGAGTTATACAACATAATGAATCTAATTCATGTCACTGAACTGTACATTTCAACAATTGAAATAGCAAATGTCTTGTTTTACATATACATGTATTATGTATGTATTTACCATAATAACACTATTTAAATAATTATGTCTTATCAAACATATACCCAAAACTCTTTTGACATCTGTTGATGATTCTTTCCTGAAATAATTATTTCTATGGTGTTACTGGAATGATTGAAAACACACACACACACACACACACACACACACATATATGTATGTATGTGTACACACATAGAAAAACAGAAGAAAGAGATAGAGAGAACTTATGTCTGGTGACCTTGTGGAAATCTATCTACTTTTCTGATGAGTGACTGGTGAGTTTGAATAACCAACCTTGGGATTAGCAGTCCAGTGCTTATCCTTTATAAATTCCCACCAAACGACTTTTTCCTGATGATTCTAGGTAAGAGAAGGTGTGGGAAGATGCTAATAGACTAGATGATACAGTTGTGAGAAATTGTTAAGAGAGTTTATTGTGAACACTTGGAGCTCTAACATCGTTATAAAATGAGCTGTCTCAGAAGCAGGAGAAGGATCTCACTACAATTAAAGAAAACGAGCTGAGAGTATAAAGTATGTCCTTTGGACTTTGAGATCCCTGTGCATTGAACCTCCTCCACCCAGGGATAGAAAGCTGTGACACGGGAGTGGTACCACAGGGGTGTCCTAGGAGCAGCAGCAACAGAATCAGGAGCCAGAGCACACAAAGTGCTGGACTTCCTGAGCCACTCAACAAGTAAAACTGAGTGCCTTTGGGCAGCAGGATTATTTGCATATAGTCTGGTGCCTCCAGACACCTAATTGGGGAGCTACATTTGCTGATCCTAGAAGCTAGAGCTGAGTGCCTTTGTGCTGAGGTTTATGGCCAAGTACTTTGAGTATCTCTATTGTTTCTTTTGGCAACCCATGGCACTTTGAATATTCTCCTCCAAAACCATAACTCAAAAAGCATCAGTTCTTCTAGGGTCTTCATGGAGGCCAAGATGGCCAAACTTCATCTCTCATACTTCAGACATATTATCAGGAGGGACCAATCACTGGAGAAGGAGATTATGTTTGATAAGGTGGAGGGTAAGAGAAAAAGAGGAAGACCCCCAACGAGATGGATTGTCCAAGTGGCAGCATCGATGGACTCAAGCATGGCAACAGCAGTGAGGTTGGCCCAGGATTGGGCAGTGTTTCGTTCTGCTGTGCATAAGGACGCTATGAGTCGGTACCAACTCGATGGCACCTAACAACAACAACAACAATTTTGGGTATTTATCAGCAGCTCTGAAAAGGCTTTGTAACATTGCCCCAGCAGGGCAGAGGCCAGGCCAAGGGAATGAGCACCATAGAGAGACCTGTCTAGGGGTATAGCTGAAGAGCTCCATGGAAAAAGGAGGAACTTCTCTGCTCCCAAAAAGGTTAGCAGTCTCAGAAATCCTCTACTGGGTCACTAGGAGTCAAAACAAGGTAGAGACCTGGATAGCCAGCAGTTAAGGCAAAATCTGGGGACTCTTGGGCCCAGAGGCAGTGACATGGCCACAGAGGACTAGAGCGGAGAGTGAGGCATCCAGCTGATATGAAGTGAAGGGCGATGCACAAGAATACCCATACTTGCAGATAGTACCCACTTGACCTCGCTTTGATGACTAGATGATCAGAACTCGACTAGAAGAAGAAAGAAGAAGGAAGAGAAAAAAAAAAAGAATAACCCACTACAATTTGATGAACTTTACCTATAATTATGGATGGAATACCTCAAAAAAGGGAACAAATCTTTAGACCACTCCCACCCACTCAGTACACAGTGTTGACAGGGATGGGCAACTTAGACATTGGCTACCCAAAATGGGGTTGGGGGAGCAGGGACTGTAAAGGCAAGAAGTGATTGTTTTACAAGCTTTCAAGAGGGAGCCTAGTTCTAGACAGGGCAGGGGTAGATAGAACCGCCACTGAATGATTTCCAATCTGTTGGTGAAAGGAAATGGAGATAGGACTCTTGTGGTACAATACTGAATAATCACCATCAAGACTGACTGTGAGGGTTGGAAGTGTAGAGGTAGATGTTTTTTAACAAAAGGAGGGGAGTGATTGATTTTGCAGCCCAGGAGAGGAGGTCCCTGGGACCAACAAGTGAGAAGAGCGGAGAGCGTGACCCCACTCAGAGAGGCAGTAACACCAAGGATGGAGACAGAGATGATGAAGTGGATAGATGGAGTGGTGGGGGACACTGGATTCAAGGAGAGAGAGGGACTGTGTCCTGATGGCGGAAAGGGGGGCCAGGAGGGTGGGCATGTGCGGTGTACCCTTTGGTTATGTGATGATGCATGGAGGGGATTGTAATCATTGCAATGAAACGAAATACGATAGGATGAATGTAAAACTGATGTTCTCCCATGTAAACCCACATAATTCACAATAAAAATTAAGAAAAAAAACCTTCCTTATTTAATAATTACGAAACAACCACCTATATTTTCTAGTAATTTAGAGGTTTATTCCTAATTTATAATTAAAAATAAAGATGTGTAGGGAGGGAAATAAACAAAAATTTCTTAATGTTCTACTTCCTTGCTCAGAAGGAAGGCATGTGAGAAGGCACAGAGGAATATTAGTTCAGTCTGAATCATTTCCCATGAGATCTTAGCACTCGATCCTTCCATTGTCAGGGAAAATGAGAGAATGACAAGGTAGCCCATAGAATTCTAGAAAGACTAGAGGAGCTCAGAAAGCCTTTGTAGTCAGAAATGTTTATTGAATGCTCTCAAAGCCATTGACAGCTAAAAGGCCAGTCCTAGTATTTGTATGGTGTAGGATAAGCACTGGACTGCTAAGCACAAGGTCTGTGGTTCAAACCCACTAGGTGCTCCTCAGAAACCATATACAGGATCCCTATGATTGGGAACCCACTCCAAGACACTTAACAACAACAAAAACAACAAGTGGTTTGACAGCCATGTTGCTGACTCATCACTTAAGTCCAGGGCAGATGATCCTTTGGCATTTCCCAGCCTTTAGGTATAGGCGGGGACCAGATAACCTCTTAACACCACCATTCTAGGAATCAGGAGCGGGCTTTCTATGTGAGAAAAGGCATCAGTATCCTGACAACTCTCCCATTACTAAACCCATTGGAACAACTTAATCAGGAGAACAGTATCATACCTAGGTGTGTGGCCAACATGCCTCTCTGTGTCTGTCTCCTATAAGGATGACCTAAGCCATGTGGTGGAGCTATTTGTAAATTGTGAAGTCAATGGATTTGAACAAGATATATATTCATCATTATGAGCATCACCTTGTACTAGCTGCTTGAGTTGGGGATGGGTACAAAAATGTAAGTCCCAGTCATTCTTTAAGGAGTTTATTAAAAATTCATTTATGAGATATATCATTTAAAGGATTACAGAGCAAGTAGGATTTGAATTGCATTGCCTTAGTAAGGAAAAACTCATGAAATAACGTATATAGGTAGGAGAGGGAGGAACAGGTTCAGAGTACAACAAATGGTTGGCCAGCTCTACCATGAATAGAAAATAACTCAACAACAACAGATTTACCGAGGAAGCAAAGCATGCATCTGAGAAGCAGGACAAGGTCATATTGCGCAGAACCTTGAATGTTAGTTGAAAAACACTGTTGTTCATCCTTCATCCTGAACACAGTGTGGAGCCTAAAAGGAGGCTTCCTAAAATGTCAGGGATTATTATTCCTAGATGAGGGATAGTCGAGAAAAACCATTTTTGGATACCAGCAAAGAACAGATTCAAGAAGAAAGCATACAGATATAGGCAGTGTAATTTCAGATTATATGCCTTGAGGTATGGGTTAATATGCTGGACTGCAATGTCGGTTTGAATTGCAAAATCGGCAATTCAAACTCATCATCCGCTCATTGGAGACCTTATACAGGGTCACTATGAGTCGGAAGCAACTCCATGGCACTTCACAAAAACAACAAAACAATATCTCATGTTGAGAATAATAGGACAAGGTGGGTGTAGTATGTATGTGTACTTGCTGTTAGTCGTCTCTGACTCATGGTGACCCCATATACAACAGAATAAAATACTGCCTGGTCCTGTGACAGCTTCATGATCATGGGCAGGTTTGAGTTCACTACTGCCTTCCAGTTTAGGAGGTTCATTTTCCAACACCATATCAGACAAGCTTCTATTGTGATGCACAGGATATCCACTGGCCAATAATCACCAGTCCTGCCTTTCTAATCTGCCTTAGTTTGAAAGCTCACTGAAACCTGTCCACCACAGGTGACCCTGCTGGTATTTGAAATATTGTTGCATAGCTTGCAGCAGCATCACAGCAATATGACAAATGCAGACACATGGTGCTTTACTAGCATATGCACACACACATAATAATTCAGTCTAAAAAGCATTCCTGGTACATGAACACAATACTTCTCACCATGTATTTGCTCCCCATGCCCATTATAACCTATACACAACTGAGTCAATCTGTATCCCATTTCAGGCTCTAGGGAATTATTTTGGATACTTTGTGGGGGTAGTCTTTCCTCACATAATTCTTTTTAGCTCTAATTTTCCTTCATCTAATGAATGAGCTCTGGTAGCGTAGTGGTTACGAATCGGGCTGCTAACCTCAAGGTCGGCAGTTTGAAACTACCAGCAGTTCCATGGTCTGCTCCCGAGATTTACAGCCTTGGAAACCCTGTGTAAGAACCGACTCCACAGTACTTAACAACAACAATGAATGAAGTTAGTTTTTCATAATGTAGCCCTTTGGACATGGAAGGAACATCTATTATATATCAGAGTGGTTAAAAGTATGTACTTTGAACTCCTAAAGATGTTCAAATACAAATATCAAAGGGGGAAAAAAAAAGAGAGAGAGAGAGAGAAATCTTAAAGAAAACTTTGCACATATATAGAAACAGTGCAATAACACAAAAAACTTCATAGGAAATGTCAAGCACTCCTCTCCTATTCTTAAGGTTTTCTTGTCTCGCCAAGTGCCCTAGGCTTAAATATTCTCACAATGTCTTTTTTTCTTTCACAGACTTTGTCTTCTCCCCAAGTCTTAGATCCAAGGGGAGTAACCCATACTCTCATTTTGTTATGTAAAGTAATGCAGCAGCTTTCTGTAGCTCCTCTCTAATGATAATTTTATATGAAAATCTACCAAGGATTTTAGCTGAAAAACATAGCCAGTTTACAAAATCATATCTACCTCTTTTGGAAAACAGTAGTGATTTAAAAACATATTTATTTTATAGCGGACAAATATCAATGACCATGCATCTTACTGGTGAAGGCCCACTGTGTTACAGAAGCTTTGTGAGCACTTTACTGCCATGATTTGACCTACCATCACAACACCCCTGAGAAACATTTTATCATCTCTGTTTCACAGCTAATAAGTCACAGGCCAGGATTGTGTCTTCAATCTGACTGACTCCTAAACCAAGACGTTGACTGGTGTGGTACAGACACATAGATAGGCACACTCCCTCAGGATCTGTCGGGTGCCTGGGAAACAAGCAGAGACATTTAGAAGAGTCTGTGAATCTAGACAATCAGGGAAATAGGAAAAAAATGTTGGAATTCCAAGCTCCAAGAACGGGTCCCGATGATAGAAACTGATGCCCACATCCTCGTGTCTAAGCAGTCATATTCCTAGCGCGAGCAGCTTCCCTGAACAACTATGGAGGGAGGCACGTAGGAGCCTCCTCCAGTTGTCACCCAGTCACAGGACCCATGTGGGTGGCAGGAGGTGGATCCTCACATTCCCTGGGCCCTGTCTCACCACTGGAGGCAGAACCCCAGGTCAGGATAAAAGAACCTCATTCCAGAGCACCTCCATCCTCTCACCTCCTGAGGTGCTAACAGACCTGTGCCTGACCTTGAACTGGTGAGTACCGTCTGGGGACCAGATGCTGCTGGGCTTCACGGGAGGATACTCATACCAGAGATGGAGGGTGGCTGCTGAACTTGGAGGATCAGGAGTTCTTGTTACTAAAGGGACAGGGTCTGGGGTTGACTTCAAGGGCAAGTAGAGTCTGGTGATTATATGCTGTTCTTTGGGGAATTCAATAGTTCTGCCATGTTTGGATCACTCAGGAATAAAAATACCAACTGCTCTGAGATCCTGGAAGAGTTTTCAGAAGTGGAAGTTTACCGTTGAGAATATTACTGTATCCCTTTCTGCACAGTATATGCTGTTGAGACAGTCATTCTCAAAAATGCAAAACTTAAAGGGATATTTGGAGAGTGCTATATATGTACACAAGGAGCTCTGGTAGCATAGTGGTTACGAATCGGGCTGAGAACCTTAAGGTCAGCAGTTCGAAACTACCAGCAGCTCCGCGGGAGAAAGATGAGGCTTTCTACTCCTGTAAAGATTTACTCCCTCGGAAACCCTGTACAGGATCGCTATGGGTCGGAACCGACTCGATGGCACTTAACAACAACAACATATATGTGCATGGGTATTGGAGAGGGTGTGGGAATATATTTGAAAAATTCTGAGTTGAAAATACACAAGAAATTAAATAAACCTCTATGTAGGGTCGTGGTTACAAATCAGGCTGCGAACCACAAGGTCAGCAGTTCAAAACTACCAGCTGTTTCGCAGGAGAAAGATGAGGCTTTCTGCTCAGGTAAAGATTTACAGCCTCAGAAACCCTATACAGGGTTGCTATGAGTTGGAACCGACTCCATGGCACATAATCACCACCACCACCTATGTAGGGTTGGCAGTTCAAACCCTCCAGCCACTCCTCAGAAAACCCTATACAGGGTTTCTATGGGTCAGAACCATTTCAATGACACTTAACAACAACAGTAACATATAAAGTACTAGTATTGTTGTTGTTAAGTGCCATCGAGTCGATTCTGACCCATAGCGACCCTGTACAGGGTTTCCAAGGCTGTAATTCTTGACAGGAGCAGAAAGCCTCATCTTTCTCCTGCGGAACAGCTGGTAGTTTCAAACTGCTGACCTTGCAGTTTGCAGCCCAATTCGTAACCAAAGTACTAGTATAAGAGGTGTTATATCTGAGCATGTCCAAGCATTGGGCTGGAGGTACATTGTTGTTGTTGTTAAGTGCCATGCAGTCAGTTTGGACTCATAAAGACCCTGTTTAGGATTTCCAAGGAGCAGCTGGTGGGTTTGAACTGATGACCTTGTGGTTAGCAGTCCAGTACTTATCCTACAGAGTCACACCAGGAGTCTGGAAGTAGGGTACCTCTGTACAAAACATTACCTGATCTCAATTTCCTGTTTAATTAACTGAATCAATGGGAGGAGGAAATTGTTAATATCACCTTCTATTCTGATCTTCCACTCTCTAAAAGATAAAACTACTTAGGACATTATTATAAAGGGTTGTCCTTTATTGCTTAAAGAAAATATTTCCATTCTAAATTAATCTCTAGGAAATAGCTATAAAGATTCATATGAAATAATTGAAAAAAATTGTGTTGTTTTTTTTTTCTTAATTTCATTTGACCTCATCTTTATATTTGGTAAAATAGATGATCTTTTCCTACTTCACAGGAATAAGCTAAGACTTGTAGGAGATGCTGTTGGTATGGAGTAGTTGGTATATTATTAGAAATTTTAACAAGGCAGAGGACTTGTTTTCTGAGACTGATTCCTAACAGGTCATTTAATCATTGTGGAAATGGTGCTGAAGGGCAGAAAGAACAGTGGGGCTTCCATGCCTAGGTCTAACTTTCTGATATTCCTTCAGCTCCTGACACCGGCCAAGATGTCCTGCCAGCAGAGTCAGCAACAGTGCCAGCCCCCTCCCAAGTGCACCCCCAAGTGCCCTCCAAAGTGCCCTGCTCCTAAGTGCCCCCCAAAGTGTCCCCCAAAGTGTCCTCCAGTCTCCTCCTGCTGCAGTGTCAGCTCCGGGGGCTGTTGTGGGAGCTCTGGGGGCTGCTGTGGCTCTAGCTCTGGGGGCTGCTGCAGCTCTGGGGGTGGGGGCTGCTGCCTGAGCCACCACAGGCGCCGCAGGTCCCACCGCCACAGGCAGAGCTCTGACTGCTGCAGCCAGCCCTCAGGGGGCTCTGGGTGCTGCGGGGGCTCCAGCTGTGGTGGAGGCTCCAGCTGCTGCGGAGGAGGGAGTAGCCAGTCCTCTGGAGGTGGATGCTGCTAAGTCTAAAAGTACAGAATCTGAGGAAGCAAAGGGCACAAGATATCCTCATTCTCTCTCTGGGACTGTCTGAGAGACTGGGAGATCCCAGAGAAGACTGTGCTTAGATAACCCCTCCCTCCTTGATTGGACCAGAAAATACAAATCCTCTCCTGAGAACCTATCCACTGACTTAGACACCAGCTCTGTGATTTCGCTTGCATCGCATCCCCAAGTCAAAGACTTACTCCATGTCTTGTTTTTTACAACTTGCGGTGGGATTTTAAAAAAATAAAAGAATCTACTAAGCACCTGGTTCTATAATGGCCCTTTTCTTTTTCCAACTCCATTGTTCTCTACCCTATACTCTGCCTTGGGACCTCAGGGTCCTGAGAGGAACATGATCTCAATTGGAATGAATGAAAGTCAAAGTGGGAAAGAAACAAATGCTTCTGCTCTGCTTGGAGTCATGGCATCTGGGCCCAGAAACATCACTGCTTAAGACCAAGTCTCCTGTATTTATGTAAACATCGCTCTTTTTTCCTTCCCTCTCTGGACTCTTCCTAGTACTCTTGATGTACCCCATCAAAACATTCTTCTTCCTTCACTCTCTTCCTTTAGCATAAACAAAAACCAAAACCCTGAATGAGTAACTAAATAATAACACTAAAAATCAAACAACAAAAAAGACACAAAGAATTCACTTATTTTGATAGTATGCAATATATTTTCTACTTGCTATTTCTGCAATCAATTTACTTCCCTTCCACGTACCATCAGTGAAAAGTATTTACCTCTATTCCAATTTTTTTATGTACACATTCAAAACAGAAAGCACATATTCATTTAAATGTCCAAAGGGCACATTTTGCAAGCCAGCCTCCTGCCCACAGGCACACAGTCAATCTTTGTCTATGGGCCTAGAGTCCTCACCTGCTATATCTCTCTATACCATTACCTCTGCCTCTGTCTCTGCTATTACCACTTTTCTGGTTAGAATCCCACGCTCCACTCATGCTCTTCCCTCGTTCTGGTCCTAGGGTTCTCTGTTCCTGAAATGGAAGATTAACTACTCCCCCAATTTAATTGCACATCTTCTACATTTACAGTTGTTAACAATCATAATTATTTCTGATAACAATTACACATAAATAAATAGTGAAATCCTATCCCCATTCTCCCCCATTCTCTTTCACTAGACCCATTTGGGCAAGAGGAAAACTATTCAATGCAGATACTACCTTACTCCCCCACATTCTGAAAGTAAGCACACCCATGAAAGCTTATAAGCCATCCACGACATTCCTTTATGTTGTTGTTGTTTTTAAGTACCAAGGAGTTGGTTCTAATTCATAGTGACCCTACACAGGGTTTCCAAGGCTGTAAATCTTTATGGGAGCAGAAAGGGTCTTCTTTCTCCCACGGAACAGCTGGTAGTTTTGAACTGCTGAACTTGAGGTTAGCAGCCCAATTCGTAAGTACTGCACTACCAGAGCTCCTTTCATGCCTTTATAGCAACCCATTTTTTGATAGACAGTGTCTAAGTTGCCCATCCCTATCAACACAATATACTGAGGAAGAAAACTTGATCCTTGATATGAAGAGTTCTTCCTTTCAGTTGAAA
>NW_006408560.1:10451001-10453711 GCF_000296735.1 Chrysochloris asiatica
CACTTCCACTCATAAGTAGACTGGATTTGTCACCAGCGAACATACAAGAGTTCCCTTTGAGTTTCTTGAGCTCCCTTTGAGTTTCAGTTTTAGAAGGGGAATTATCCTGATGGGAGAACTTCTCTTGCCTTGACGGCTCCCAGGCAAACAGCTTGTTTGCTATTCTAACAGGTGACCAATCTGTTTTATTTTGTTTTTCTTGCTGGTCTGTCTTTCAAGTAATATCTTCTGTTCTTCTAACCATTCTAAGTTGATCTGCATGTCTTTCCAAGTGGGAATGTTCTACCTCAGAAGGTTCTGGTGGGGTTTAGGACTCCACCTGATTGCTACTGTACAGTATACATACTCTGTAATATGACAGCTTCAGTAAAGAAGTTGTAAATATATTTTATGCCTAAAAATAGAGCCACAAAATAATTTAATCACTACTTATTATTTCTCTGTATGCATTACCAAATTTTATTACAAGTATTAAAATGATTTTGACTTGTCTTAACATAAATATCATAGCATTACCTAGATTTTCCTATTTTTGTAATAATCTCTAACTTATATAGCACTAAAATCAGAAATGTTTGATAAAAATGCATGTATATTCTACAATTTAATAAGTTTTATTTCTCATCAATAAATAATTTCTGAATAAATGAATGACTAGTCCACTAATTTGTCTTTCAGAAAGGTAACATCTATTTATATTCACACCCAGAGCCCCTCCTCCTACCACACATACATTCCCACTTGTAACTATTTAAATCTTGGCAATTTGTTATGATTGCATGTATTTGATAAGGGACAATAAAATATAAATTCCTACTTTAAATACAGTTTTATTTTTATTGCTCATACGTATCAATATAAAATTTAAACATTGCTTGTTTTCCTATTTTTGCCCTTCATTTTTCCTTATTGATCTTCTTCCTGTAATAAGTATTGTGGGTTTTCTCTCTAAGAGTCATTTGCCTTTCAAATTTGCTTAAACAGTGCCCTTTCTTCATGAATATTTTTTATTTACAAGTGGATAAATGTATTGCTTTTTTTTATATCATGGTTTGGGAGGCCAAGTCTAAAGGGCCATACACATAACAAATAATCCACCATACTTTCTTTACTACATTGAGAGAATTGTTCCAATAATTTATGTTACAAAAAAAAGTACTAATACACTTGGTGCTAATCCTGGAGCAAAACAAAAATATCACTCAGTTTAAGTTCAAATAGTAAACACTTTTTAAAAATGTATTAACCAGGTTATAGACAGAAATAGACACAACAATTTGGAAAAGAAATGACCATAGTTATTTCTATAGCTTCAATGTGGGATACTGCACTACTTTTGATTCACTTTATATATTCACTTGTGATCTCAGCCATATCTACCCCACAATACCTGGTAACCAAGAAAGCCAAATGCTTGCTTAAAAAAAAAAAGGCTGGTTTTTCAACTGAGTACAATTATTGACACCAAATAGTCAAGGTAATCAGGTTGATCCTTCTGAGATTTACCACATGCTGTTAGTTGAAAAGAGTGGTTGGTCTGGGTGTTATCATCACAGAAACATAGAGCAGATGACCTCTCAAGATAATTATTTTAAGAATCAGTGAGAAGAGCTCCTGAGCAACACCTACCTATGTGAGCCAAGGAATCAATATCCTAACCACTCCCTTATAGCCAAGAGTTTTGTAACAACCTGAGCAGAATGAAAGAGTCACATCCAATCAACACTGCACCTGACGTCTGCAGAGTGATGTGTCCTCACCATGTATGTCTGTGTGCGCTCAGGCTTATATTGACAGTCTAAGTCATATGGAAAAACTATTTCAAAACTCCAACGAACTATAGAAATGATTACTCTATACTTTTTTTATTAACTACTAACTGCCACAGCAGTCTTCTAGAAGATAATTAAGCAAAATGCTGCTGTTACTGTTGCTGTTGCTTCTGATAGCTTTTGGCATGTGTAAAAGATACAAGGGACAGTTCTAAGAACTCTAATTAAATTATCTCATTTGAACTCCTAACACATTCATGAAGGAGAGACTTTTTAAATCCCTACTGTACAGATAGGAAAAGTAAAACAGAGACAGATTATTTAAATAATTTGTCCTATGCTTTGCAAGTAGTATCAGAGCTAGAATTGAAACATAAGAAGTCTGGAACCATACTCCATAAACCTATCTTACAAGACATGTTGGTCATAATAGCAGATCTACTTTGGAATTTGTGTCCCACACAACACACATCAAATGCACTGATGTTGTTAGTTGCTGTCAAGTCTACTGAGACTGATGGTGACTTTATAACTTAATAAAACATAAAACAGTCTTCAGCCATCTTGCAAAATTGATCTTTGAAATATGTGAGCCCATATTTGAGGCTATTGTGTCAATTCATCTTATTGTTTGTTACATGCCATGGAGTTGGTTCTGACTCATAGTGACCCTGTACAGTGTTTCCGAGTCTGTAAATCTTTATGGGAGCAGAAAGCCTCATCTTTCTCCCGCGGAACAGCTGGTAGTTTTGAACTGCTGTCCTTGTGGTTCACAGCCCGATTCATAACCACTACATTACCCGAGTTCCTTATTGTGGGTCTCCCTTATTTCTGCTGATCCTTTTATTTAGCAAACATGATATCCCTTTCTAATGATTGGTCTTTCCTGATGATATGTCCTATGTAGTCAAAACAAAGTCTCTTCATTCTTGCTTCTA
>NW_006408560.1:10453976-10455945 GCF_000296735.1 Chrysochloris asiatica
GTCACAAGATGTCTTGACTGCCATTTCCATGGACATTGATTGTTGATTGAAATAGAATGAAATCCTTGACAACTTCTATTTTTCCTCCATTTATTCTGATGTTGTTTATCAGCCTAGTAGTAAGGATCTGTTTTTTTTTTTTTTTTTACATCCAAGTGCATACACCTTACTTATTTAGAAACCCTCACACACATAGACCCATATGTGTAATCTCAGACATACTCATTCCAAATGCCCCAGTACTGAGACACACATGAATGGTTTGGAAGCATCTAGGCTTCTTTGTTCAAACAGAACACCTGGAACTAATGAATAAACATTATGGATAGAAGAAAAATACGGTTTGGGGATCCAAACTTCAAGAAAGAGAACAAGAGAGAGTTGAACAAAGAAGATGCTGGCAGAACCTCCATTGCCTCACTCCTTGGACTATATTCCTAACGGAAACTGCTGTCTGAGTCAAATCCCATGGAGGGAAGCATGCGAGGAGTCTCCAGTCATTACCCAGTCGTAAGACTCATTTGATTCGCAAAGGTGAGTCCTCGCATGCTCTCAGAGATTTTCACGTGCCCTTGCATGTCTTGCATGTTTCACATGCTGGAGGTTGAGGCCAAGGCAAGAATAAAAGGACCTTCAGGCCTGAGCATCTCTATTCACTGTCCACTCATCTCCTAAGGTGCCAGAAGACCTGTGCCTGTTCCTGAACGTGGTATGTGTAATCTGGGAACCAGGAGCTGGGCTTCACAGGAGGGATGCTGCTACCAGACAGGAGGGGAGGCCGGCAGAACTTTGGAGGTGGAAACACTGGAAGCTGATTAGCAGAGGGAGGGAAAAATCTATAAATTCTGGTAAAGAAGGGGGATCTGTGAGGTAGAATTGACAGGAACATCTGGTTTTGTGCCTCTGTGTTCTGTTCTCTGAACCAAATTATTTCTGTACTTTTTTCAGTCTGCCAAGTTTAGACAATTAGGAAAATTTTTCCTTTTAGAAGAAGAGTTTACCTTAGAGAAGTCAGCCATGTTCTTTCTTCAAAACTGAACAAACACTAGAAACGAAAGGAACCATAATTTGGGACCTGATAACCACAGAAACCCATGTGTCTCACTGGCATCAGGTGTCAGGAGAGGAGCCTGGGCATTAGTGAAAGGACTCCCCAACTGATACAAGTTGGAATGCACAGTGACAAGGTTGTAGATGGAAGAGGGAGTAAGATGTAAGGGATACAATACTAGACTTGGGTTCACTAGACAGGGTATCTACTTTCAGATCCCAGATTGCCAAAACTTGGTTTGAACATCATTTTCTTAATTTGCAGTTTGATTTGGGTTAACTAGCTTTTATGATGACTCTGAAATTTTGATTTTATATTGCTCTATTGAACAAAAACATCTGAGAGATTTTTCTAAAATAGAATATTTATTCTTTAAAAAATTTTGCATCTCTAAACATACCTCTAGATTGTATATATTTTAGAATTGTGAGTGTTGCAGAGGAATGACCTTGAGTCAGATTTAGTGAATGCAAACTTTTCCTCTTCCACTTAAAGGACATTGGCTTTAGGCAATTTTATTAACAATTTGTCCTAGATTTATTTTTTAGAAGACAATTCTTGTCTGTTTTTATGACGAGATTCTAAAGTTCAAAAGAGTTGGTGTGAAGGCATTTGTCAAACTATTCTACAGAAAACATCTCTGTCTAATTTTAAACAGTCTTTTAAAACAGTTGGGCCAAGAAATGATGCTAAAAGGACCATTAGTGATAAGAACGACTGGCCTCTGGGCCTGGGTCTGACTTTCTCTTTGATATACCTGCAGCTCCTGACACCAGCCAAGATGTCTTGCCAGCAGAGCCAACAGCAGTGCCAGCCCCCTCCCAAGTGCACCCTCAAGTGTCCTCCCAAGTGCCCCACACCCAAGTGTCCCCCCAAGTGTCCCCCAAAGTGCCCTCCAGTCTCCTGCTGCAGTGTCAG
>NW_006408560.1:10456792-10465054 GCF_000296735.1 Chrysochloris asiatica
ATTTACTTCCCTTCCATGTACCATCAGTGTAAAGTGTTTACCTTTATTCCATTTTTTTTTTTTTATGTACACATACAAAACAGAAAACACACATTCATTTAAATGTCCAAAGGGCACATTTTGCAAGCCAGCTTCCTGCCCACAGGCACACAGTCAATCTCCGTCTATAGGCCTAGAGTCCTCACCTGCTATTTCTCTCTATGCCATTACCTCTGCCTCTGTCTCTGCTATCAACACTTTTCTGGTTAGAATCCCACGCTCCACTCATGCTCTTCCCTCGTTCTGGTCCTAGGGTTCTCTGTTCCTGAAATGGAAGATTCACTACTCCCCCAATTTAATTGCACATCTTCTACATTTACAGTTGTCACAATCATATTTAATTCTGATAACAATTACACATAAATAAATAGTAAAATCCTATCCCCATTTTCCCCCATCCTCTTTCACTAGACCCATTTGGGCAAGAGGAAAACTGTTCAGTGGGGATACTACCTTACTCCCCCACATTCTGAAACTAAGCACACTCATGAAAGTTTATAAGCCAGCCACTTCATGCCTTGATACCCCCCCCCCCCCGTTTTATGATAGCCAGTGTCTAAGTTGCCCATCCCTATCAAACCAATGTACTGAGGTGGCAAGCTTGATCCCTGAAATGAAGAGTCCTTCCTTTCAGTTGGAATTTTGAGCAAGTACATCCATAAGCAAAGATCCAGTTCATTGTATTGTAGCAATTTATGCTTGTTCCCTGTATCAAACTTCTTTATCTTCATCTGATCAAGTTCTGATCAGCTAGCCATCCAAGCTATGTCAAATGGGTATTATGTGCAAGTTCTTGATGCCTCCCCCTGTTGGAAGTGGCTTGGCTTCTGCTGTTTGACACGGTCCCAGCAGAAAGAGAGATATCATGCAAGGCAGATAATTCTCAGAAGTTGCTTTCTATCTTCTCCCTAAGATAACTTTGAATTCACTTGTAAAAATATATAATATGGCCATATTCACAGCCTTTTACTATCTATGAGCTCTATAAACCTTAGGGAAAAACTGGTCTGGCAACAATTGTTTTCAGCTTCGGTGGATTGAATTCAAAGGGAATTGTGCGTGCCACTCCCGTTCACAGAAAACCTAAGTACAAAGTAACTACATTTATGAGATCACAAAAGCAGATAACAAACTAAAGTGAAGCTGACTGACCCCTGTAGACCTCACCACAATCAATTACTAGCCAGAACCCACAAACCCCTACTATTACATACAGGCACCTACGTAAATAGGCAGAGAATAGTGAACATAAGTGAAAGGTGGTCAAAACTTAATAATCTACCTTTCCTGCAACTATTGGTCAGGTTGAGCCTTTTTCTTAACATGCCCCACAGCCTTAAAAGAAAAGAAACATAGGAACACTGTGGTTCAGCAATTTACTGAATACGTCAGAAGAACGAGATAATTGAGTAGATGTTAGTAATTCTATTGTTATAGAAAATAGTAGTACATTATGTAAGATAGAAAATTGACAATTAGCTAGAAGAAACAATAAAGTAGTGTAGGCATTGATGATTAATAGAAACATATTACTAAGAGGATGTAATCAGAGGTCTGATAAGTGGAACTAATTGGTGTAAGGTTTAACTTGATCTTCCAGTGGGAATAAGAAGAAGCAATTTATCACGTAGGAGAGGAGATGATGTCAAAAGGAAAGTGTTTAGTGGTTGAAAAATGCATAGGATATGGAAAGGTCAGTTTGGACATCACAGAAATACTTTTGTTAAGGTTGTATAATCACAGAGTAAAAGGAATGTTGTGATTGAAACTGTGTAATAATTCATGGAAAAATCAAAGTATCAAATGATTATGTAATGTGTAACTTTAAGTATAAAAGTAAAGATTTGCTGAGCCGGGACATGAATGAGAGAGAAGAAAAGAGAGAGAGCTCTATCAGCCAACTAAGCAGAGGCTCCTCAATTGCTTTCATTTTCGCCGACTCCATGTCTTCTCTCGTGTCCGTTGACCCTGCGAGAGCTGGACTCCCACATCCCCCCACTTCAGACCAGCTGGTTGCTTCACTCTCAGTTCTAACCTCCAGTGGCTAGATCAGTTTCTAAGGGCTCAGGAGTTCGCATACTTCCCTAAACTTTAGACCAGCCAGTCCTTCCTCTTCTCTCTCTCTTCTCAAGGTCAACAGATATCTATGGAATATTGTTGTATTTCACCCACTTCTACTCACAAGTAGACTGGATTGGTCACCAGCGAACATACAAGAGTTTCCTTTGAGTTTCTTGAGTTCCCTTTGAGATTCAGTTTTAGAAGGGGAATTATCCTGATGGGCTAACTTCTTTTGCCTTGATGGCTCCCAGGCAAACAGCTTGCTTGCTGTTCTAACAGGCAACCAATCTGCTTTTTTTTTTTTTGCTGCTGGTCTGTCTTTCAAGAAATATCTTCTGTTCTTCTAGCCATTTTAAGTTGTTCTGCATATCTTTCCAAGTGGGAATGTTCTACCTCAGAATGTTCTGAGTGGGGCTCAGGACTCCATCTGATTGCTATTATACAGCTATTGTACTACATACATACTCTCTAATAGGACAGCTTCAGTAAAGAAGTTGTAAATATATATTTATGCCTAATTTAATCACTACTGTTTATTTGTCTGTATGCATTACCAAAGTTTATTACAAGTATCAAAATGGTTTTGACTTGTCTTAACATAAATATCATAGCATTATCTAGATTTTCCTATTTTTGTAATAATCTCTAACTTATATAGCCCTAAAATCAGAAATGTTTGATAAAAAGGTATTTATATTTTACAATTTAAAGTATTTTAACTCATCAATAAATAATTTCTGAATAAATGAATGACTAGTCCACTAATTTGTCTTTCAGAAAGGTAACATCTATTTATATTCACACCCAGAGCCCCTCCTCCTACCACACATACATTCCCACTTGTAACTATTTAAATCTTGGCAATTTGTTATGATTGCATGTATTTGATAAGGGACAATAAAATATAAATTCCTACTTTAAATACAGTTTTATTTTTATTGCTCATACGTATCAATATAACATTTAAACATTGCTTGTTTTCCTATTTTTGACCTTCATATTCATTTTTCCTTATTGATCTTCTTCCTGTAATAAGTATTGTGGGTTTTCTCTCTAAGAGTCATTTGCCTTTCAAATTTGCTTAGACAGTTCCCTTTCCTCATGAATATTTTTATTTACAAGTGAATAAACTTATCACTTCCTTTTTATATCATAGTTGGGGAGGCCATGTCTAAAGGGTAATACACAAAACAAATAATTCACCATACTTTCTTTACTACATTAAGAGATTTGTTCCAATAATTCATATTACAAAAAATGTACTAATACTCTTGGTGCTAATTCTGGAGCATAAACAAAAATACCACTCATTTTAAGTCCAAATAGTAAACACTTTCAAAAAAATGTATTAACCAGGTTATAGATGGAAATAGACACAACAATTTGGAAAAGAAATGACCACAGTTATTTCTATAGCTTCAAGGTGGAATACTGTACTACTTTTGATTCACTTTATATACTCATAGCCATATCTACCCCACAACACCTGGTAACCAAGAAAACCAATTGCTTGCTTAAAAAATTGCTGTTTTTCAGTTGAATACAATTATTGACACCAAATAGTCAAGGTAAGCAGGTTAAGCCTTCTGAGATTTACCACATGCTGTTAGTTGAAAAGAATGATTACTCTGGGTGTTATCATCACAGAGATATGGATCCGATGACCTCTCAAGATAATTATTTTAAGAATCAGTGAGAAGAGCTCCTGAGCAAGACCTACCTATGTGAGCCAAGGAATCAATATCCTAACCACTCCCTTATAGCCAAGAGTTTTGTAACAACCTGAGCAGAACAAAAGAGTCACAACCAATCAACACTGCACCTGACGTCTGCAGAGTGATGTGTCCTCACCATGTATGTCTGTGTGCACTCAGGCTTATATTGACAGTCTAAGTCATATGGAAAAACTATTTCAAAACTCCAGAGAACTATACAAATGATTATTCTACACTTAAAAAAAAATCTATTAACTGCCACAGCAGTCATCTAGAAGATAATTAAGAAAAATGCTTCTGGTACTGCTGCTGTTGCTTCTGATAGCTTTTGGCATGTGTAATACATACAAGGGACAGTTCTAAGAACTCTAATTAGATTATCTCATTTGAACTCCTAACACATTCATGAGGGAGAGGCTTTTTAAATCCCTACTGTACAGATAGGAAAAGTAAAGCAGAGACAAATTATTTAAATAATTTGTCCTATGCTTTGCAAGTAGTAAGTGTCAGAGCTAGAATTGAAACATAAGAAGTCTGGAGCCATACTCCATAAACCTAAGTTGCAAGACATGTTGGTCTTAGCAGCAGATCTACTTTGGAATTTGTGTCCCACACAACACACTTCTAATGCATTGTTGTTGTTAGTTGCTGTCAAGTCTATTGAGACTGATGGTGACTTTATAACAGAATAAAACATTGGCTAGTCTTGCACCATCTTGCAACACTGATCTATGAAATATGTGAGCCCATATTTGAGGATATTGTGTCAATTCATCTTATTGTGGGTCTCCTTTATTTCTGCTGATCCTTTAATTTACCAAACATGATATCCTTCTCTAAGGATGGGCCTTTCCTGGTGATGTGTCCAATGGAGTCAAAACAAAGTCTCATCATTCTTGCTTCTATGGAGTATTCTGGTTGTATTTCTTGTAAGATCAATCTATTTATCCCTTTGAGAGTCCACAGAATATACAATAGTCTTCACTAACACGACAATTCAAATACATCAATACGTCTATCTACTTTTTTCATTGTCCAAAATTGGCTTGCATATGAAGTGATTGAAAATACTGTGGGTTGGATTAGATGCACCTTGGTCATCAAAGTGACATTTTTGTTTTATAGGTCTTACAAGAGGTCTTCTGTAGCAGGTTTTCTCAATGCAATATGTCACATGTTGTTTTGACTGCCACTTCCATGGATATTGATTGTTGATTCAAATAGAATGAAATCATCGACAAATTCTATTTTTCCTCCATTTATTCTGATGTTGTTTATCAGCCTAGTAGTAAGGATTTGTTTTTGGTTTTTTTTACATCCAAGTGCATGCACCTTACGTATTTAGAAACACTCACACACTGCACCTTACTTATTTAGAAACCTTCACACACATAGACCCATATGTGTAATCTCAGATACACTCTTTCCAAATTTCCCAGTACTGAGACACACATGAATGGTTTGGAAGCATCTAGGCTTCTTTGTTCAAAACGAACATCTGGAACTAAAGAATAAACATTGTGGATAGAAGAAAATGATGACTTGGGGATCCAAACTTCAAGAAAGAGAACAAGAGGCAGTCGAACAAGAAGATGCTGGCAGAACCTCCATTGCCCTACTCCTTGGACCTGAATCCATGTGCCATATTCCTAATGGAAACTGCTGCCGGAGTTAACTCCCATGGTGGGAAGCACATGAGGAATCTCCAATCATTACCCAGTCATAAGATTCACAGTTATTTCTATAGCTTCAATGCTTTAAAAAATGCTGTTTTCAATTGAACACAATTATTGACAACAAATAGTCAAGGTAATCAGGTTAAGCCTTCTGAGATTTTCCACATGCTGTTAGTTGAAAAGGGTCATTGGTCTGGGTGGTTTCATCACAGAGATATAGATCAGATGACCTCTCAAGATAATTATTTTAAGAATCAGTGAGAAGAGCTCCTGAGGAAGACTTATCTATGTGAGCCAAGGAATCAATATCCTAACCAGTCCCTTATAGCCAAGAGTTTTGTAACAACCTGAGCCAAATGAAAGAGTCATATCTAGTCAACACTGCACCTGACATCTGCAGGGTGATGTGTGGATCCATACTCCATAAACCTAACTTGCAGATCGATCTATTTATTCCTTTGACAGTCCACAGAATATACAATAATCTTCACTAACACCACAATTCAAATACATCAATACATCTATCTACTTTTTTCATTGTCCAAATTTGGCTCGCATATGAAGTGATTGAAAAGACTATGGCTTGGATTAGGTGCATCTTGGTCATCAAAGTGACATATTTGTTTATAGAACTTATAAGAGGTCTTCTGTAGCAGATTTTCCCAATGTAATATGTCACATGATGTGTTGACTGCCTCTTCCATGGACATTGATTGTTGATTCAAGTAGAATGAAATCCTTGACAACTTTTATTTTACTTAGACACACACAAATGGTTTGGAAGCATCTAGTCTTCTTTGTTCAAACAGAACACCTGGACTCAATGAATAAACATTGTGGATAGAAGAAAAGGATGGTTTGGGGATCCAAACTTCAAGAAAGAGAACAAGAGATCTGTTACCACAGCTGCTGGTGTGGGGGCAACTGACAGCGAGAGATGGAGTGGGGCGGCCAGTGGTTGGGGCCATGATGGGCAATGCCAGGGAATGGTGCCTCATGGAGAGCAACCCTGGGGTCTTTACTGAGCTCATTAAAAGATTTGGTTGCCGAGGAGCCCAAGTTGAGGAAATATGGAATTTGGAACATGAGAATTTTAAAAAATTCAAGCCAGTTCATGGGTTACTTTTTCTTATCAAGTGACAGCCAGGAGAAGAACCAGCAGGTTCTGTGGTTCAGGACTCCAGACTTGACATGATATTTTTTTGCCAAGCAGGTCATTAATAATGCTTGTGCCACTCAAGCCATAGTAAGTGTGTTGTTAAACTGTGCCCATCAAGCTGTCCGTTTAGGAGACGCATTATCAGAGTTTAAAGAATTTTCACAACGTTTTGTTGCAACTATGAAAGGTTTGGCACTGAGCAATTCATATGTGATTCGACAACTCCACAACAGTTTTGCCAGACAGCAAATGTTTGAATTTGATGCAAAAACATCAGCAAAAGAGGAAGGTGCTTTTCAGTTTGTAGGTTATGTTCCTGTAAATGGAAGGCTGTATGAATTAGATAGATTAAGAGAAAGACCAATTGATTTAGAGGCCTGCAATCAGGATGACTGGATCAATGCAGTGAGCCCAGTTATAGAAAAAAGGATACAAAAGTACAGCAAAGGTGAAATTTGATTTAACTTAATGGCCATTGTGTCTGACAGAAAAATGATATATGAACAAAAGATAGCAGAGTTATATAGACAATTTGTGGAGTTGGAACCCATGGATACAGATCAGGGTAATAATATGTTAACTGCTATTCAGTCAGTGGTAGCCAAAAATCAAATGCTTATTGAAGAAGAAGTACAAAAATTAAAGAGATATAAGATTGAAAATATCAGGAGGAAGTATAATTATCTGCCTTTCATTATGGAATTGCTAAACACTTTAGCAGAGCACCAACAGTTAATACCACTAGTAGGAAAGGAAAAAAACCAGAATAAACAGAAAGCTCAGGAAAGAAAATGAAGAGGATGCTTTGGGATATATACCCAGTTCTGATTCTGCACTTACTTTCATGGAAACCATACAAACTTTGAACAACATCCTAAATGGTCCAGTGCATGTTTGATAATAGCACCAGTCTGTCTTGTCTTCAATACATGGATCATAAACTTTTTCCTACTTGCATCATGTGCATGTAGTATATTTTAAATAAAAGTGATGGTAAGAGTTGTTTGCTCAAATTCCATTATTTGACATTGTATCTGAGAATTCCTGTTGGTTCTTTGGATATATAACTGATGTAATAACCCAGAAAAAGCACAATTGGCGTTCTTTACCTGTAATTGTTCTAATTAAGCTTTTGATCATTTAGTTCAGTTAAACTCTGAAAATGTGTAAGTGTAAGAAACTGTATCTCTCACTTCTTCTCATCATTAATTTGGGGGAAATCATCTCTATCTTTGATAGTTAAATGTTATGGGGATTTTAAGGCTGAATTTTGTTTATCTTCTATACTAATTATTTTAAAGAGTATGATTTTAAAGCAGCTTATTTGAAAAGGACAAAAGTTTAATTTCTAGTGATTTTCATGCTGCCAATAGAAAAGGTAGTAAGTGTCCCAGTTTTGTTTTAGCCAACTTTCTTAAAAGGTTTGGGGTTATTTATTTATTTATTATAGAATTGTTTCAGGAAGATATAACTATTATGCTTCCAACAAAAATTCTAGATTAAGAACAAATTGTGCAGATATTGCTACTCTTAGTTTCACATTGTTTTACAATCTGTTAAACTGTGTCTTTATAAAAATATTATTTAGTGGTTTGATAGTTCAGGCTACCTG
>NW_006408560.1:10465359-10468080 GCF_000296735.1 Chrysochloris asiatica
GTTTCTGAAATTAATACATGACTTTTTAACATTTTATTATGGCAAATCTTAAGCATGAATTTTTAAGGGTTGCTTTAAAGCTTACTACATTGTGGTGGTATTGAATGACTTAGAGCTAATATGAAAAAAAACTGTTGAGAAACTGAATAGAAAAAGTAATGAAATGCTTTCCTTGTTTACATATTTTCAACTGATATTATGGAAGAATATTTTTTGTCATCTATTTTCAGAAATTTAATTTGCTCTGGCTGCAATAGTAATTATGGAGTATTTCAAAACCATATTACAGTTTATAGAAAATGGTTCCTAAGGATTTTTTTAAGGTACATCTGAATCCCCTTAATTTATATCAGCATTACTTTTATGCCCTCTTTTATAGAGGTTTCCATTTTGTAAAGCAATTCAAAGAGTAAATAATCCTTAAGAGTAAGTGTTGTTGTTGTTTAGTGCTGTTGAGTCAGTTCCAACTCACAACTAACTACCTTCCATTGGGTTTCCAAGGAGCAGCTGGTAGATTTGAAATGCCAACCTTCCAGTTTAAACCATCCTTGTGGTCCACTGCTTACTCTACAGCACCACACCAGTAATCAGGACAATATGGCATAAAGATCGACAAATAAATCAATGAGCTAGAAGAAAGAGGCTTAATGAAAAAGAGATCCCAGCAGTATATCTGCATTTTTACAGTCACTTAATTTTCTACAGTGGTGGTAGAGCAATCCATCATGGAAAGAAAATGTTTTGAACAAATGAAGTGAGAAGAATAGAATGTGGAAAATAATGAACCTTGACACCTTCATACCATGCACAAAAATGAATATGACATGGATAATAAACCTAAATGTAGGTAAAACACAAAGCTTTTTAGAGGAAAATGTAGATTATCTTTGTGATTTAGGTGTAGCCAAAGGTTTTTAGGTCAAATAAAGCAATAATCATAAAAGAAAAGATTTAAACTTAGAATTCATCAAAATGTAAAACTTATCATTTACAGATACTTGTCAAGAGTCAACAGTATCAAACTGCTCATTTAAGACAGCTTTATTAACCATGTCAATAGAGGTATTGATTGTTTTCTTATCTAATTCTAATAAATCTTGATAGAATTTCCATAGCTTATATGGTTTATTTTATAATGCTGCTCCTTTGATGATTGCAAATGCACTGTAACACCATATGGTTGTTTCTGCCAGTAAATAAAAATATATGATGTCAAAAAAAAAGAAAGATAACAAGAGGCAGTCAAACAAAGAAGATGCTGGCAGAACCTCCATCGCCCCACTCCTTGGACCTGAATCCATGTGCCATATTCCTAACAGAAACTGCTGTCTGAGTCATCTCCCATGGAGGGAAGCATGGGAGGAGTCTCCAGTCATTATCCAGTCATAAGACTCATTTGATTGGCAAAGGTGAGTCTTCGCATGCTCTCAGAGATTTTCACCTTCCTTTGCATACCTTGCATGTCTCACATGCTGGAGGCTGAGGCCAAGGCAAGAATAAAAGGACCTTCAGGCCTGAGCATCTCCATCCACTGTCCACTCATCTAAGGTGCTACCAGACCTGTGCCTGTTTGTGAACTTGGTGAGTGTAATCTGGGAATCAGGAGCTGGGGCTTCACAGGAGGGATGCTGCAACCAGACAGGAGGGGAGGCTGGCAGAACTTTGGAGGTAGAGACACTGGAAGCTGATTAGCAGAGGGAGAGGAAAATCTATAAATTCTGGTAAAGAAGGGGGATCTGTGAGGTGGAATTGACAGGAACATCTGGTTTTGTGCCTCTGTGTTCTATTCTATGAACCAAATTATTTCTGTACCTTTTTCAATCTGTCAAGTTTAGACAATTAGGAAAATTTTTCCTTTTAGAAGAAGAGTTTACCTTAGAGAAATCAGTCGTGTCCTTTCTTCAAAGCTGAACAAACACTAGAAACCAAAGGAACCATATATTTGGGACCTGATAACCACAGAGATCCATGTGTCTCATGGGCATCAGGTGTCAGGAGAGGAGCCTGGGCATTAGTAAAAGGATTTCCCAACAGATACAAGTTGGAATGCACAGTGACAAACTTGCAGATGGAGGAGGGAGTAAGCTGTAAGGGATACAATACTAGACTTGTGTTCACTAGACAGGGAATCTACATTCAGATCCCAGATTGCCAAAACTTTGTTTGGACATCACTTTCCTAATTTGCAGTTTGATTTCGGTTAACTAGCTTTTATGATGACTCTGAAATTTTGATTTCATATTTGTCTATTGAACAAAAACATTTGGGAGATTTCTCTAAAATAGAATCTTTATTTATTTATTTTTTAAATTGGATCTCTAAACATAACTCTAGATTGTACATATTTTAGAATTGTGAGTGTTGCAGATGAATGAATTTGAGTCAGATTTAGTGAATGCAAACTTTTCCTCTTCCACTTAAAGGACATTGGCTTCAGGCAATTTTATTAACAATTTGTCCTAGATTTATTTTTTAGAAGATAATTCATGTCTGTTTTTATGAAGAGATTCTAAAGTTCAAAAGAGCTAGTGTGAAAGCAGTTGTCAAACCATTCTACAGCAAACTACTCTAATTTTAAACAGGCTTTTAAAACGTAGGGCGAAGAAATGATGCTAAAATCACTATTAGTGTTAAGAAGTGCTGGCCTCTGGGCGTGGGTCTGACTTTCTCTTTGATGCTCCTGCAGCTCCTGACACCCACCAAGATGTCCTGCCAGCAGAG
>NW_006408560.1:10468416-10475370 GCF_000296735.1 Chrysochloris asiatica
AGGCAGAGCTCTGACTGCTGCAGCCAGCCCTCAGGGGGCTCTGGGTGCTGCGGGGGCTCCAGCTGTGGTGGAGGCTCCAGCTGCTGCGGAGGAGGGAGTAGCCAGTCCTCTGGAGGTGGATGCTGCTAAGTCTAAAAGTACAGAATCTGAGGAAGCAAAGGGCACAAGATATCCTCATTCTCTGCCTGGGACTGTCTGAGAGACTGGGAGATCCCAGAGAAGACTGTGCTTAGATAACCCCTCCCTCCTTGATTGGACCAGAAAATAAAAATCCTCTCCTGAGAACCTATCCACTGACTTAGACAGCATCTCTGTGATTTCCCTTGTATGCCCAAGTCAAAGACTTACTCCATGTCCTGTCTTTTTATAACTTGTGGTGGGATGTAAAAAAATAAATGAATGAAAGATTCTACTAAGCACCTGGTTCTATAATGGCCTTTTTCTTTTCTCAACTCCATTGTTTTCTACCCTATACTCTGCCTTGAGACTTCAGGGTCTTGAGGAGAACATGATCTCAATTGGAATGAATGAAAGTAGAAGTGGGAAAGAAACAAACGCTTCTGCTCTGCTTGGTGTCATGGCATCTGGGCCCAGAACCATCACTGCTTAAGTCCAAGTCTCCTGTATTTATGTAAACATCGCTCTTTTCCCCTCACTCTCTGGATTCCTTCTAGTATGCTTGACCTACACTATCAAAACGTTCTTCCTTCAATCTCTTTCTTTAAGCAAAAAACAAAACAAAACAAAAAAACCCCTGAATGAGCAACTAGATAATAAGACTCAAAAACAATCAACAACAAAAAGACACAAACCATACACTTATTTTGAAAATATACGATATATTTTCTACTTGCTTCTTATGCAATCAATTTACTTCCCTTCCATGTACCATCAGTGAAAAGTATTTACCTCTATTCCAGTTTTTTTTTTTTATATACACATTTAAAACAGAAAACACATACTTGCTTAAATGTCCAAAGGGCACATTTTGCAACCCAGCCTCCTCCCCACAGGCACACAGTCAATCTCTGTCTATGGGCCTAGAGTCCTCACCTGCTATTTCTCTCTGTACCATTACCTCTGCCTCTGTCTCTGCTGTCAACGATTTTCTGGTTAGGATCCTACGCTCCACTCATGCTCTTCCCTCTTGCCGGTCTTAGGGTTCTCTGTTCCTGAAATGGAAGATTAACTACTCCCCCCATTTAATTGCACATCTTCTGCATTTACAGTTGTAACAATCACAATTAGTTCTGATAACAATTACACATAAATAAATAGTAAAATCCTATCCCTATTCTCCCCCATCCTCTTTCACTAGACCCATTTGGTCAAGAGGAAAGCTATTCAATGTGGATACTACCTTACTCCCCCACATTCTGCAACTAAGCACACTCATGAAAGATTGTAAGCCAGCCACATCACGCCTTTAAGATTGTAAGCCAGCCATGTCACACCTTTAAGTTGTTGTTGTTAAGTACCGTGGAGTCGGTTCCGATTCATAGTGACCCTGTACAGGGTTCCGAGGCTGTAAATCTTTACGGGAGCAGAATGCCTCATCTTTCTCCTGCGGAACACCTGGTAGTATCGAACTGCAGAACTTGAGGTTAGCAGCCTGATTCATAATCACTACGCTACCAGAGCTCCGCTCATGCCTTTATAGCCCCCCATTTTTTGACAGCCAGTATCTAGGTTGCCCATCCCTATCAACCAAATGTACTGAGGAAGGCAGCTGGATCCTTGATATGGAGAGTCCTTCCCTTTCAGTTGGAATTTTTAACAAGTACAGCCATAAGCAAAGGTCCAGTTCATTTTACTGTAGCAATTTATGCTTCCTCCCTGTATCAAACTTCTTTATCTTCATCTGACCAAGTTCTGATCAGCTAGCCATCCAAGCTATGTCAAATGGGTATTATGTGCAAGTTCTTGCATGCCTCCCCACTTCAGACTAACTGGTTGCTTCACTCTCAGCTCTAACCTCCAGTGGCTAAGTCAGTGTCCATGGACTCAGGAGTTCACACACTTCCCTAAACTTCAGACCAACCAGTCCTTCCTCTTTTCTCTCTCTTCTCAAGGGCAACAGGTATCTATGGAACATTGTTGTATTTCTCCCACTTCCACTCACAAGTAGGCTGGATTGGTCACCAGCGAACATACAAGAGTTCCCTTTGAGTTCCAGGAGTTCCCTTTGAGTTTCAGTTTTAGAAGGGGAATTATCCTGATGGGCTAACTTCTCTTGCCTTGATGACTACCAGGCAAACAGCTTGCTTGCTATTCTAACAGTCAACCAGTCTGTTGTGGTTTTTTTTTTTTTCTACTGGTCTGTCTTTCAAGAAATATCTTCTGTTCTTCTAGCCATTCTTTATTGGTCTGCATGTCTTTGCAAGTGGGAATGTTCTACCGCAGAAGGTTCTGGGTGGGGCTCAGGACTTCACCTGATTGCTACTGTACAGCATTCATACTCTATAATTGGACAGCTTCAGTAAAGAAGTTGTAAATATATTTTATGCCTAAAAATAAAGATACAAAATAATGTAATCACTGCTGTTATTTCTCTGTATGCATTACCCACATTTATTACAAGTATTAAAATGGTTTTGACTTAACATAAATATCATAGCATTATCCTTGACTATCTAGATTTTCCTATTTTTGTAATAATCTCTAACTTATATAGCACTAAAATCAGAAATGTGTGATATAAAGGTATGTATATTCTACAATTTAATGTCTTTTTTCTCATCAATAAATAATTTCTGAATAAATGAATGACAAGACCACTAATTTGTCTTTCAGAAAGGTAACATCTATTTATATTCCCACCCAGAGCACCTACCCCTCCCACACATACATTCCCATTTGTATCTATTTATATCTTGGCAATTTGTTATGATTGCATGTATTTGATAAGGGACAATAAAATATAAATCCCTACTTTAAATAGATTTTTATTTTTACTGCTCATACATATCAATATAACATTTAAACATCGCTTGTTTTCCTATTTTTGCCTTTCTTATTCATTTTTCCTTGTTGATCTTCTTCCTGTAATAAATATTGTGGGTTTTCTCTCTAAGAGTCATTTGCCTTGCAAATTTGCTTAGACAGTTCCCTTCTTTCTTCATGAATATTTTTATTTACAAGTGGATAAACTTATCACTTATTTTTTATATCATGGTTTGGAAGGTCATGTCTAAAGGGCAATATGCATAAAACATAATCCACCATACTTTCTTTACTACATCAAGAGAATTGTACCAATAATTTATGTTACAAAAAAACGAGTAATACTCTTGGTGCTAATACTGGAGCATAAATGAAAATATCACTCCGTTTAAGTTCAAATAATAAACACTTTCAAAAAAATGTATTAACCAGGTTATAGATGGAAATAGACACAAGTTGGAAAAGAAATGATCACAGTTATTTCTATAGCTTCAGTGTGGGATACTGTACTACTTTTGATTCACTTTCTATACACATTTGTGATCTCAGCCATATCTACTCCACAACACCTGGTAACCAAGAAAGCCAATTGCTTGCTTAAAAAATTGCTGTTTTTCAATTGAATACAATTATTGACACCAAATAGTCAAGGTAAGCAGGTTAAGCCTTCTGAGATTAACCACATGCTGTTAGTTGAAAAGAGTGATTACTCTGGGTGTTATCATCCCAGAGATTTGGATCAGATGACATCTCAAGATAATTATTTCAAGAATCAAGGAGAAGAGCTCCTGAGCAAGACCTACCTATGTGAGCCAAGGAATCAGTATCCTAACCACTCCCTTATAGCCAAGAGTTTTGTAACAACCTGAGCAGAACAAAAGAGTCATAACCAATCAACGCTGCACCTGACGTCTGCAGGATAATGTGTCCTCACCATGTATGTTTGTGTGCACTCAGGCTTATATTGACAGTCTAAGTCATATGGAAAAACTATTCCAAAACTTCAAAGAACTATAGAAATGATTACTCTATACTTTTTTTTATTAACTATTAACTGCCACAGCAGTCTTCAAGAAGATGATTAAGCAAAATGCTGCCGTTACTGTGGCTGTTGCTTCTGATAGCTTTTGACATGTGTAATACATACAAGGGACAGTTATAATATCTCCAATCAAATTATCTCATTTGCACTCCTAACACATTCATGAAGGAGAGGCTTTTTATATCCCTACTGTACAGATAATAAAACTAAGGCAGAGAAAGATTATTTAAATAATTTGTCCTATGCTTTGCAAGTAGTAAGTGTCAGAGCTAGAATTGAAACATAAAAAGTCTGGATCCAACCTCCATACACCTAATTTGTAAAACATGTTGGTCATAGCAGCAGATCTACTTTGGAATTTGTGTCCCACTCAACACACATGTAATGCATTGTTGTTGTTATTTGCTGTCAAGCCTGCTGAGACCAATGGTGACTTTATCACAGAATAAAACATTGGCCAGTCTTGCACCATCTTGCAACATTGATCTTTGAAATATGAGAGCCCATATTTGAGGCTATTGTGTCAACTCTTCTAATTGTGGATCTCCCTTATTTCTGCTGATCCTTTAATTTAACATGCCATTCTTCTCTAATGATTGGTCTTTCCTGATGATGTGTCCAATGGAGTCAAAACAGAGTCTCACCACTCTTGCTTTTATGCAGTTTTCTGGTTGTATTTCTTCTAAGATAGATCTATTTATTCCTTTGAAAGTCCACAGAATATACAATAATCTTTACCAACACCACAATTCAAATACATCAATATTTCTATCTACTTTTCTCATTGTCCAAATTTGGCTTGCATATGAAGTGATTGAAAAGACTATGGCTTGGATTAGGTGCACCTTGGTCATCAAAGTGACATATTTGTTTTATAGGTCTTACAAGAGGTCTTCTGTAGCAGATTTTCCCAATGCAATATGTCACATGATGTCTTGACTGCTACTTCCATGGACATTGATTGTTGATTCAAATAGAATGAAATCTTTGATAAATTCTATTTTTCCTCCATTTATTCTCATGTTGTTTATCAGCCTAGTAGTATTGATTTGTTTTTGTTTTTTATTACATCCAAGTGCATGCACCTTACTTATTTAGAAACCCTCACAGACATAGACCCATAAGAGTAATCTTTGATATACTCATTCCAAATTTCCAGTACTGTGACACACATGAATGGTTTGGAAGCATCTAAGTTTCTTTGTTCAAACCAAACATCTGGAACTAATGAATAAACATTGTAGATAGAAGAAAAGGATGATTTGGGGATCCAAACTTCAAGGAAGAGAACAAGAGGCAGTCGAACAAAAAAGATGCTGGCAGAACCTCCATCGCCCCACTCCTTGGACCTGAATCCATGTGCCATATTCCTAACGGAAACTGCTACCTGAGTCAACTCCCATAGAGGGAAGCATGTGAGGAATCTCCAGTCATTACCCAGTCATAAGACTCATTTGATTGGCAAAGGTGAGTCCTCGCATGCTATCAGAGATTTTTACGTTCCTTTGCATGCCTTGCATGTCTCACATCCTGGAGGCTGAGGCCAAGGCAAGAATAAAAGGACCTTCAGGCCTGAGCATCTCCATCTACTGTCCACTCATCTAAGGTGCTAGCAGACCTGTGCCTGATTGTGAACGTGGTGAGTATAATCTGGGAACCAGGAGCTGGGGCTTCACAGGACGGATGCTGCAACCAGACAGGAGAGGAGGCTGGCAGAATTTTGGTGGTGGAAATACTGGAAGCTGATTAGCAGAGGGAGAGGAAAATCTATAAATTCTGGTAAAGAAGGGGGATCTGTGAGGTGAATCGACAGGAACATCTGGTTTTGTGTCTCTGTGTTCTGTTCTCTGTACCAAATTATTTCTGTACTTTTTTCAATCTGTCAAGTTTAGACAATTAGGAAAATTCTTCTTTTTAGAAGAAGAGTTTACTATGGAGAAGTCAGTCGTGTCCTTTCTTCAAAGCTGAACAAACACTAGAAACCAAAGGAACCATATATTTGGGACCTGATAACCACAGAGACCCATGTGTCTCACTGGCATCAGGTGTCAGGAGAGGAGCCTGGGCATTAGTGAAAGGATTCCCCAACAGATACAAGTTGGAATGCACAGTGACAAGCTTGCAGATGGAGGAGGGAGTATGCTGTAAGGGATACAATACTAGACTTGTGTTCACTAGACAGGGAATCTACATTCAGATCCCAGATTGCCAAAACTTTGTTTGGACATCACTTTCCTAATTTGCAGTTTGATTTGGGTTAACTAGCTTTTATGATGACTCTGAAATTTTGATTTTATATTTGTCTATTGAACAAAAACATTTGGGAGATTTCTCTAAAACAGAATCTTTATTTATTCTTTTAAAAAATTGCATCTCTAAACATAACTCTAGATTGTACATATTTTAGAATTGTGAGTGTTGCAGAGGAATGAACTTCAGTCAGATTTAGTGAATGCAAACTTTTCCTCTTCCACTTAAAGGACATTGGCTTCAGGCAATTTTATTAACAATTTGTCTTAGATTTATTTTTTAGAAGATAATTCATGTCTGTTTTAATGAAGAGATTCTAAAGTTCAAAAGAGCTAGTGTGAAAGCATTTGTCACACTATTCTCAGAAAACTGCTCTAATTTTAAACTGGCTTTTAAAACGTAGGGCCAAGAAATGATGCTAAAAACACTATTAGTGTTAAGAAGTGCTGGCCTCTGGGCGTGGGTCTGACTTTCTCTTTGATGCTCCTGCAGCTCCTGACCCACCAAGATGTCCTGCCAGCAGAGTCAGCAGCAGTGCCAGCCCCCTCCCAAGTGCACCCCCAAGTGCCCTCCCAAGTGTCCCGCCCCTAAGTGCCCCCCAAAGTGTCCCCCAAAGTGTCCTCCAGTCTCCTCCTGCTGCAGCGTCAGCTCCGGGGGCTGTTGTGGGAGCTCTGGGGGCTGCTGTGGCTCTAGCTCTGGGGGTTGCTGCAGCTCTGGGG
>NW_006408560.1:10476412-10484442 GCF_000296735.1 Chrysochloris asiatica
CACATTTTGCAAGCCAGCTTCCTGCCCTCAAGCACACAGTCAATCTCCGTCTATGGGCCTAGAGTCCTCACCTGCTATATCTCTCTGTACCATTACCTCTGCCTCTGTCTCTGCTGTTACCACTTTTCTGGTTAGGATCCCACGCTCCACTCATGCTCTTCCCTCGTTCTGGTACTAGGGTTCTCTGTTCCTGAAATGGAAGATTAACTACTCCCCCCATTTAATTGTACATCTTCTACATTTACAGTTGTATCAATCACAATTAGTTCTGATAACAATTACACATAAATAATTATTAAAATCCTATCCCCATTTTCCCGATCCTCTTTCACTAGACACATTTGGGCAAGAGGAAAACTATTCATTGCGGATATCACCTTACTCCCCCATATTCTGAAACTAAGCACACTAATGAAGATTATAAGCCAGCCACGTCACGCCTTTACGTTGTTGTTGTTGTTAAGTACCGTGGAGTCGGTTCCGATTCATAGTGACCCTATACAGGGTTTCCGAGGCTGTAAATCTTTACAGGAGCAGAAAGCCTCATCTTTCTCCCGCTGAACACCTGGTAGTTTAGAACTGCCGAATTTGAGATTAGTAGCCTGATTCGTAACCACTACGGTACCAAAGCTCCTGTTATGCCTTTATAGCCCCCCATTTTTTGATAGCCAATTCTAAGTTGCCCATCCCTATCAGCCCAATGTACTGAGGAAGCAAGCTGGATCCTTGATATGAAGAGTCCTTCCCTTTCTGTTGGAATTTTGTGCAAGTAAATCCATAAGCAAAGGTCCACTTCATTGTATTGTAGCAATTTATGCTTGCTCCCTGTATCAAACTTCTTTATCTTCATCTGACCAAGTTCTGATCAGCTAGCCATCCAAGTTATTATGTGTAAGTTCTTGCATGCCTCCCCCACTTCAGACTAACTGGTTGCTTCACTCTCAGCTCTAACCTTCAGTGGCTAGGTCAGTGTCCAAGGACTCAGGAGTTCACACACTTCCCTAAACTTCAGACCAGCCAGTTCTTCCTCTTTTCTCTTTCTTCTCAAGGGCAACAGGTATCTATGGAGCATTGTTGTATTTCCCCCACTTCCACTCACAAGTAGGCTGGATTGGTCACCAGCAAACATACAAGAGTTCCCTTTGAGTTTCATGAGTTCCCTTTGAGTTTCAGTTTTAGAAGGGGAATTATCCTGATGGGCTAACTTCTCTTTCCTTGATGGCTGCCAGGCAAACAGCTTGCTTGCTATTATTATAACAGGCAACCAATCTACTTTTTATCCTGCTGGTCTGTCTTTCAAGAAATATCTTCTGTTCTTCTAGCCATTCTGAGTTGGTCTGCATGACTTTGCAAGTGGGAATGCTCTACCTCAGAAGGTTCTGGGTGGGGCTCAGGACTTCACCTGATTGCTATTGTACAGCATACATACTCTGTAATAGTACAGCTTCAGTAAAGAAGTTGTAAATATATTTTATGCCTAAGCATAGAAATACAAAATACTTTAATCACTACTGATTATTTCTCTCTATGAATTACCAAATTTTATTACAAGTATTAAAATGGTTTTGATTTGTCTTAACATAAGTATTGTAGCATCATCCTTGAGTAT
The DNA here is from genome assembly GCF_000296735.1 of Chrysochloris asiatica. Classification (NCBI taxonomy): domain Eukaryota; kingdom Metazoa; phylum Chordata; class Mammalia; order Afrosoricida; family Chrysochloridae; genus Chrysochloris; species Chrysochloris asiatica. The sequence goes on from NW_006408560.1 coordinate 10,478,022, forward strand.
CTAGATTTTCCTATTTTTATAATAATCTCTAACTCATAGCCCCAAAATCAGAAATGTTTGATTAAAAAAAAAAAAAAAAACCTATGTATATTCTACAATTTAATGTGGTTTTTTTACTCATCAATAAATAATTTCTGAATAAATGAAGACTACTCCACTAATTTGTCTTTCAGAAAGGTAACATCTATTTATATTCCCACCCAGAGCACCTCCCCCTCCCACACATACGTTCCCATTTGTAACTATTTAAGTCTTGGCAATTTGTTATGATTGCATGTATTTGGTAAGAGACAATAAAATATAAATCCCCACTTTAAATAGGTTTTTATTTTTATTGCTCATACATATCAATATAACATTTAAACATTGCTTGTTTTCCTATTTTTGCCCTTCTTATTCATTTTTCCTTCTTGATCTTCTTCCTGTAATAAGTATTGTGGGTTTTCTCTCTAAGAGTCATTTGCCTTTCAAATTTGCTTAGACAGTGCCCTTTCCTCGTGGATATTTTTATTTACAAGCGTATAAACATCACTTATTATTTATATCATGGTTTGGAAGGTCATGTCTAAAGGGCAATACACATAACAATCAATCCACAATACTTTTTTTACTACATTAAGAGAAATGTTGCAACAATTTATGTTACAAAAAATGTACTAATACATTTGGTGCTAATCCTGGAGCATAAACGAAAATATCACTCAGGTTAATTTCAAATAGTAAACACTTTCTAAAAATGTATTAACCAGGTTATCTACAGAAATAGGCTCAACAAATTGGAAAAGAAATGATCACAGTTATTTCTATAGCTTCAGTGTGGGATACTGTACCTCTTTTGATTCACTTGCTATACACACTTGTGATCTCAGCCATATCTACCTCACAACACCTGCTAACCAAGAAAGCCAATTGCTTTCTTCAAAAAATGCTGTTTTTCAATTGAATACAATTATTGACACCAAATAGTCAAGGTAATCAGGTTAATCTTTGTGAGATTTACCACATGGTGTTAGTTGAAAAGAGTGATTGGTCTGGGTGGTTTCATCACAGAGATATGGATCAGATGACCTCTCAAGATAATTATTTTAAGAATCAGGGAGAAGAGCTCCTGAGCAAGACCTACCTATGTGAGCCAAGGAATCAATATCCTAACCATTCCCTTATAGCCAAGAGTTTTGTAACAACCTGAGCAGAATGAAAGAGTCATATCCAGTCAACACTGCACCTGACGTCTACAGGGTGATGTGTTGATCCATACTCCATAAACCTAACTTGCAAGACATGTTGGTCATAGCAGCAGATCTACTTTGGAATTTGTGTCCCACACAACACCCATCTAATGCATTGTTGTTGTTGTTAGCTGCTGTCAACTCTATTGAGACTGATGGTGACTTTATAACAGAATAAAACATTGACAAGTCTTGCACCATCTTGCAACATTGATCTTTGAAATATATGAGCCCATATTTGAGGCTACTGTGTCAATTCATCTTATTGTGGGTCTCCCTAATTTCTGCTGATCCTTTAATTTACCAAACATGATATTCTTTTCTAATGATTGGTCTTTCCTGATGATGTGTCCAATGGAGTCAAAACAAAGTCTCACCATTCTTGCTTCTACGAAGTATTCTGGTTGTATTTCTTCTAAGATCGATCTATTTATTCCTTTGAAAGTCCACAGAATATATAATAATCTCCACCAACACCACAATTCAAATACATCAATATGTGTATCTACTTTTATCATTGTCTAAATTTGGCTTGCATATGATGGATTGAAAAGACTATGGCTTGGATTAGGTGCACCTTGGTCATCAAAGTGACATCTTTGTTTTATAGGACTTACAAGAGGTCTTCTGACTACCACTTCCATGAGCATTGATTGTTGATTCAAATAGAATGAAATCCTTGACAACTTCTATTTTTCTTCCATTTATTCTGATGTTGTTTATCAGCCTAGTACTAAGAATTTGTTTTTGTTTGTTTGTTTGTTTGTTTTTTTGCATCCAAGTGCATGCACCTTACTTATTTAAAAACACTCACACACATAGACCCATACGTGTAATCTCAGATACACTCATTCCAAATGTTCCAGTACTGAGACACACGTGAATGGTTTGGAAGCATCTAGTCTTCTTTGTTCAAACAGAACACCTGGAACCAAGGAATAAACATTGTGGATAGAAGAAAAAGATGGTTTGGGGATCCAAACTTCAAGAAATAGAACAAGAGATCTGTGACCACAGTTGCTGGAGTGGAGGCAACTGAGAGCGAGAGGTGGAGTGGAGCGGCCAGCGCTTGGGGCCATGATGGGCACTGCCAGGGAATGGTGCCTCATGGAGAGTGACCCTGGGCACTTTACCAAGCTCATTAAAGAATTTGGTTGCTGAGGAGCCCAAGTTGAGGAAATATGGAGTTTGGAACCTGAGAATTTTGAAAAATTCAAGCCAGTTCATGGGTTAATTTTTCTTATCAAGAGGTAGCCAGGAGAAGGACCAGCGGGCTCCATGGTTCAGGACTCCAGACTTAACATGATATTTTTTGCCACACAGGTCATTAATAATGCTTGTGCCACTCAAGCCATAGTAAGTGTGTTGTTAAACTGTGCCCATCAAACTGTTCATTTAGGAGACACATTATCGAAGTTTAAAGAATTTTCACAAAGTTTTGTTGCAGTTGTGAAATGTTTGGCACTGAGCAATTCATATGTGATTTGACAAGTCCACAAGAGTTTTGCCAGACAGCAAATGTTTGAATTTGATGCAAAAACATCAGCAAAAGAGGAAGATGCTTTTCAGTTTGTAGGTTATGTTCCTGTAAATGGAAGGCTATGTGAATTAGATGGATTAAGAGAAGGACCAATTGATTTAGGGGCATGTAATCAGGATGACGGGATCAATGCAGTGAGAACAGTTATAGAAAAAAGGATACAAAAGTACAGTAAAGGTGAAATTCTATTTAGCTTAATGGCCATTGTGTTTTACAGAAAAATGATATATGAACAAAAGAACAGAGACAACTTGCTGTGAAGGAAACCATGGCTACAGATCAGGGTAACAATATGTTAACTGCTATTCAGTCAGAGGTAGCCAAAAATCAAATGCTAATTGAAGAAGAAGTACAAAAATTAAGAGATATAAGATTGAAAATATCAGGAGGAAGTATAATTATCTGCCTTTCATTATGGAATGGCTAAACACTTTAGCAGAGCACCAGCAGTTAATACCACTAGTAGGAAAGGAAAAAAAAAAAAACAGAATAAACAGAAAGCTCAGGAAAGAAAATGAAGAGGATGCTTTGGGATATATACCCAGTTCTGATTCTGCACTTACTTTCATGGAAACCATTACAAACTTTGAACAACATCCTAAATGGTCCAGTGCATGTTTGACAATAGCACCAGTCTGTCTTGTCTTCAATACATGGATCATAAACTTTTTTCTACTTGCATCATGTGCATGTAGTGTATTTTAAATAAAAGTGATGGTAAGAGTTGTTTGCTCAAATTCCATTATTTGACATTGTATCTGAGAATTCCTGTTGGTTCTTTGGATATATAACTGATGTAATAACCCAAAAAAGGCACAATTGTTCTAAGTAAGCTTTTGATCATTTGGTTCAGTTAAACTCTGAAAATGTGTAAGTGTAAGGAACTGAATCTCTCACTTCTTCTCATCATTAGTTTTGGGGAAATCATCTCTATCTTTGATAGTTAAATGTTATGGGGATTTTAAGGCTGAATTTTCTTTATCTTCTATACTAATTATTTTTAAGAGTATGATTTTAAAGCAGCTCATTTGAAAAGGACAAAAGTATAATTTCTAGTGATTTTCATGCTGCCATTAGAAAAGGTAATAAGTGTCCTGGTTTTGTTTTAGCCAACTTTCTTAAAATGTTTGGGGTTATTTACTTATTTATTATAGAACTGTTTCAGGAAGATATAACTCTTATGCTTCCAACACAAATTCTAGATTCAGAACAAATTGTGCAGATATTGCTACTCTTAGTTTCACATTGTTTTACAATCTGTTAAACTGTGTCTTTATAAAAATATTATTTAGTGGTTTGATAGTTCAGGCTACCTGCTTTGAAACAAGATGAGGGAATCATTCTGTCTCAGTTTGAACAAAATTAGCACAGCTCAAGTTTCCAAGAATCATGTACAGGTTACACACAATGGAGTTTATTACTGGTTTTGGGAATTGCTGTGTTTTGTTTTTTAATTGTATAAAACAGTATTGTATTCTTGCTTCTAATCTTTTCCAAATCAAAGTTTAAAGAAAATTTCATAAGTGCTTTTTCATAAAGGAAATTATCCCCCCCCCTTTTTGTAATTTAATAAGGATGTTTCTGAAATTAATACATGACTTTTTAACATTTTATTATGGCAAATCTTAAGCATGAATTTTTAAGGGTTGCTTTAAAGCTTACTATACATTGTGGTGGTATTGAATGACTTAGAGCTAATATGAAAAAAAACTGTTGAGAAACTGAATAGAAAAAGTAATGAAATGCTTTCCTTGTTTACATATTTTCAACTGATGTTAAGGAAGAGTTTTTTGTTTTGTTTTTCATCTATTTTCAGAAATTTAATTTGCTCTGGCTGCAATAGTAATTATGGAGTATTTCAAAACCATAATACAGTTTTTAGAAAATGGTTCCTAAGGATTTTTTTAAGGTACATCTGAATCCCCTTAATTTATATCAGCATTACTTTTATGCCCTCTTTTATAGAGGTTTCCATTTTGTAAAGCAATTCAAAGAGTAAATAATCCTTAAAAGTAAGTGTTGTTGTTGTTTAGTGCTGTTGAGTCAGTTCCAACTCACAACTAACTACCTTCCATTGGGTTTCCAAGGAGCAGCTGGTAGATTTGAAATGCCAACCTTCCAGTTTAAACCATCCTTGTGGTCCACTGCTTACTCTACAGCACCACACCAGTAATCAGGACAATATGGCATAAAGATCGACAAATAAATAAATGAACTAGAAGAAAGAGCCTTAATGAAAAAGAGAGCCCAGCAGTATATCTGCATTTTTACAGTCACTTAATTTTCAACAGTGGTGGTAGAGCAATCCATCATGGAAAGAAAATGTTTTGAACAAATGGAGTGAGAAGAATAGAATATGGAAAATAATGAACTTTGACCCCTTCATACCATGCACAAAAATGAATATGACGTGGATAATAAACCTTAATGTAGGTAAAATACAAAGCTTTTTAGAGGAAAATGCAGACTATTTTGGGATTTGGGGGACCCAAAGGTTTCTTAGGTCAAAGAAAGCAATAATCATAAAAGAAAAGATTTAAACTTAGAATTCATCAAAATGTAAAACTTATCATTTACAGACACTTATCAAGAGTCAACAGTATCATACTGCTCATTTAAGACAGCTTTATTAACCATGTCAATAGAGGCATGGAGTTTCTTCTTATCTAATTCTAATAAATCTTGATAGAATTTCCATAGCTTATATGATTTATTTGATATGCTTTTTCTTTGATGATTGCAAGTGCATTTTAACACCATATGGTTGTTTCTGCCAGTAAATAAAGAAGTATGACTTGTCAAAAAAAAAAAAGAAAGAAAGAAAGAAAGAAAAGGAAATAAAGAGAACAAGAGGCAGTCAAACAAAGATGCTGGCAGAACCTCCATCGCCCCACTCCTTGGACCTGAATCCATGTGCCATATTCCTAACGGAAACTGCTACCTGAGTCAACTCCCATGGAGGGAAGCATGTGAGGAATCTCCAGTCATTACCCAGTCATAAGACTCATTTGATTGGCAAAGGTGAGTCCTCACATGCTATCAGAGATTTTTACGTTCCTTTGCATGCCTTGCATGTCTCACATCCTGGAGGCTGAGGCCAAGGCAAGAATAAAAGGACCTTCAGGCCTGAGCATCTCCATCCACTGTCCACTCATCTAAGGTGCTAGCAGACCTGTGCCTGTTTGTGAACTTGGTGAGTGTAATCTGGGAAGCAGGAGCTGGGGCTTCACAGGAGGCAAGCTGCAACCAGACAAGAGGGGAGGCTGGCAGAACTTTGGAGTTGGAGATACTGGAAGCTGATTAGCAGAGGGAGAGAAAAATCTATAAATTCTGGTAAAGAAGGGGGATCTGTGAGGTGGAATTGACAGGAACATCTGGTTTTGTGCCTCTGTGTTCTGTTATCTGAACCAAATTATTTCTGTACCTTTTTCAGTCTGTCAAGTTTAGACAATTAGGAAAATTTTTCCTTTTAGAAGAAGAGTTTACCTTAGAGAAATCAGCCGTGTCCTTTCTTCAAAGCTGAACAAATACTAGTAACCAAAGGAACCATGTATTTGGGACCTGATAACCACAGAGATCCATGTGTCTCACTGGCATCAGGTGTCAGGAGAGGAGCCTGGGCACTAGTGAAAGGATTCCCCAACTAATACAA
>NW_006408560.1:10485192-10486203 GCF_000296735.1 Chrysochloris asiatica
GGGGGCTGCTGTAGCTCTGGGGGTGGGGGCTGCTGCCTGAGCCACCACAGACCCCGCAGATCTCTCAGACGCCGACGCCAGACCTCTAACTGCTGCAGCCAGCCCTCGGGGGGCTCTGGGTGCTGCGGGGGCTCTAGCTGTGGTGGAGGCCCCAGCTGCTGTGGAGGAGGAAGCAGTCAGACCTCTGGAGGAGGGGGATGCTGCTGAGGTGGACCCTGAACTAAAGAGCATATTTTGGGCACCCAATCCCTAGAACTTCTTTTCCTGTTTTCAGCCCTGTCTGGCTGCAGAGACATCCTGGTGAAGGCCTACAGGGCTTCTCTCTCCTGGGATGCCAAGTCTAAACCCTTTTCCCAAAATGTATTTATTAACCTATGGTACCAATTGTGTTTCCTGTCCTAGAAAATCCAAACCATAGACTCTAACCCACTTTCCACCTTATATTTTTCCATTTTGTAACCATAAATTAACCAATAAAAGGGTAAATCTGCTCATCATCTTATTTTACATTGTTTCGTGCCTAATTGTTTCATCAGCGTTTTACTCCCATCCCTTCTCCTACTGTCTGGAGGCCTTGGGAGTCACAGATATACTGGGTCTGTGGTTACAGGGTTAAGATGGGGAGAAAAGAGAAAAAAATAGCTCTACCTTGTACTTTACTTTTGTCAGCTGAACCCCTAAGTAGTTCTGTTTGTGCTCAATCTCCTGGTGTCTTTCTTGAACATAGTGCCTTGGACTTTGGGCTTCATTCACAGTTCTCACCCAATCTCTGGAGTATGGCAGGAAGACAACATAGGTATTCCAATTTTCCATGGGTCTCCAATTTATATCTGTTATGGTTCTGCCCCATGTAAACTCAAAGTCCACAAACTTTCCTCTAACAGGCCGTGAATCTTAGCTATTGATCATTGTTGTTGTTGTTATTGTTAGGATCCATCAAGTGGGTTCCACGTTATAGCAATACTTTGTACAACAATACTGCCTGGTCCTGCAACATCCTCACCAGCTTTC
>NW_006408560.1:10488606-10489708 GCF_000296735.1 Chrysochloris asiatica
ATGTTTCTGTTATTGTTATTAAGTGCTATCGAGTCAGTTCCAATTCACAGCAACCTTGTATAGGACTATTCTTCAATATTGCAACTTGAAGTTTGCATTTTTTTTCTTCAGTTCTTTCAGCCTGAAAAATGCTGAGCATGTTCTTCCCTTGGCTTTCTAACTTCAAAGCTTTGCACATTTCATTATAATACTTGACTTTGTCTTCTAGAACTGCCCTTGGAAAATTTCTCTTCAGCTCTTTTATTTTATCATTTCTTGTAGTTATTTTAGCATCTCGATGTTCAAGAGCAAGTTTCAGAGTTTCTTTTGACAACCACTTGGATCTTTTTTTTCTTTATTGTCTTTTAAATGACCTTTTGTTTTCTTTATGTATGATGTTCTTGATGTTATTCCACAATTAGATTAGTGTTCAGTCATTAATGTTCAATGTGTCAAATCTATCCTTGATTTGGTCTCTAAATTCAGGTGGGATAGACTCAAGGCCATATTTTTACTCTCATAGATTTGTTTTCATTTTCTTCATCTTCAAATTGAACTTACATACATGTTCTGTTGCACAGTAGACTCCTGGCCTTTTTATGACTGATGATATTGGCCTTCTCTCTCCTCTCTTTCCACAGATGTAGTTGCTTTCATTCCTGTGTATTTCATCTCTTCAGTTCCACATGTATAGTTGCTGTTTATTGATTTTTGTTTATTGGAAAAAGGTACTTGCAAAATTCTATCATACTTTCTAGAGCTTCATTTCAACCGCCAAGACCATATTTTCTGACTACCAACCCTTCCTCTGCTTCTAATTTTTTGCATTCCAATCACCAATAACTATCAATGTATCTTTGATTTCCTGTTTGATAAATTTCAGATGAGTTGGTAGGATATTTACCTGTGCTTTAGTGACTTTTGTTTGTGTGGATCATGACAAGTTATGGACAGCATTACAGAGAATGAGTATTCCAGAACACACCATTGTGTTCATGAGGAACCTGTACAGAGACCAAGTGGCAATGATTCAAAATGGCTTTTAAATGGTTTAAAATCAGGAAAAATGTGTGTCAGAGTTATATTCTTTCACCATACTCATTCAATCTGCATGCTGAGCAAA
>NW_006408560.1:10492903-10496524 GCF_000296735.1 Chrysochloris asiatica
ATCCAATGAACTGTGTCCTTTAGCAAAAGTAGTTTTGGGAGCAAGTCTTTGAGTTTGGTTCTTACTCCAGTTAGGTTCCATTTAGCTGTCACATTCACTGGGCTTCTTAAGTAATCTAGCTGCTCTTTGGTTTAGCTTGTTGCTCTCAAGGACCTAGTAGCTCCCACTTAGTTATGTACCACCAAAATCTCCCTTACTTTCAAGAGTTGTTTTTAGCAGGCTTGTTATTGTTTTCTAATTTGAATCTTGCTGGTAACTTGCATTTCCACTTCAGATATACTGACTCTAAATCTACTTAGTTTCAGATCGCCAGGTGATTTTATGCATACATAAGAAGCACCTAATGGTAAGAATCACCTGGTAATCTTGTTCGGTATATCTGGGATGGAAATGCAAATTGTCAGCCTGAAATTGAACTAAAAGGAATCAATTTGAATTCCTAGTTTCTGGTTTGAAGTTCCCCACACTCTGTTTCAATTAAAGTCTGTTTCTTTTGGAAGAAGGAGCTCTGCAGTGTAGTGATTATGAGTATGACTTCTAACCTCAAGGTCAGCAATTCGAAACTACCAGTTCCACAGGAGGAAAATGAGGCTTTCTGCTCCCATAAAGATTTACAGCCTCGGATACCCTGTACAGGGTCTCTATGAGTCAGAACCAATGCCACAACTCATAACCACCACCTTTTGGGAGACTTTTGGAGTTTTCTGTTCTTATGAACTTCCTTGCACCATGGAAAAACTCTCTGGAACTGGTGTGGAACTGCCTGCTACTCTTGGAGTGACCTCTTGCCTCAAGAGAAGTACATTGGATTATAGGGAAACATCTAATCTTCTTGGCTGACCATTCCTAGCATGAATCCTCTGCTCTCTGAGCAAGCTGGCTGTTGTTGTTGTTGTTGTTGCCAAGTGTCGTTGATTTGATTATGACTCATAATGAATATGCATAGAATTTCTGAGGAGTGGTTGGTGAGTTTGAACCACCAACCTTGTAGTTAACAGTCCAGTACTTATACTACAGCATCACATCAGGACTCCATGAGCAAACTAACTGAAGGTAATCAAGACCCTAGGATTCTTGCCCAGCCACACTGCAGGTAGCTTTTCTGCCCTATGAGGAGGGGTTGAGCATGGCAAGGAAACCTAAGATCTCTTAGATACACTCTTTGGAAAATGAGTTTTTGTAACATAGACCTGGGGGGATATGAGAAATACTGATGGTGTGTCCCTTCCAGGAAGGCACTGCAGTCCTCAGCTTGCAACTAGGAATAAAGGAAGTCCTATTTTCTTGACCATACTCATCCAGCATTAGAGAGGGAGAAACAGGTACCATAAATCCTCGCTGTTCTCATTACTGAGATTTAGTATATTTTACTGAATAAATATTTCATCATTTGTTGTCTGCTCTTAGAATAATTACAAAGATTTGGTTTCAAAATAATCATTTTCACCAATTAGAACTGTTTTGCTGTGAAGTAGATTTACATTTTTTATCCATCATTCCAGAAGTTCTCCTTTAAGTGTTTTAGTTTAGATTTTCTGTCAGGCTTTAAGAGACTCTATCTACCTTAAGATTTTATGTATTTGTAGATTTCTTTTACAATTTACACTTAAAAAGTTACTCAGTGTGGGACCTTATCCAGAGAAGCAGAGACATGAGATGGAGGCAGAGATAGGGACATGGAATGGAGGAGTGGCTGAGGATTCTAGATTCATGAGAAGAGAGGAACTAAGAGATAGTGGCCAGGAGGCAGACTTAGAGAAAGTGCCATTTGGTGGTGTAAATTATTATATATGCCTGAGTGTTTTAAAAAAGAAAGAGCTAAAGTGAATATAGAGAAATACTGTTAACTGATGGTACATGAAAGGGAATTGTAATCATTGTGATGAAACATGTTGTATGATTTGTTGAATGTAAAACTGACGATCTGTCCTATAAACTTTCACTCAATCCACAATAAAAACTTAAAGGAAAAAAAAATTTAATTACTCTATTAGGAACTAAGGACAACCTGAATTCTGAATTTATTATTAATTTATTATTTTATTATTGTATATATAGAATTAATTATTTTCCTCCAAATCTCAGAAGCTGTGCCCACCTTCCTTGAAATGGTAAGAGAAGACAAAAGAGACTAAACTCTTGATAAATAAAAGGTTATAATAAGGCTCTGACAATTTCCTCTATTAAAATACAAACCTAATCATTCATTCTGGATAAACAATTCAGTTGTCAAGATATTATAACCTTGAGCGCAAGTCAGGATAATTATTGGTTGGGATACAGTGCTACCTAGAGGCAAAGTCTTGGGCCAGCTCTTATCATCTAGAGCAACTATAACAGAAATACCTTTAAAGTGGTTTTCAGGACCATAAATTTCTTTTCTCAGGTTTAGAAGACTGGAAGTCCAGATTGAGGACATAAACTAGAGTAAAGGTATCTCTGTGTGTCAGTATGGGGTCTGATCTCTTTTCAGCTTCTGTTCTGATTCCTTGGAGTTCCTTATATGGCATGGAAGCTATCTTTCCCCATTTCTGCTTGCTTTCCCTGTGACCAGTCTGTTCTTATGTTTTAGTAGTGATGTGGAAAATAAATAAATAAATAAATAAACTCTAAGAAGCATACTCCTCAGAACAGTCTTCCATATGAGACAAAAGAGGCACCATTTTCAGAAAAGGGGCAGGAAAAAGTGAAAACCCAGACCCCAAAGGGGAAATGGGGAGAGTGCTAGTGCACTGAGGGCACTGTGACCAATGTCAGCAAACACAATCTGTATAAATTGTTGGGTGGCCAATTCAGTTCATCTGTAAACTTTCACCCAAATTGCAATGCTCACCCAACACTAATACAACCTCATTAACATAACATAGAAAATCTTATTTTCAAGTATAGGGATTGTAATGTACAATGATACAAAAAGTTGTATACATCCTAACCCCTAGACTCATTGCAAGCCTATTTTATGCGAGCAAACAGCCTCATCTTTCCCCCATGGAAAGAACCAGTCTTGTGGTTCTAGCCAGTCAAGGCCTAACCTACAGTGCCACCAGGGGGCCACACTTCAGCCCACAACAGACCGTAAGATTTCTTAGCCTCTCCTTCCTAGGGAAAACATAGGCAGGGGAGGATTCTGAAAGGAAAAAAACAAAAACAAAACAAAAACCCTGTGTGAACCATGATAATTAACTGAACACTCCCTGAAAACTAAGTTTTGGTACAACCTAAATAAAAGTATTATAGTATGCAATCAGTGTAGTGTAGGTATGATTTGATCAGCCCCACATCACTGTGTTTGATATTGTGATGGAATGTGTCCATAGTCATCTGAAAGGTATTAACTCAGGAGACAACTTAAGTAAAGCATTTTATAAACTGGAAAGTTATTTGCAAATGTTGGTGGCAAGGACCTCTGTAAATCTAAAAGTCAATATGTGCAACACACTGTTCTACGCACTGAAAGGGGACAGAAGAAGCATGTTTAAAATATTACTGGACATAAAAAGCAAGTATTTATGGTAATAATATATATATATATTATTGTTGTGGGATGTTGTGGGATGACATCAAGAATATCATACATGAAGAGAGCAAAAAGTCATTGAGAAGACAAGAAAGAAGGAAAAG
>NW_006408560.1:10498484-10499901 GCF_000296735.1 Chrysochloris asiatica
TTCTTGGTGAGGCACAGTCAGGGAATCCATTAGGATTTGGATTGACCCTTGGAAGATAAATTATCTGGAGACAAAGAGAAGAGGTAAGAATATTTTCAAAAGAAGTATCAGGAAAAAAAAAAACAAAGAAAGATTTAAAAGGCAATTCATAGTACAATGAATACATAAGTACAATGAAGAGACATAATGAAGGGAAGTGGCGGAAGCTAATCATGAAGTAATAGAATACAACTGAGTTTACAGGACTTGAATGCCAGTTAGAAGAATTTAGACTATTCCTAAAGATAGAAAGGAGTTCTAGAAGAACTTCATTTAGCACTCAGGACAATTATTCCTGGGGGTTAAATCTAAAAGATTTTCATTTCTGTTATTTGATTTCATCAGGAATATCCAAATGATACCAGAGAAGATGAACCCAAGGGGGTGTTCAAAAGAGTGGATGCAGAGCAACTTCAAATAAGGCTGAAGACCTGCTCTTCCTGCCCTCAGTCCAAGATTTGTTGTTGTTGTTAGGTGCCACCAAATCAGTTCCAACTCATACCCACCCTATGTATGACAGAACAAAACACTTCCATCTGGCCTGTATCATCCTCACAATTATGTTAAAGCCCATTTTTGTAGTCACTATATCAATGCATCTCATTGAGTGTGTTCCTCTTTTTCTCTGGCTTTCTACTTTACCAAGCTTGATGACCTTTTCCAGCAACTAGAACATGTCTACAGTACATGAGACTAAGTCTTGCCACTCTCACTATCCAGGAGATTCTGACTGTATTTTTCCAAGATAGATTTGTTTGCTCTTCTACCAACCCATAGTGCCTTCAATGTTCTCCAACACCACAATTCACATGCATCAGTTCTTCAGTCTTCTTTATTCATTGTCCAGCTTTCACATACATAAGGGGCCACTGAAAATACCTGAGTGTTCTAAGTGACATCTTTGCTCTTGAACACTTTAAAGAGGTCTTTTGCAGCAGATTTACCAATGCAATATGTCCTTTGATTTCTTGACTGTTGATTCTATGAACATTGACTGATGCAAGTAAAATGAAATACTTGACAATTTCAATCCTTCTCCATTCATCATGATGTTGTTTATAGGCTCAGTTGAGTATTTTTTGTTTTCTTTATATTGAGGTGTAATCCACTGAAGGCTGTATCCATTGTAGAAACCATGTGGGGACCATGTCTGACTCCCCTGGCTTCACAAGGGGGAAAGAGAATCAAACCCAAAATCGACAGAAGGCTGATTCCTATGTAGCAGAGATCAGACATGTTTCCACCCTAACACCTTCTTTACCTTATTCTAACACCACCCATCCCTCCCATAACATTCTCTACTACATATCTGGGTTTGATAATCCATTGCAATGGCCACACAGAGCTCACAACCATACTCAGGATTATGGGGTTTATT
>NW_006408560.1:10501296-10505931 GCF_000296735.1 Chrysochloris asiatica
TCTTCTTTAGATGTTTCCTACATCATTCAATATTTGCCCATGTTGTTGTTAGTTGTTGTTAGGTGCTGTGGAGTTGACTTTGACTTATAGTGAAGCTATACATAACAGAATGAAAAACGGCCCAGTACTGTTCCATCTTCACTGTTGAGATACTTAAGACCATGGTTGCTATCACTGTGTCAATCCATCTTGTTGGGGGTCTTCCTCCATTTGTTGACCCTCCACCTTGCCAAGAATGATGTCCTTTTCTAGGGACTGATCCCTCTTGACAGTATGTCCAAAGAATCAGAGATAAAGTCTCACTATTGTCATTTCTTCCAAGACATATTTGATTGTGTTTCTAGCTATTCATGGTACTCTCAATATTCTTCAACAATACCATAATTCAAATGCATCAATTGTTCTCTGGTCTTCCTTACACATTGTCCAACTTTCACATGCATATGAGATGAATGAAAATTATTTGGCTTGGGTCTGGCAGCCTTAGTCCTCAAACTGATAGCTTTGCTCTTGAACACTTTGGAAAAGTCATTTGCAGAATTGCCTAATGCAATACATTGTTTTATTTCTTGATTTCTGATTCCAAGAGAACTGATTGTGGGTCCAAGCAAAATGAAATCTTTAACAACTTCAATATTTTCTTTATTTAATTATTATTTTATTGATCCAGTTGTGAGTATTTTTGTTTTCTTTACATTGGGATGCAAACCATACTTCAGGCTATCATCAGTAAATATTTCAAGTCCTCTTTGCTTCATTCTGGCAAGCAAGGTCATTTATCTGCATATCACAGATTACTAATGAATTTTCCTCCAATCCTGATACCATGTTCTTCTTCATATAATACAGCTTCTCAGATTATTTGCACAGAATAGAGACTAAATATGGTGAAAGGATACAACCCTGATGCACATCTTTCCTTATTCTGAATCATTCACCATCACCTGTTCTGCTAGAACAACGGCTTCTTGGTCTATATATGGTTCCTCATGAGCACAATTAATTGTTTTGAAATATCCAATTTATTGGTTTTAGATACTCATTCATCTAATTGTTATCCATAGTTTGTTACAATCCACATACTCAAGTGCCTTTGCAAAGTCAAAAAAGCACAAGTTTGTGAATGTTGCAAATATAAAGGTAGATATTTTGTAACAAAAGAAGGGGAGTGGTTGATCTTGCAGTCCAGGAGCAGAAGACCCTGGGATCATCAAGGGAGAAGAGCAGAGTGTGGGACCCTATCCACAGAAGCAGCGATGCCAGGGATGATGACATGGAGAAATGAAGCATCTGGGGACTCTAGACTCAAAGAGGGAGAGGGGCTGTGTGCTGGCAGCCAAGGGGCCGGCATGCAAAATGTACCCTTTGGTTGTTTGAATGATTGTATATTCCTGGGTTCTTCGGTGTTCATCAATAAATCAATCAATAAATAAATAATAGAAGGATTGGAAGTAAATGCTGTTGAATGATGATGCATGGAGGGGATTGAAATAATTGCAGTGAAATGAAATATGATAGGATAAATGTAAAGCTGATGCTCTCCCATGTAAATTATCACTCAATTCACAATAAAAACTTATATATAAAAAAACCAACAGTTACAGTGAGCTGCTCATTGAAGAGCTGAAGGCTAAATTTTGGATTAAACTCAGAGATCCAATCACATTTGTGATCTTGAAGAACAATGCACGTTCACACACCTCTGCCTACACTGTTGACAGCGCACAAACTTTGTTTGATCTATTAATGCATCCTCTGTATAGTCCTGATCTTGTTCCTTTGGACTTTCACCTGTTTGGTCCCCTTAAAGCAATCCTTCAGGGACAAGATTTACTTCTGACTAAGTGCATTCACTTCTGACTAAGTGCATTCTGAAGCAGTGCATTCGTGGTTCATAGCTCAGCCTAAAACATTTTTAAATAAGGGAATATGAAAGCTTGTTGATAGATGGATAAAGTGTATTGAAAATCAAGAAGCTTATGTCAAAAAATGATGTATTTGTCTTTTCTAAGAGTTGAAATAAATGCTACATCCAGAGTGCAGATTAAAAAAAAAAAAAAGAAAAAGAAAAAGAAGAAGAGCTATTGCCTCTATGATTATTTTCAAAAAGTAGATACCTATGTCGTTACCATACATGTGTCCATTTATTATACTGTGGTGGTTTGCATGTTGCTATGATGCTGGAAGCTATGTCACCAATGTTTCAAATACCATCAGGGTCACACATGGTGGATACATTTCAGTGAAGCTTCCAGACTAAGAGAGACTAGGACAAAAGGCCTGCCAATCTACTTCTGAAAATTAGCCATTGAAAACCATATGGATCACAAAATATTGTTTGAAACTTGGACTTACTTTCTTTGAACACGTCATCAAGAGGGACCAATCACTAGAGAAGGGCATCATATTTGGTAAAGTTGAAGACCAGTAAAGATGAGGGAAATCCCAAATGAACTGGATGGACACAATGACAGCAACAGTGGACTCAAACATACCAGTAATCATACAGATCATGAACACAGTACAAGGCTGGCAACACTTTCTTCTGCTATGTGTTAGGTTGCCATGAGTGGCAACCACTAAACATAGATACTTTCAAGAGTCCCTCATGGTTTACTTCTAGCTTTTTAAATGTTGCATCCTTCTAAAATGGATAACTTTACAATACTGAGAAAACAAAGTTTTCACCTAAGAATTAATGAATTTGGGGAAATGACAGATTTTTAAATGCCTAGCATTGTGAAACTAAAATGATTGCAGTTATGAACTTAACAATTTTATAATGTTATAAAAGGGTCCTCTTTCTTGCAAAAAATGTTGAGTGCTGCATGTTTAGAAGATGTGGTCTTCAAGCCTTAGAAGAGTTAACTTGAGAGCATGTATGTGTGCATGTTTCCTCCTCACTACCTTTATGACAAGGAACTCTGGTAGTGTATTGGTTATAAATCAGGCCGCAAACCTTAAGGTCAGCAGTTCAAAACTACCAGCTGTTCTGCAGGAGAAAGATGAGACGTTCTGCTCCCATAAAGATGTACAGCCCCAGAAACTCTGTACGGGGTTGCTAGGAGTCGGAATCAACTCCACGGCACATAACAACAACAACCTTTATGACAAACAGCTTAGCTGGCAGAATAGTGGAGGTGCTCTATGGTAGATTTAAAAAAGGGGACATAAAAACACAAGTGTGAACAGATCCATAAGGGAAGTAACAGTCAGGGGCATCAAAAAACAAAGTGGGAGAGTTTTTGATTCTAGAAAAGGTACTTTGATTCCAGAAAGAACATTTTATCATCCTCATGGCATATACAGGGGGCCCTGGACCAAACAATGGAGTCAGGATAGACTCAAAGATATAGCTTCTGTACTTTTAATTAATCATAAAGAAACATACCTCAGTTGTATTTCCAAATAAAAACTAACACCACTGGGGAAAAAAAGCACAAGTAAACCTCTTTCTGGCATTTTCTACTTTCAATCAAGATCCATCTGATGTCAGCAGTGGGCTCCCTAGTTCTATGTCCTCTTCTGAATCAGCTTGAATTTCTGGCAGTTCCCTGTTGATGTTTGTCATAACCATTTTTAAAACATCTTCAGCAAAATTTTACTTGTATGTAATAGTAATGATATTGTTTGGTGATGTCTGCATACTGTGGATCACCTTTTTTTTTTTTTTGAATAGGCACAAATATGGATCTTTTCCAATATGTTGTCCAGACAGCTATCTTCCAAATTTCTGTGCACAGATGAGTGAGCACCTCCAGCAGTGTGCCATTTTATTGAAACATTTCAATTTGTATCCCATCAATTTCTGGAGCTTTGCCTTTCACCAATGCCTTCAGCACAAACTGGATTTCTTCCATCAAACCATCGGTTCTTGATTATATACTGCCTCTTAAAATGGTTGAACACTGACTAATTCTTTTTTGTACATGACTGTGTATTACTTCCATCTTCTTTTGATGTTTTCTGTATTATTCAGTATTTTACCCATAGGATCCTGCAATATTTAAACCTGAAGGTTCTATTTTTTTATGTTCTTTCAGTTTGAGAAATGCTGAGCATATTCTCCCCTCCCCACTTTTTTTTCTAACTCCAGGTCTTTGCATATTTCATTGTAATACTTTGTCTTCTCAAGATGCCCTTTGAAATGTCTGCTCAGTTATTTTACTTCATCATTTCTTTCATTTACTTTAGCTTCTCTACATTGAAGAGCAAGTTTCAGAGTTTCTCATAACATTCATATTGGTGAGATATTTTTCTTTTTTTTTTTTCTGTCTTTTCAATGACATTCTACTTTATGTATGATGTTCTTGATTACATCTCACAACTTTTCAGGTCTTCAGTCCTTCGTGTCTAATGCATCCAATCTATCTTTGAGATGGTCTCAAATTTCAAGTGAGATATACCCAAGCTCCTATTTTGGCTTTCATGAACTTGTTTTGATTTTTTTTAGCTTTACCCTAAACTTGCATCTGATCAATTGATGATATGTTCTACAGTGGTCAGAGGTCTTGTTTTGTCTGATAATATTGAGCTTCTCCACTGTCTCTTCCTGCAGATCTAGTTAATTCCTGTGTATTCTGTCTGGTGAAGTTCAGGTATATAGTTGCAATTTATGTTGTTGACAAAAAAAAA
>NW_006408560.1:10507766-10516529 GCF_000296735.1 Chrysochloris asiatica
ACTCGATGGCACCTAACAACAACAACAAAATAAACTGTATAATTATTTGTTTTTAAATGACTGATACCAGTTCATTTGAACTCACTAATGCCTAGGATATTGATCTTTATGTGTTCCATTTCATTTTTTGATCTCTTTCTGTTTTCCTAGATTCATACTTCATACACCCCATATTCTGACTGTTAATAGTTGTTTGCAGCTGTCTCTTCCCATTTTGAGTTGTATTGTATCAGTGAATGAAGGTCCTGACAGCTGTTCTCCATCTACGTCATTAAGGTTAAGTGTATTTTGAGGAGCCAGCTCTTCCCTAGTCATATTTTGAGTGCCTTCCAATCTTAGGGGTTCATCTCCTATTGCTATATCAGAAAAAGTTCCACTGTCATTTATAAGGTTTTCAATGGCTAACCCTTCAGAAGTGGTCTGCTTCTCTTTTCTAGTCTGTCTTAGTCTGGAAGCTCTGCTGAAAACTGTCCACTGTGGGTGACCCTGCTGGTAGTTAAATACCCATGACATAGTTTCCAGCATCACAGCAATGTCCAAACCACCACAGTATACAAATGGACACATTAGTGGTGAACTTTGCCCATAGAACCCTTCAATAGTGTAACCTGAGGTTTGAATTTTCCTTCAGTTATTTCAGCTTCAGAAAGTCTGAGTATGTTCTTCTCTTTTTTGGTTTTCTATCTCCAGGTATGTATATATTTTATTGTAACACTTTACTTTGTCTTCTCAAGCTATTATTTGAGATTTTCTGTTCGGCTTTTTTACTTCATCATTTATTTTATTTGCTTTAGCTCTCTACATTCAAAACCAAATTTCAGAGTCTCTTCTGACATCTACTTTAGTTAATAGTGGGAGTCAAGTTACTTAAGACACTATCACTCCAGTTCGATATCTTAGAACTGACTATTCCCATTCTGAATCTACTTCCAGAATTCATCCGCCTGTTTCCCCCACTGTCTTATCTGATAACATGGCTGCGGCTTCTTTTTAAAATGTTGAAGCACAAGAGGAAGGCTTTACTATCCTTTGTGTTCAGTTGTTGCGGGGTGCCATTGAGTCCATTCCAACTAATAGAGACCCTATATGATGCAGTAGGACTGATTCATAAGGTTTTCTAGACTTTTATCTTTACAGTAGCAGATTATCAGGTCTTTTCTCCAAAAGAGATGCTGTGGTTTCAAACCCATTACCAAGTGTTTAACCACTGTGCCACCAGAGCACCTTCATGTTCAGCATATAGTTGGTACCTGGAAACCCTATACAGAGTTGCTATGAATGAGAAGTGACTTGATGGTATACAACACTACCACCATAAATACAAAGTTATGGATTCATACTCATAGAATAGCCTGAAGCATGAAGACAACTGGAATGAGACTTTAAATATAAGTGGAAGAGAACATTAAACTTTCAGGGTTCTGATCTGAAACGGGCTGCATGTGTAAGTCTATCAGAGGAGAGAACAGCTCATGGATCTCAAAAAAGCTACACTCTGTATCCTGAAATTGTCAATTCTGGCAGTTGGTCCTATAATTAGAGTACATCTTATAGTTACTCATTTTTTACATTTGCTCATCAACTGTTTCTGGAGCACAGACTATTTATCAGGCAATGGGAACATAGAGCCAGGCAAGACACAGTTTTTAACACCATGAAGTTTCACTAATACCTCTTTGCTTAGCTGTGCATACCATAAATGATTCTTAGACTAGAACATCCAGAGGTGAGAGACTGTCCTTAGATGAGTGTTCCCTCTTTAAAGGAGCCCTGGTGGAGCAGTGGTTAAGTGTTGGACAGCTAAGTCATCAGTGATTCCAAGCCACCAGCTGCTTCATGGGAGAAAGATGACACTATCTGCTCCAATCAAGATTTGCTATCTTATAAATCCTATGGAGCAGCTCTACTGTGGCCAGTAGGGTCACAATAAGACAGAATTGACTCAGTGAAGTGGGTAGGTTCCCTCTTCAAGCATAGCCAACAGATGGTGATATTGATTTTCATGAGAGATCAACAAAAACGTTTCACTCTGAGGAAATCCCCTCCAAAGGCCCCCCTTTGCACTTAAGAGAGCAAAATTTACAGATGTTTATTCTCCACCCTTACATGTTGTATTATATGTGATCTAACCACATATTTCTCTGTACGATTTATGAAAGAGTATTCACAAATGTCTTAGGTGAGGATAATAAAAACAAGAAGTCAAGATCTGATCTACAATAGGAAAATGAACTGGATTTTATTTCCCTCACATTTTTTTTTCTCCCAAAGCACCAAGTCTAATTCTCATAGAAGTAGAATGTTAATTCAACAGACACTAATGAGCACCTGTTTTGTTTTAGGCATAATATCAGGCTCCCGGAATGCAGAGGTGATAAGAAAAGGTCTCTATCATGAGGGAACTGTTTAAGAGAGGAGATAGAACAGGTATCTAGGTCAACATGACCCACAGCAACGACAAAGGTGAGAGATATCTGTGGAGTTCAAAGGAGGAAGGACTCAGATCTGGTTGAACTTTGAAAGGCATGAATGATAGGTGGGAGGTAAACAAGACACGGTCTTCCTCGGTGTGGTACTGAACCTGACTCTTCCCCTCCAATCCCAGAAGGAACTCAACAGCAATCTTATCCCAAATCAGGCCCCATGGAGGTTACACAGACTCGTTCACTGTAGTCATTCCAATTCAGGCAAATCTGAAGGTCCCAGACCTCTGGATACTCAATTACATGGGAATTTTTTTTTTACTCACATCCAAGCGAAAGAATCTAGCTCTGAGAATTGTGAAACATTCAGATAGATCATCCATTTTTTGGCTGCCTTCCAATAACAAACAGCCTGAAGGCATCAGTTGCAGGACTGTATAAAAGGGCCTCTCCCTTCCAGGCCTCACAAGGCTCCAGGCTCCAGACTCCTCCTGGGATGACTTGTCCACACATCTTCCACTAGGGTAGGTTGCTTCTGGGTGGAGAGACACTTGGATGTTTCTCACTCAGGTGCTGCCCAGTCTCTCTTCTTGACTCTTCCCAGGGAGCTGAAAATCTAGGTAGGAGAGTTTGGGGGAAGGAAGAAGGGGAGGGATGGAGGTCCCTGCAAAAGAACCCAAAGGATCTAATCATAGGATCTAGAAGGCCAGAGAAACAGAGAAGAGACCCTCAGACTAGAGAAGGTTCAGTGCAAAATGAGACTGAGGGGAGAGCAGAGAGTTGACTCTTCTTGCCATAAGATCTGGAGTTACACTGTCCATATGCTTGACTATGGTGGACACTGGCCTGGGAAAATGAGTTATCAACTCAACTAGGCTACAGTTTCCTTTTCTGTTTTACCAGTTGCCACTGAGTCAATTCTAGCTCATGGTGACCCATGTGTTGCAGAGTAGAACTACCCCTCAATAGGGCTTTCAATGGCTTCTACCTTTCAAAAGCAAACCATCACCAAGCTTTTCTTCCAAGGTGACTCTAGGTGGGTTCAAACTTCCAACTTTTCTGTTTGAAATCTTGAATTTAACCATGTGCACCATTTATGAAGAAGAGTACGTTGTTATCTGGGTTGTTGAGTCTCCTGGCATCTCCCACAAGGATGAACTCTCAACCGAAATCCTTTTGAATCGACTTTGTTTTTACCACCTGGGACAGATTTCAGCAGGTTGGAAATGTAAGGTTCCATGTTGAACAGCACCAGCTCCTGGGAAGAGAAACCATCACTCAGGCTACCTGGGTCCTTAATTTGACCATTTACTCCTTTTCCTTGCAGCTTCAACCATCAGTTCAGTGATGCCACAACAGAAGCAGAGATCTTGTGAACCTCCAGATGCTCCCAAATGTTTCCCTCCCCAGTACCCAAACCCCAGTCTGGCTCCTTGCTGCACTTCCTGTTCAGGAGGCTCTTGTCTCAGTTCCCCAAAGTCCCAGTCTCAAAGAACAGCCCGCCCTGGGAGGGCTCGAAGGAAACCCCATTGCCTCCGTGGTAATACCATCTACCATATCAAAGAGGAAGAATGTTGAGGTGACCAGCAGTCCATAGCAGAGGGACACAGGAACAGTCTCCTGCATTAATTCTCCTTGGAGGTCTAGGCCATCTTCTTCTCAGGCAAGGTAGAGAGGCACTTCCTGACCCTGCACTTGAGAGAAGAGAGCTAGATAAGTTACAAAGTTACACCTCCGCTTCTCATTTCCCTACCGCTTCAGCTCAGCAATAATCAAACCTCTCCATTCTGAACCATGACTATTGTGAGTCCTTGGCATCACTGCTCAGGTGTGCTGAGACCTCAACAAGTGGATGTACCTGTTCCCCTTCCTAAGACAACTGGCCTTGTATTAGAGACAGATGGTTTGGGATTTCTGCCTTAGTTTTCAGTACCCTCACAGCCATCCGTCACTGTTATCCCATGAGACTAGCATTGAAGTCCTCAATGCAGTAAACATAGATTGAGCACCTGCTGTCTACTGGCCTCTCTGTATACAGGTGTTAGTAGGAGAGTTGTTCCTGATCCAGAAGAGCTTACAGATTACTGGGAATAACAACACAGATGTTGGGTTGAACTATGTAACTTAATAAATATAATTTTAATCTGATTACTTATATTTTCTTTTCACTTTGTTGACAAAGGAGTCTCTGAAGAGTGCAAATGATAAAGCACTTGACTACTAATTGAAAGTTTTAAACCCATCCAGATGTCCCTGGGAAGAAAAGCTTGGGGATCTGCTCCCAAAAGGTCACAGCCTTGGAGAACCCTATAAAACACACTTGCACTCGGACACTCCTGGGCTGTCGTGAGTCAGACTTAGTGGCAACTCTACTATGGACCCTATTATTACGGCTGTTTAGTGACTTTTGTTTTATAAGAGAACTTGAAGCAGAATGAAAGTGCAAGAGGTCAACGGTGGGAGACAGACACTGACTATGGCTGTGGATCAAAGATTGATTTTCTGGGCCTTCGAGAGGGAGTTTGGAAAAGAAGAGTACATCCCACTTTGGGGTGGGGGTTAGGGTGGAGCACTGGTTGCTCAATGAATTAAGCATCAGGCTGTTAATCAAAGGGTCAATGATTTAAAGGAAAATCAGCTGGTCAAGAGGAAAAAGAAGAAGCAATCTGCTTCCTTAAAGACTTACAACCTTGGAAGTCCTAATGCACAATTCTACTTTCTCCTATAGAGTTGGAATCTACTAGAATGCAGTGGGTTTGATTTTGAGCAAAAGGAGAAAAGGCTCCTGGTACCCATAGCATTTAAACAAGGTCTTTGGTCCTGGGTTTGGGCAAAAGGTGGACTGAGGATGACGTTTCTAGAAGGAGCGTAGAGCCTAAACAAATTAGTAGAAGGAAGAAAGTGCAGTGCTTGCCAATAGCATGCATTTTTATTTGGCTGGGGTGCCAGATGTAAGATGACAGATGTGGGATAGTTCATAACCCTAATTCTCATAACCCTAAGTCCTTATCATAGCTTTAACCAGCTAGGTTTACCAAGACTAACTATGAAATCCTGCTCTCAAAGGGTTGTTACCTCTGGAGTAAGTCAGGGTTCAAGTCCAGGGTCTACAGACCTGGAGTAAAAGAGGACCTAATGTAAATTATAGGTCACTATAAGAAGACCTGGAGTCCTGATGTGGTGCTGTAGGATAATGCATTGAAAGGCAGTCAGTTTGAATGATAAGATTATCAGTTCAAATCCACCATCTACTTCTCTGAAACTATATACAGGGTCACTATGAGTCAGAACTGACTCAATGGCGCTTAACAACAACAACAACAACAGTAAGAAACCCCGGTGGCACTGTAGGATAAGTACTGGACTGCTAAATACTAGGTCCAGCTGCTCCGTGGGAGAAAGATGAGACTTTCTGTTCCCGTAAAGATTTACAGCCTTGGACACCCTATAAAAGGTTGCTGTGAGTCAGGAGGAGTCCTAGTGTGTTGCTATAAGACAAGCACTGGACTTCTAACTATAAGGTTGGTAGTTCAAACACACCAGCTGCCCCTTGGAAACACTATACAGTGTCACTATAAGTCAGAACGGACTCAACGGCACTTAACAACAACAACAACATGAGTCCAAAAGTGACTCAACAGCACTGGGTTTGGTGTTCTAGTTTGAAAGAGGCCGTGGGGGGTGCATATAATTAAGCACTGGGCTACTAACCAAAATGTTTCAAATCCATCCAGAAGTGCTGTGAAAGAAAGGCCCAGCAAGCCGATTGTGAAAGGCCCTGGTTATTGAGGACCCAGTTCTAATGCTTGCCACGGTGATTGGTTTGATTGTTATTGTTCATGTGCAGGAGGATTCAGTCTCAAATGTATTGTAGATTAATAATAGTTCCATGCAAATATTTTTAGCTAATCTGCATTTGCTTGACAGTACCAAAAACATTTTTCACCAAGTACCTACTCAATAGATTATTTTGTCCTGACTCAGAGAAGATTGTCATCTGTCCATCATCTCCAATACACAAGAATTCCATTTCCAAAGCATGGTGATCTTCTTGTGGAACCTGGTTTTACCTGTTATGACATATGTGTGGTGCTGTGAGTTAATGCCCTGAACTGCAAAGTTGGTTTGAACCGCAGGATTGGCAGTTCAAGCTCACCAGTTGCTCCTCAGAAACCCTGTTCACAGGGTCACTATGAGTAGGAACTGACTAACAACAAGTATATATAATTATAATTTTATGCATGTAATTTTTCTCATTAAACAAATGATGCATACCTTATAAAAATGTATTAATGTAGAAGGAATGCAATTAAAATCATCCTAAAATCTTGTAACATAAGAATAACCAAAATTAGAAGGGCATCATGCTTGGTAAAGTGGAGGGTCAGCAAAAAAGAGGAAGACCCCCCAACAACATCTCATAGTGACCCTGAATAGGTTTTCCAACTGCCACCTTGAAGTTCAAATCGACCTTGTAGTCTAGTGCTTATCTTATACTAGGACTCCGCTTTCCTGCCACAGAACACTTAGGATGTTTCCAATCATATTCTGTCTAAACAAACAGTACAATAAACTTTCATATTGATGATCATGCTTAGTAATTTTCTTAGAATACAGTTTTAGAATTAGAATTGTCAAAAAAAATGCAGATTCTTTTCAATATCCTCCAGAAAGACTGCCTTTGGGGAGGATGAAAATGCCTCCATTTATGAAAATGATTTTGGGAAAGTGATTGATTTTGTCCAAGAGCATAAATGAGCACCGCATTCCAAGACTGCTCTAGTCTAAAGTGGGAAAATCCATGAGGTGAGAAGAAACACTTCCTAAGCTACTTGACCAACTACCTATAAAGTTTACATTTTATTTTTATGAAATACATCATCGAAGAGAATATGGATGTCTTCTCCTTTTGAGGGAAAGCAGCCACTTTATATTAAAGGTGTAAAGTGCCGTCTAGGCAGTCGCTGTGACTCATAACGCCCCTGTATAAGGGGATTTCCGAGGCTGTAAATCTTCACGGGAGTAGAAGGCCTCATCTTTCTTCCATGAATAAGAAAGTAGTGTCGTGAATTTTGACATATAGTTGTTTGAACTTCCACCTTTAACTCATAGGTTTTCAAATATCCCTGATGCAGACTTTTCAGCATGGTCATGCGAGCGGTTTCTGGAAACACTCTTTTTTCTGCCGGGGGGTGGGGTGGGGGGCGGGAAAGAAAATATCAATATTTGACTCAGCTCAAAAGTGACAACAATACTGAGGTTGGCCCAGGATCGGTCAGTGCTTCGTTCTGCTGTGCATAAGGTCGCTATGAGTCGGTACCTACTCGATGGCACCTTACAACAACAACAACAACATAAAACTCAGTGTATATTAACATTTTTTTTTCTAGGTTTTACTTGAGCTCTTTATTGAAGACAGACATATTCATCAAAAACCAACTAAAAGTTTTGAAAGAAACAAAAAAATTGACTTTATACATACGTCCCTTCTTTGTTTTATAATAATGAAGTAATGAAAAATGCAGATTTTGAATAAAATTCCTTTCCTGATGTGGTTCTGTAGGATAAGCACTGGACTGCTAACTGCAAGATCCATAGTTCAAGCCCACCAACTGCTCCTGGAAACCCTATTCAGGGTTGCTATAAGTTGGAACTGACTCCACAGCACTTGACAACAACAACATATACATAATTTTCAAAGATATTCAAAGGAACAGCAGGATAGGTAAGTGGCACAGTTATTTTTCCTTAGAAAATATGTGTACTGTTACGCTTTTGTGAATGTTAAGTACCGACGTATTTTCTAATCAATATTTTTTTAACAGGTTAACCTCATCTATGCTACCAACATGACATCAGTGTAGATGCTCGATTTGATCACCTGACTGAACTAATGCTTGTCAGGTTTCTCTACAGTAAAGTTCCTCTTTTGCTCCTCATATTCATACTCCCATCTTTGGAAGGAAGTTACTATGCACAGCTCACTCTTTAAGGAACCTCCTTGAGATCATAATTCATCTACATAAATTATCTGGCTACTGGTATGGCACTGTAGAATAAGCACTGGACTGTGAACCAAAAGGTAAGGAAGGAGTTCAAACCCACTAGCTGCTCCTCAGAAACCTGCAAAGGGTTGCTATGAGTTGGAATTGACTTGACAGCACTTAACAATAGCAACAACATAAATTATGTGAAATTGTATTATGTGTTGTCCCCCATTTATTTATTTTGTGCTATCATTTATTACGAATCGGGCTGCGAACCGCAAGGTCAGCAGTTCAAAACTACCAGCTGTTCCGCAGGAGAAAGATGAGGCGTTCTGCTCCCATAAAGATTTACA
>NW_006408560.1:10522429-10522966 GCF_000296735.1 Chrysochloris asiatica
TATATATATATCCAATTGCCCAATAATGTCAACATATTGGGTAAATAATTCATTCATCAACACACTCATAGTAATTACTTATTATATAGCAAGACTACTATCTCTCTGTCCATTTATAGTATTGTGGTGGCTTGCATGTTGCTCTATGCCGCTAGTATTTCAAATACCAGCAGCGGCAGCCATGGTGGACTGGGGTCAGTAGGGATTCCAAATTAAGAGAGATTAGTTTAGAAAAAAATTTCTGGTGATCTACATCCAAATATTAGCCAATGAAAACATTGTGGATCACAGCAAAGTATTGTCCCATATAGCACTAGAAAATAAGCCCCCTAGGTTAGAAGGCCACAAAATTAATTCAATCATACCAAAGATTGACAGCCTTGGAAACCCTATACAGAGTCGCTATGAATTGGAACCTACTTCATGGCACACTACCGCCACCACCACCAATGATCATGAAGACAACACAGGCCTGGGCAATGTTTCATTTTGTTGTGCAATTATATTTGTGGTAGCCATGAGTTGGAGACGACTTGA
>NW_006408560.1:10524748-10529784 GCF_000296735.1 Chrysochloris asiatica
AACAACAACATCATTCATTTATATCACTATGGACATAAGAATATTAAATGCATTTATTTTACACTTTGAGTTATAGTTCATCCAATATTATGCTATTTATTTTATTGTCCATAATATTCCATCTTTGGCAACTGAGAGCTCTCCCAATTGGTTCCTGCGTCTCTTTCACAGAATTTCACTGGTTTGGTTATTGAGCACTGCCATACTTTCTGGCACCTCAAGATGCTCTAGAATCATTTTGTATATTCTCTGCCCCAGACCTAGAAGCAGTCATTTCTCCAATGAGCCCTGGTTCCTATTTGGTGAATTTTGCTATTCTTATTAGAAACCAAGATCTGGGTTCTAGTTGCACTCATTGTTACTGGAGTATCATTGCGTCTATGAGCTCTCAACAGACAAAGCTTGAAATAAGTGTATATATACACAAAGGTCTGTCATTATTTCTATCTTCATCAACTGTATCTGTATTACGCTAAATGTAAGCTCTTACTGCCTCTCAAGTCTCTATTGGTATCACATGGTTTAGTCTAGCCTCTTTCTTTTGCTTATCTGTAACCTGCTACTCCAACAGTGAGAAATCTGACTCCAACCATTCACCACCACACAATTACCTATTTGTTCAATCCCAGCATACAAGTATGCTGTACTCTATTTTGAAACAAAATGATAAAATACCCAGGAGTTGGTACATGATGGATGAGCAACTTTTTCTTGGCTCTTGAGATTATGTAAGAATGTGCAATTCAGAGAAAACACTGAGTGAGCTAGAGTCACAGAATCTGAGTAAGAATGGGGGCAGAGTAAGTACAAATGCTTCCATGAAGATCAAGGGATAGAGTAGAAACACAGCATCATTTCATAAGGAACATAGCATCATCTCCATTCTCCAGAGATCATTTACCAGATATAGACTCTGCCCAGCTTCCTCTTTCTTCACCCTAATTTAAGAGTAAACAAGCCTTTATCATAGGGTCTGAACACAAAGTGTGGGATCATGAGCACTTTGTGTAAGGTCAGGTCAGGCTATTGGGAGTTTCCTTATTAATCAGGCCAGAAGGGAACATAGCATCGTGGTCACAAAACTACAAGTAGGAAGTCAGAAAAGGCTAGGGAACAGTCTGAAGGTAGATAAAGCTGACACATGTTCTATAAGAACCCTACATAGTTACTACTCCGCAGTCTAATGTTTGGTTTTGAGCTTCATGGCAGCTAGACTGTAATGAAAAAAATGGTCCTTTTCAAGTTCCTTTAAGAGAAGGATAGCCCTTTTGTACAATGAATTATAAAGGAAAGTATTTGTAATGATCAGCAACACACTAAACAACACAGTAGAGCAAATGCATCCATGGGTAGAGAACTGCTTTTGTTTTATTTTCCATGGACAAAAGGACATCACATTAAAATGCAATGCAATACTGGTCCTATGTAATCCAAGAATACAAGTGAGAGAAAGAGAAAAAGATGGCTAAAATCAAAAGTTCTCATAGGTCTGGTCTTAACTTGGCTCACAAAACCAAAACAACCCATTGTCATCAATGCAATTCAAACTCACATCTTGGGTCATAAAGGATTGCTATTTGCCCATAGGTGAAAAATGAACAATAAAAATTCCTTCAATATAGGGTTGAAATGATGCTAAAATCAGATAAAGGGGATCCAAGTAAATGGTTTCTTACTCCTCCATTGACCACCCTGCCCAGGCCTCAACTAGCATCTAGCTTACCCCCTGCTGCCTCTATTTTCTCTCCCCCCCCACACACACAAACACATTCTAGTTCCTAGACTTCTCTTTATAACAGTTCTTCCAGTTCTTCAAAGTCTCTGATTTTCCACTGATCCCCAATTCTCCTCAATATGCAATATGCCTGGACTTCTCTAGAGGGCACAGGGTGTCCCTGGACAGTACAAGTAGTTAGCGTGTTCTGCTACCAAATGAAAGACAGGTAGTTGGAGTCCACCTAGAGATACCAGAAGAAAAGTTTGGGAATCTGCTCTGAAAAAGCAGCCATTGACAACCCTATGGTGCACAGGTTTACTGTGACACACAGGAAGTCACTGTGAGTAAGAATCAAGTTGATGAAGTAGACACTGGGATAGTGTATATTACCTCCCCGATGTCTATAGGTGCCTCCTTCTTCTCTTTCTGACTGTGGGTCCTAGAAGTGCTATCCTTATCTCTGGCAGGTTCTCCTTGCCCTGCTTTCTTTGCTAGAGTATAGGTGGTTAACATATCTGAACCCAATGAAACCTCAGTCTTACCTGGATCAAGCATTAACTTTACCCACTTCTGTAGTGTCTGGTTCATTTGTTCTCACAGTTTACAGTTGAACTATCTTTCGAGAGTTTTCTTTTCCACCTTATAAATCTTACAACCTAGAAAGAATAATCGATATACAAGAACCATTCTCCAAATATATGATTCAAGTCAACCTTGAAATCTGGCTTAAGACATCTCAGTACCTGTTATCACAGATAGAGCCCCCCTTATGCATACCATGGATGGTTTTTTATAGGGGCTAGTGGTGGTCCTGCTGGTGGGGTTGAAGAGTGTTGTGAAACCAGCTTTTCCTGGTCACATGCTTTCTTTGTATTCATTAGTACTTATAAATCTTTGGCACAATAAAAAATAGGCTCTCATCATTGATGGACACTATTGTTGTTGTTAGGTGCCATCGAGTTGGTACCGACTCATAGTGACCCTCTGCACAACAGAATGAAACACTGCCTGGTGCTGGGCTAACCTCACTATACTGTTGTTGTTGTTGTTATGTACCATCGAGTCGGTTCCGACCCATAG
Source organism: Chrysochloris asiatica (assembly GCF_000296735.1). Lineage (NCBI taxonomy): Eukaryota > Metazoa > Chordata > Mammalia > Afrosoricida > Chrysochloridae > Chrysochloris > Chrysochloris asiatica. The sequence goes on from NW_006408560.1 coordinate 10,527,546, forward strand.
CGACCCTGTACAGGGTTTCCAAGGGTGTAAATCTTTATGGGAGTAGAAAGCCTCATCTTTCTCCCGTGGAGCACCTGGTAGTTTCGAACCGCTGACCTTAAGGTTCGCAGCCCGATTCGTAACCACTACACTACCAGAACTCCCTATACTAGCCAACTAAAAATAAGAAGAAGAAGAACAGCAACCTATATTTATACAGAGCTTGCTATGTATCAAGCACTCTGCTAAACACTGTATGCATATTACTCATTTAATTCTCACAACAACTCCATGAAGGAAATATAAATGTTATCACCATTTTACAAATGAGCAACTATGGCATAGAGAGGTCATGTGCCAAGGCTAATGCTGTACAACTTAGTAAGCTAAGAAACCAAGACTCATAGCCAGGTGATCTAATCCCAGACACTAGTCACTGAAACACTATGCTGTGCCCCCAAGAGTGTGGAACAGGAGTGAATATGCTCTCTCCTTGTTATCATCCTATGTCCCTTCTTCTTCCCCCAAGCATGAACACTGGGTTGGAAATCAACTGGCCACATGTTTACTCCTGATTCAGCCATTATTTAGCTTTGTGACGGAATAAGACAATTTCTATAATATTCGAGCTCTCACTTGTAAAATGAAAGTATTGTTATTTTTATGTGCCATCGAGTCAGTACTGATTCATAGCAATGCTATGCACAACAAAACAAAACACTGCCTGGTCCCACGTAAATGTCACAACCATTCCTACATTTGAGCCCATTGCTACTATCACTGTGCCAATCCATCTCATTGGAGCTCTTCCTCTTTGTCTCCTACCATCCACTTTACCAAACATGACATCCTTCTCCAGGGATTGGTTTCTCCCAATATATGTCCGAAGTATGAGACACAAAGTCTGGCCATCCTGGCTTCCAAGGAGCATTCTGACTGTACTTCTTCCAACACAGATTTTTTTATTCTTTTGGCAATCCATGGTACTTTTAATACTCTCCTCCAACACCAAAACTCAAGCTCACCAATTCTTCTACAGTCTTCCTTATTCACCGTCCAACTTTCATATGCATATAGAATTATTGAAAATACCATGGCTTTGTCAGGTGCACCTTAGTCCTCAAACTGACATCTTTACGTTTGACGTGTTAAAGTGGTCTTGTACAACACATTTGCCTAATGCAATATGTCTTTTGATTTCCTGACTGCTGGTTTTATGAGTGTCGATGGTTGATCCAAGCAAATTGAAGTATTTGACAACTTCAATTTGTTCTCCATTTATATTGATGTTGTTTATTGGTCCAGTGGTTAAGATTTTTGTTTTCTTTACATTGAGGTGAAACCCATACAGAAGGCTGTGTCTTTGATCTTCATCAATAAATATTTTAAGTCCTATTCACTTTCAGCAAGCAAGGTTGTATGCTTCGCAGAGGTTGTTAATGAATCTTCCTCCAATCCCATTGCCACGTTTTTCTTCTTATAACCCAGCTTCTCAGATTATTTGCTCAGCACACAGTATGGTGAAAGAATACAACCCTGGTACATATTTCCTAATTTTAAACCATTCAGTGTTCCCTTGTTTTGTTCAAATAACTGCTTCTTGGTCAAGGTACAGGTTCCTCATGGACAAAATTAAGTGTTCTGGAATACTCATCATCCTCAATGTTGTCCATAGCTTGTCATGATCCACACAATTGAAAGCCTTTGCATAGTCAATAAAGCACAGGTAAACATCTTTCTGATATTCTCTGCTTTCAGCCAAGATGCAGCTGACATCAGCAATGATATCCCTTGTTCCATGTCCTCTTCTGAATCTGGCTTGAATCTCTGGAAGTTCTCTGTAAATGTCTGGTTGCAGCTGCTTTTGTATTATCTTTAGAAAAATTTTACTTGCATGTGATATTAATGATATTGTTAGATCATTTTTATATTCCATTGGATAACCTCTTTCTGGAATGGTCACAGATATGAATTTCTTCCAGTCAGTTAGCCAGGTAGCTGTCTTCCAAATTTCTTGCCATAGGTGAGTGCTCCAGTGCTGCATCTGTTTGTTGAATGATTTCAATTTGTATTCCATCAATTCCTGGTGCCTTGTTCTTTGCCAATGCCTTCAATGCATCTTGGACTTCTTCCTTCAATACCATTGGCTCTTGATTATATGCTACCTCTTGAAATGGTTAAACATTAACCGTTTCCTTTTGGTACAATGACTGTGTATATTCCTTCAATCTTCTTTTGATTCTTTCTGCATTATTCAATA
>NW_006408560.1:10533168-10586970 GCF_000296735.1 Chrysochloris asiatica
GTCTCTACCCAGGTTCGCAGGAGTCTATTGAATGCTGTAGGGCTTAGCTCGCAGCTTAAATGCTGTTTTTCCCTCACTTCACCTTATCAGTGACCAACATGGTCACCAATCAGAGCACATGTCTGCTCATGTATTCACATTGAGTCTTAGTCTTGGAAGGAGGTTTGCCCTGAGGGGACCCTAACACTTGCCTTGATGTCTCCTGGGCAAGCAACTTGCTTGTTTTTGTAATAATCAGTCAGACTGCCATTATTGTTTTGTATTTTTCCTGTAGTCTTTCTTTCAAGAAGTATCTTCTGTTCTTCTAGCTGCTCCAGGATGGTCTGCTTGTCCTTTCCAGTGGAAACTTCCCACCTCAGAAGATTCTGGATGCAGTTCAGGATTCCACCTATGGTCTTACGTAATGCAGAGGTTCCACAGGAAGCCTCCTTCACTGGGCACATTGTAGCTCCCCTTTAGGTATTCCAATCAATTATAGGCTGAAAGCAGACTTTACAAGCTTTCTATGGTGATATTTCTGGCTATTCCTTTCTCTCCCCCTTGTTGTTGTTGTTGTTAAGTGCTGTCGAGTAGATTCCGACCCATAGCGACCTTGTACAGGGTTTCTGAGGCTGTAAATATTTACGGTAGCAGAAAGCCTCATCTTTCTCCCATGGAACAGCTGGCAGTTTTGAACTGCTGACCTTAAGGTTTGCAGCCTGGTTCATAGCCACTAAGTTACCAGAGGTCCCCCTTAAGTGTCTATTTTATAGTGGTATGCCAGGGAAACCAAGATTCAAATGACAGCCAAGCATCTTAACATTATTTTCCCCCTTTTGCCCAATCCAACCATGTCTCTATCCCTGTATCCCAGAGCCCTGTTGTTCCAAGGCTGTACATACATCATTGTTTACCTCTGCCCCACTTAGCCCATTCAAACCTGCCTAATTGTTTTCCCATCCACCTTGTTCTTCCATGCCCCTTCCCCTTCTTGTGTATTGTCCCCCTGCCTAGCACCCAAACTATCCTGTGTGTATTCTCTACCTTGTGCTCAACAATTAGCTTTTGAGATATTATTCTCATTTGTTTAATATTTGGTTTCATACATTTTTGGATGAAAATGTCTATGAGAGCAGTCTAAAAAGGAACAACTGCTTTGTAAGGAATGACTTACCCAACTATATGCTTTTTAATTTAGGCCAGAAAGCACATTATTCAGCCTGTGAGAGAGGGATGGGAACAGGTAGTAGAAAACTGCACTGGATGTTTGCTAATGTCCTCTCCCAGATTGAATCATTTTGTGAGTTGCCCGTGAACACAAGAGGAGACACAAGGAAGGTAGCAGGAAACTATGAAGCTGCTGATACCTGAGTGTTCTACAGACTGGCTATGGTTCTATCAGAGTCCTGATGTGGTGCTGTAGGATAAGCAGTGGATTGCTAACCACAGGGTCAGTGGTTCAAACCCACCAACTAGTCCTCAGAAACCCTATACAGTGTGTCTATGAGTCACAGTTGACTTAACAGCCTTTAACAACAAACGAAAACAACATAATCTATGGGACTACTATTAAAACATTCCTAGACTGTGGGTCCTAAACAAGGCATAATTACCTGGGGAATATTTAAACAATGCAAAATGCTTAGGGCCTAGTCCTTGGAGCTTATGATTCAAGCCTTAGTTGGGAATCAGGAATCTGCATGTCAAAATTGCTTCTCATATGCCTCAGATGCTCAGCCACGATTTAGAAGCTCTGACCTATAAACTGTGCCAAGAGAAAGACTAAAATAATGGATTCCAACTTCCATATCATTCCTTGCTGGGTTGAGGCTATTGCTCTGGAACCTAGAAACTGTGATTTGTAGTTACTTTTGTTGTTGATGGTGGTGGTGGTTGCCATCAAGTTGATTCTGACTTATAGCGACCCCATGTGTGCAGAGTAGAACTGTCCCATAGAGTTTTCAATGGCTGTGAATTTTAAGAAGCATAGAGCCAGGCGTATCTTCCCAGGTGTTTCTGGGTGTATTCAGTCTGCCAATGTTTCACTAGAATACTTAATGGTTTATGTCCTTTAGGGACTTCTAAACTGTTCAAGCTTCAGTTTTTCATATGTTATAATATGCACCTTGCAGAGTTGTTAAGAAAAGAAAACAGAGTGTGTGAAACAGCATACAACTGTGTGGGATGTGAGGGCTCTCCTGTATGGTCACCTTCTCTACAAGCTTGAAGTGCTTAGTACATTGTTCACGAAGTGGCCTAGCTGGAGGAGGGTCCTCATCTCCCAGACTAGGGCATAGGACCAGAAAGTCTGAGCAGCTTGCTCAAGGTTTCTTAATGTCTGCCTCTTTGTGTTCTTAGAATTTGAATTCCCACTCTTCCTAGATTAAGATGACACTATTGATGTACCATCTACTGGATATAGGTTTTTAGGTGAAGTATGGTGGTGAAAGGGATTTACTGTCCCTGTCTTTTGTCCTATGATGTGCTATTCACAGGATGAAGGCTATAATCTTCTGGGTTATATCTTTTTGCCCAGTGGAGAGAAAGATGGTGAAGTCATTAGCATGGGGCCATTCATTGTATTACAGAGAAGCAGCCTCTAAGAATGGAAGGTGATGGATCCATGGAGCAGTTCTACCAGCTTCAATGATAGGGACCTGCCTCAAACACCAGAAGGAAGAGGTAAAGTTAATTACACAGAAGGAAGAAAGAAAGCCCTGTTGTCATGGATTTTAGTTTATTGGAAAGTTTTAGAAATATCTTCTTGGGAGCATTATGTGGACAAAAAGTCTAGGCACAATGAAAACTCTTCATGCAATTGTCTTAGGACTAAAAAGCATCATTTGATGGTGACATTTGTAAATACAAGTCCTTAATAAAATGTTTTCATTACTTTCCCATTCAATGAGGTCAAATGAGGAGCTAGGTTGGAACTTAGGAACCAAAGAGGGAGTCATTACATGTGTCACATAGGAGAAAGATCACTATGGCTCTGCTATACATGAAGAAGCAGTAAGTCAACTAAGTTTTCCTATGACCTAGAGCAGCAGCAAGGAGCCCTGATAGTGCAAACATGTAAGCACTTAGCTGCTAGCCAATAGGTTAGTGGTTTCCACTCTGTGGCCCTATGGGAGAAAGATCTGGTGGACTACTTCTATACACATGACAACCAGGAAAACTCTGGGGTAGTTATACTCTGTCATATGGGGCCACTATGAGTCAAAAATGAGTTGGTAGCACCTAACAACAAGTACCAAGTTGTTGATATTACATCAGAGATCAAGAGGTGAAGGAAACACCAACTTCAATTTTACAAGTGAAGAGATTGAGGCCCATAAGATGCACAGTGGGCAGTGTGAGCTTCTTCATTCCAATGGAGTTTTCTGCATGTGAAGATTTTAGAGAAAAGATGAGCTATCGTTGGTGTGTATTCCCTAATCCCACAGGCATGAGGCTGAGCATCCAGGGAATACCTGGGCTGTAATAAGTGATGATGATATTATTGTAACTACAGCCTACAAAGCACCTACTGAATGCCAGATACTGTGCTGGTTTCTTTGCTCACAGTGTTTGTTTTATCCACCATATTATACCTGGTGGGTCTGCGTCTTTATCACAAGCTAAACATATAGAGTAGGGAGGTTGTCTCTTAAGGCCACCTGTAGATGTGATGTAAGTGTTCTATGCTGAGAAAGTTCTATCCAGCAAATGAGATGAGAACAAACCCATGGGGCCAGGTTGTTGAATATGGGTCCAGAGAAGCACAAGCAGCATCACTCCCTCGGTGACCCAGTTATGAATCCCATTACCCCCAGAAGGACCATGAATCCTTTCCAAGAGCTGTTTGGCATGGTCAGAGTCATATTTTCTGCCCTCCCACTGGCATTCTGACTCACAGGAGGGCTATTCAAGGATCTGGTTGCTCAGGCAGAAGGGAGCTCCTTGTTTTCCTTTCTTTCATCACCTAGGAATGAGTTTGATAAGAATCTTATGCATGCCAACACCTGCCAGGTTGGAACCTCACCCTCTTATTAAGGGAAACACCCAGGATAGTCAGGAATCTGTAGTGTCCTGGAATCCTCAGGCAGGCAGGAGGATGAGGAAGTGCTTGAGTAGATGAGAGCAGAGTCCAGGAATGCACAGTTGTGTCCAGACAGCCCAGGCCAAGCAAAGACCTTCTAATCACATCTCAACTTGTCCCCTTCTCTACAAGCACATCAGTGAAAAGTTCTACTCTGACCCTCACGTAAAACTTCTAGCCTGGCCATTCACCACAGACTTCAGCCTCTTAAGTGACAAAACAAGGCAACTAATGCTACCTGCATCAAGTAATCCTTCTAAAATGTAAATCTTCATATGTCTCTCACATGTTTAAATGGTCATGCTATTGTTGTTAAGTGCCTTCATAGATGCCTCAATTGTCTCTGATCAAACTTTTTAAACAGTATGACCTTGTTTCAAATCATGCACTAGCCTCTACTATATAAAACAGAGTCCTGGTGTGCCACTATTGGACAAGCACTTGACTGAAAGGTCGGTTTGAACCATGAGGTCTGCAGCTTAAACTCACCAGCCACTCCTTGGAAACTCTATGCAGGGATCTCTATGAGTTGAGACCAACTCAATGGCACTTAACAACAGCTACAACTATATAAAACAGTGTATTACTCTAAGGCAGCAGGGGTGGATGGAACACCTAAATCATTGTCTGCTCAGGCTTCCCCTCCCAGGTATCTCAAATAGTCAACGATTTAAGATTAATGCTATTTGAAATGGGACTGGCAGTGATTAATTTGTAAACCAATAGCCATCAAATCATTAAGGTTAAAGTCATGCAACAGAGGATGGAAACCTCTTAATATGCAAAGCCCTTCTTTTTTGTCCAACCCCATCTTCTACCTTTTGTTCTCATATATCTAATACATGGTCATTCTCTGTTTCCAGAACAGACGAAGCTCTTTACTGTCTCTGCAACTTTGTATATGTTCTTTTTTTGGAATACCAGATTTCCCCTCAAACCCTGACTTTCTCCTATTCATCTTTCAACAGTATTGAGGTTGGCCCAGGATCTGGCAGTGTTTCATTCTGCTGTGCATAAGGTCGTTATGGGTCGGTACCAACTCGATGGCACCTAACAACAACAACAACAACAACAGAAAGGTGTTTCTGTTAGGATAAATCATTTCTCATTATTGAATTAGCAGTTCCTTAATAGTATTAAATCAATACAAAAGAACAATGCTTCCATTTTTAAATATATATTTTTGTGGGGACCTTTGCTGGGAAGGGCCATGGTTTTGCCTACCTCTGCAGATCTGGGCTTTAATCTTTCACCTTCTCATTCAGGAGCGTTACAGTCAGGCAAAAGCCACATACCTACACAACACTCTGCCTTGGTACTAGACAAGATGATAAATAAGGAGTGCCTTCTAATAAGTGCAATGCACTGAATAGACTATGTGGAGTTTTTCTCTCATGGTGTGGCTTGCCTTTAAATAAGTCACGTCCTCACATCCTCACACACCAGCCATCATCTCTTCCCTTCTCACCCAGTTCACTACCACACCCACCTCTAGTTAAAATATGCCCAAGAAAAAGAACAAACCAGGGAAGGCAGCACTCTGGGCTCAAATTCTGCTTCCTGGAGAACTGATACACATAAATACAATCACACACTTGAAGATACACTTGAGACCATTTTCCCAGGACACATAACAAGAAGTGGTAAAACGTGGACCAGAGTCCTGACTTCCGTTGCAGTGCTCTTGAGGCTGACTCCATCATAGAAACTTCCACCACACACTTGTCCCGTATAGCCTCTGCTGGCCTGCTCTTCTAAGGCATTCTTTCTCAAGCTGTGAAAGTGAAAGCAGGGGACGCCTTTGCCTCAGCCACAAATCAAGGTTGACGATACAAAGATCTAGAGAAATGGAGTAGGAATCATCATTAGACATGAATTGCTCCTCTTATGTAACACAAGAAGTCATGAGAGATGGTGCTGGCGTAAGTAGGTTTGAAGACTTGGTAGTGGAAAATTGGAATCACCAGTTAATTCCTTTCCCCTCTAACCTAGAGTGTTTGTCTATTCTGCTGGAATGATTTTCATTCTACAGATTCTATTTGCTTCATCAAGTAGTGGCAATATCATCTATCTAGAGGCAGTGGTGAAGGTTTGGAAGGTACAAGAGATATACATGATATGTGCACAGAAATGAATGCAGATAACTATATGAAGATTGCTAAGCAGTTTTTTCAGCCCAGTCCAAAAAGGAGATCATGATTTTATGATGATGCCCAAGTGCTTTCTGTGCTCCTTTATGTTTGTGAAGGGAGAAAGCAGAGTCTAGTGGATGGAAACAAACAAGTTGAGAAGAAGGAGCTATGATTAGGGGAAAAAAAAGGTGTCTGCATTCGTGATCTCAGAGAATTAGGAGAACCAACCTCTAGTTCTGACTCTGCACTTCTTTGAGCTTCTCCTTTGTCTTCTCTCGCCCTCAGTCCCCTTGCCTCTGTATGGAGGGTAAGACGTAGCCTAAAACTTTTCTTCCATCTGGGCCTGTAATGCTACATCATTGGTCAATGTTTTAAGCACGCTGGTATCTGAACTAGGTACACTAAGTCCTCTGTAGTGGCCTGTTCGTGCTTTGATTATTAGTTGCAAAACTTTTTAGAAAACATACAGAAATCCACACCCTGGGCTGATCTTGTGACTTCAGATTTTCTGCTCATTCATGCTTTGGATTCGTCCAGCAACCTTGTTTTCAATCTCCAAGCTATGTCATCATAAATTCCCTTGTAAATCACAATTTTCTTATCTTTATGTAAATATGTTCAGAGTATATGGAGGGGACGGTTGCTCATAAGGATCTGATAATGACCCAGAGAGACCAAGTGACAGAATGACAGGGCTACTGGAATGCGGGAAGTTAGTTGTCATCACAACCACCTGGTTGAAAAACAGCTTTCACATCATCCATGGCTCATCACTTGAGTTGTGAGTAGAATATGTATAAAAGACCTCAGCTCATTTGTCTCTTCACTTCATTTGAATTGTCCATCAAAAAGGTAAGTGCTATTACTGATTTTTGGGATAGTTGTGACTACTGCATCTCAGTTGAATGGAACAAAGAATAGGTTGAAGGAAAAGGTAACTAACTGGTAATTCCAAGTAGATCAGCTCATCACAGCATGGCAATTATGTTAACTAGAGATTGGGGAGGTCACAGTTGGAGGGAGAGAGGAGAGAGGACTAAAGAGTAAGATTTACACGAAAGCACACGAGGCAAGAAAAGGGCAAAGGAAGATGGTAGAGGATGGTGGTGTATTTATGGACTGAAGTTTTAGATGCTTGGCCTAGAAACATGTCTTCTTCAGTGCATAAATTAGAGGGGATGGTAAAAATAAGATTTGGGAAGCTAGGACCTTAAGCTTCTGCCTTTGGAGTCAGGGATCTTAAAAGAACCAGGACAGGTAGAAAATGGTGTTATTATATTTTAACTTATTCAATGCCTGATTTCTCCTATGGCAGGAAAGCAGGAGTACCTCACTTTAACTATGTTAAAGAATTAGAGAACCAATTACAGAATGTAGGTTCTGTAGAAAAAAATATTCATAGAAACAAGATTTCTATTCAACTGGGTTTTCAAAATGTCTGCTTTGCTTTTCAGATTAACTGAACTCTATCCAAGATGTCCTACCAACAAAACAATCAGAAAAGCAAGCTCCCTGCTAAGCAGATCTCCAAATGTCAACTCAAGCACACTCTGCAGGCTCCTCAGGCTCTGGCTCCATGCCCTGCTCCATGCCCTGCTCCATGCCCTCCTCCCGCCCCCTCCTTCCATCTCCCTAGTGTCTGTATTTCTGGCCTTGAAAGCAACTGCTGTCTTGTTTCTCACCGGTTTCCACGAGTCTGTTTGGACCCCTGTGAATCTATTTGTTGCGATGACTCTGAGGACTGCTGTTGACCCGACACCTTTGAGGAGCCAAAGAACTACAGCCAATGGCCAACTTCAAATTGATGTCTTTGCTCTTTCTCACACCCTCCCTACCTAATCTTCCCGTTCCTGAACTAAACTGCATTGCAGGTGGTGGAGTCCACTTCTCTGCTAAGAACCTTGATTTTCTCACCTTGCTCTGTGCCTTAGACCAAAGAAGCTTGAATGCTGGAGAAAACTCTACTTCCAAATTCCCCATCAGTGTGCAACAATAAAATGTGTCTTTACTGGTACTCCGAGCTTCTTGGTGTTTGTTGATCCCTCTAGCATCAAGTCTCGATTCAGTAAGCAAAGTCCCAGAATAAGTTACCCATATGAAGAATCTCAGCTGAATTAGACCCAGGGTCTGAGTCATCTGAGAGGTCTGTGAAAAGCAAAAGATGCAGATCGGGGGAGTGGGAGATGTTTCCAACAGACAAAAATCCCTGCCCCCTTGCTGCTGCTGGAGTTGCCACCATCACAGAGGTTTCTTCTCGTTCCTTAAGAACACGGTTTCGGAGGCCCAGAATCCTGTTTCCAGGGCCTTCTAATTCAGGACAAATACATACCTGGGAAGGAGGTCATACATAAGTACCTAGATCTGTAGTTCTTAGATCTTCTTTCAAAAAGCCATGAAAATTACTCTTCTTGAATCTCCCATGACTGCATTCCTGACTCCATCTCCTCACCCAGGAGGAAGACTCAGTTTGGAATCTTCACAGTTGCCCAGTTAGCACAATACCCATGGGAGACCTTGTGGTCTTGGTTTTTCTCTCCACCCTTCTGCCTTCCTTTCCTTGTCAATTCCGTGAGACTAATTACATGGGTTTGGAATATGTTCTTGGAGCGCTGTCTTTCAAGTCCAATGCTGTTTGTCCACTATCTCAAACTACAGATTTTAACTGTAGTAACGAAACACTTATTGTTGTTAGATGCAATTGAGTCAGCTCTGAATCATAGGGAACTTATGCACAAGACAATGAAACACTGCCTAATCCTAGGCTATCCTCACAATTGTTGCTACACTTGAGCCCCTTGCTGCTGCAACCATATTAATCCATCTCATTAAGGGTCTTCCTCTGTTTCACTGACACTCCACTTAACCAAGAATGATGTCCTTCTGCAGGGACTCCTGATAAAATGTCTCAAATGCGAGAGATGAAGTCTTGTTATCCTGACTTCTAAGAGGCATTCTGACTGTACTTCTTCCAAGACATATTTGTTTGTTCTTCTGGTAGTCAGTAGTACTTTAAATACTCTTCTCCAACACCATAACTCAAATGCATCAATTATTCTATAGTCTTCCTTATTCATTGTCCAGCTTTCACATGCACGTGAGGCTACTGAAAATACCATGGCTTGGTTTAGGTGCACCTTAGTCCTTAAATTGACAGCTTTGCTCGTGAACACCTTAAACAGGTCTTGTGCAAGAGATTTGGTTAATACAGTTATGTCATTTGATTTCTTGATTGCTACATGCATGAGTGTTGATAGTGGATTGAAGCAAAATGAAGTCTTTGACAACTTCAATCCTGTCTACATTTATCAAGATGTTATTTACTGGCCCAGTTGTGAGACTTTTTGTTTTCATCAACAACCCATACTGAAGGCTGTGTGGTCTTTGATCTTCATCAGTAAGTATTTTTAAATCCTCTTTGCTTTCAGCAAGCAATGTTGTGTCATTTACAAATCTCAGGTTGTTAATGAATCTTCCTTCAATCCTGATGCCACCTTCTTCTTTATATAATCTAGCTTCTTGGATTATTTGCTCAGCACACAGATTGAATAAGTATGGTGAAAGAATACAGCCCTGACACACACCTTTTCTGATTTTAAACCATTCAGTTACCCCTTGTTCTGTTTAAACAACAGTCAAAAGACTATGTATAGACTCTTCATGAGCCCAATTAAATGTTCTGGAATATCTATTCTTTGCAATGTTATCCATAGTTTGTCATGATCCACACAGTCAAAGGCTTTGCATAGTAATCTTTCTGGTATTCTCTGCTTCAGCCAAGATCCATCTGATTCTGCAATGATAGCCCACATTCCAAATCCTTGTCTAAATACAGATTGAACCTCTGGCAGTCCTGTGTTAATGTACTGTTGCAGCCATTTTTGAATGATCTTTAGCAAAACCTTACCTGCATTTGATATTAATGATATTGTCTTATCGTTTCTGCATTCCATTGGATCACCTCTGTTCGGAATGGGTTCAAATATGGATCTCTTCCAATCGGTTGGCCAGGTAGTTGCCTTCAAATTTTTTGACATAGATGAGGGAGTGCCTCCAGTGCCACATGAGATTATTGAAAATTTTAAAATTTGTATTCCATCAATTCCCAGAGCCTTGTTCCTTGACAATGCCTTTAATGTTCCTTGCATTTTTTCCTTCAGTACCATTGGCTCTTGATCATCTATTACCTCTTGAAATGGTTGAAAACAGACCATTTCATTTTGGTACATTGATTCTGTGTATTCCTTTCATCTTCTTTTGATGCTTTCTGCATCATTCAATATTGTGCCCATACAAGCTGTTAATATAGTGCCCGTTGTTGTTGTTGTTAAGTGCCATCAAGTCAGTACCAACTCATAGCGACCCTATGTACAACAGAATGAAACACTGCCTGGTCCTGGGCCAACCTCACAATTGTTGCCACATCTGAGCCCATTGATGCTGCCACTTGGCCAATCCATCTCGCTGGGGGTCTTTCTCTTTTTCTCTGACCCTCCACCTTATCAAACATGGTTCCTCCTGACAATAAGTCCGAAGTATGAGAGATGAAGTTTGGCCATCCTGGCCTCCAAGGAACACTCTGGCTGCACTTCTTCCACAACAGAACTGTTTGTTCTTTTGGAAGCCTATGGCACTTTCAATATTTTCTTCCAACACCATAACTCAAAAGCATCAATTCTTCTATCGTCCTCCTTATTCACTGTCCAGCTTTCGCATGCATATGAGTTTATTTAAAATACCATGGCTTGGGTCAGACACACTGTAGTCCTCAAACTGACATCTTTGCTCTTCAACACTTTAAAAGGTCTTGTGCAACAGATTTGCCTAATGCAATACGTTGTTTGATTTCCTGACTGCTGCTTCCTTGAGTGTTGATAGTTAATCCAAGAAGAATGAAGTTTTTGACAACTCAATCTTTTCTCCATTGATAAGAATGTTGTTTATTGGTCCAGTGGTAAGGATTTTTGTTTTCTTTACATTAAGTTGCAACCCATACCAAAGGCTGTGCTCTTTGATCTTCATCAGTAAATATTTTAAGTCCTCCTCTTTACTTTCAGCAAAAAAGGTTGTATCATCTGCATATTGCAGGTTGTTAACGAGTCTTCCACCAATCCTGATGCCACGTTTTTCTTCATGTAGCCCAGCTTTTCGGACTATTTGCTCAGCATACAGGTTGAATAAGTATGGTGAAAGAATACAACCCTGTCACACACGTTTCTTAATTTTAAACCATTCAGTGTTCCCCTGTTCTGTTCGAACAACTGCCTCTTGGCCCATGTACAGAGTGCTCATTAGTGCTATTAAGTGCCCATACAATCTGTCAATATTTCAAGTTGAGGTTTGAATTTTTTATTCAGTTCTTTCAGCTTGAGAAATGCTTAGCATGTTTTTCCCTTTTGGTTTTCTAACTCTAAGTCTTTGAGCAGTTCATTAAAATACTTGGCTTTGTCCTTTCAAGCTGCCTTTGAAATTTTCTTTTCAACTCTTTTATCTCATTTCTTCCTTTTGCTTTAGCATCTCAAGCAAGAAATCAAGTTTCTTCTGACATCTGTTTGGGTCTTTTACTTTTTTCCTGTCTTATTGAACTTTTGTTTTCTTCCTGTATGATGTCCTTGTTGTCCTACAATTCTTCTGGTCATCAGTCATTAGTGTCTATTGCATCCAATCTGCTCTTGAGAAGGACTCTAAATTCAGGTAGGATCTGTCCTCATGGATTTGTTTTAATTTCCTTCAGCTTCAGCCTGAATTTTCATATGAACAATAATGGTCTGTTCTACAATTGGTCCCCGACAGTTGTTTGGATCATGATATTGAGTTTTTCCACTATTTCTTCTCTTCCCAGAGAAGCCAGTCAATTTGATTTCTGTGTATTTCATCAATTGAGGTCAATGTGTATAGTCATATTTTATGTTGTTTTTAAAATGTTATTTGCAATGAATAAGTCATTGGTTTTGTAAAATCCTATCATTGGTTTTATAAAATCCATCGTTTCTATCACCGAGGCCATGTTTTCAAGTTTTGATTCTTCTTTGTTTACTACCTTCACATTTCAATCATCAGTAATTATCAATGTATCTTGATTGCATGTTAGATCAATTTCAGACTGAAAAAGTTCATTAAATTCTTCAATTTCATCATCACTGACTTTAGTGGTTGGTGTGTAAATTTTAATTAATAGTGGTATTAACTGGTTTTCCTTGTAGGCCTATAGATATTATCCTATCACAGACAGCACTGTACTTCAAATAAATCTTGAAATGTTCATTTTGATGATGAATGTGGCACAATTTGTCATTCCTGGCATATTAAGCCATATGATTTTCAGATTCAAAATGGTCAATAACAGTCCATTTCAGCCTACTAATTCTTAGGATATCAATCTTTATGCATTCAACTTCATTTTAAACAACTTCCATTTTTCCTAAATTCATACTTCATATGTTTCTTTTTCTGATTATTAATGGGTGTTTACAGATGTTTCTCCTTATTTTGAGTTGTGTCCTTTTAGCAAATTAAAGTCCCAAAACTTTACTCCATTTGCATCATCCCAGTCAATTCTCCTTTGTGGAAGCAGCTCTTCCCCATCACATTTTGAGTGCCTTCCAACCTGAGGGGCTCATCTTCTGGCATTATATCTGACAATATTTTTATGTTATTCATAATGTTTCATATTCTGGTACTATATCTGACAATGTACCATTGCTATTCACAAGATTTTCAGTGGCTAAATATTCAGAAGTAGTCTGCTACAGTGCTAAATAGTTTCTGATCTTAGCAATGAAAATAAGGAATAACATTTGAAGAGACAAGAAGACTTTAAGATAAATGACTTGAATGTCTGATAGAACATCATGTGAATGGTGCCTCGTGGGGCTGTGCAGAGCATGGTGAATACAGCAATATGCAGAGGCCATGATGGTTGTTGCAGGTAAGTGCTGTAGATGCAGTTCGACTCACAATGACCCCATATAGGATTTCTTAGGAGTGGCTGGTAGATTTGAATTAAAATATGACCTTGAATATATCCCACCTGAATTTAGAGACCAAGTCTATAACAGATTTAATGCTTTAGACACTAATGACCAAAGACCAGAAGAAATCAAGAACATCATACAAAAAGAAAGAGGTCATTTAAAAGGCAGGAATGAAAGAAAAGACTAAACGGATACCAGACAATACTGTGATGCTTCCTCTTGAGTGTAGAAAAGCAAAAGCAAATGGAAGAAATGAGAAAGTAAGAAAACTGGAAAGAAAATTCAAAATGGCAGCTCAAGAACACAAAATCAAGTATTAAAATAAAATGTGGAAAGATCTGCAATTAGAAAAAAAGCAAAATGGAAGTATAGCATTTCTCAAACTGAAAGAATTGAAGAAAAAATTTTTGCATTAAGGTATATTTTTCTTCACAAATGCTATGAACAATGGATCACTGGAATATTAAAGGCATTCACAGCTTTTAATTCTTAGCATACAGCCTGCATTTAAGAACATAGCATGTCCATGCAGAGAAAGCCAGGAAACTTGATAAGTTATCTGAACCCAGGGCCAAACCCAAAACCAAAACTATCTGACTGGGAGCAACGCTATATGACAGAGTAAAATTGCCCATAGGGTTTCTGAGGCTAAGGAAACAGATGACCACATCTTTCTCCCACAAAGCCACTGATGGGTTAGATCTGCCCACCTTTCATTGAACAGCGCCAGGCACATGACCTTTCATCTGGGCACTAATTAATTCACTTATAGAACTTTTGTTTAATTCTTGGCATGTTGAATGTTATCTACTGGATGAAAAGTAACTCATCAAAGCAATTTATCTTATATTTCAATATCCACATATACTTGAAACTTTACTCAATATTTATGAAACACTAAGTCTTGGTGTGGCACCATGGTATAAGCACTCGACCTCAAGGTCGGTTTGAACTGCAAGATTGGCAGTTCAAACTCACCAGCCTCCTCTGAAACCCTATACAGAATCTCTATGAGTCAGAACTGACTTGACGAAGGCACTTATAACAAAAATAACATCTGTAAATAATACATGCACTTTTATTATCAGTGAATTCTCCATACGTGGTGCAAGGCTGTAAGGATAAGCACCGGACCACAAGATCGGCAGTTCAAATGCACCAGCCGCTCCTCAGAAACCCCATACAGGGTCGTTATGAGTCAGAACCAACTCATAGTGACCCTCTACAGGGTTTCCGAGGAGCAGCTGGTAGAGTTGAACCACTGAGTTTTTGGTTAACAGTCCAGTGCTTGTCCTACAGTACTCCATTTATAATACAATACACAATGAAAAACACTGAAATAGTTGGGACAATAATTACAAACAGAGTTATTTGTTCTTTGAATCATGCTGAACACCGCTCAGTGGTGTAGTCTATTCTGGGGGGCAGAGTTGACGTAAGTGAAGCACTCAGAGCAACACTTGCAAATGCTAAGCACTCCAGATTCCTTGCTCACACCCTCCCCTTCCCCACCAATATACAAGGTGAAGTGAAAAGTGTCAATTGTAGATATATACCAGACCACAAGAGGGCATCGTGTAAAGACTATGGGATTTGGGGCCAGTTGAGTTCCTTGCATTAACTATCTAGCAGTGTGGCTTTGACCCACATCTTAGCAACAAAAGCATCAACCCATTGTTATTAAGCAGATCCTGACTATGGTGACCCCAATGTTAGAGAGTAGAATTGCTCTACTGTGTTTTCTTGGCTATAATTTTAATGACAGTAGATCACCAGGCCGTTGTTCTGATGTACATCTGGGTGGGCTCAAACTGCCACCTTTGAGTTAGCTGTTGTTGTTAAGTGTCATTGAGTCAATTCCCGACTCATAGTGACCCTGTTTCTTTGCGAGAACAGAAAGCCTCATCTTTCTCCCTCGAAGTGGCTAGAGGGCTCCAACCACAAACCTTGTGGTTCGCAGTCTGGTGCTTATCCTACATAGTTACTGTGCTTATTCTGAAGATTGAGATCCTTTTAGAAAATTGTTTCTACATTATACAGTACTGTTGTTAAGTGCTGTCAAGTCAATTCAGACTCAGAGCCACTCTGTATAGGGTTTCCAAGTAACATCTAGTGAGTTTGAACTACTGATACGTATGACATTATGGTTGAGAGTCCAGTATTTATCCTGCAGCACCATAGCAGAACTCTACAGTACTGTAGACATGTATGTTATTTTTAATGCATTAAAGGATCACTGCCTATTGGTCTCTTTTGCATTTCTCTTGGTATATTGATGCTCATATTTCTCTCTGCCTCTTGTTCTGTCTGGTTTATTTTCCTTCTCTGAACCTTTCTCTGTCATTTCTTTGTTGTTGTTAGTTGCCGTGGAGTTGGTGCTTGACTCATGGGAAAGCCATGCACATGGGATGAAATGCTGTCCAGTCCTGTACTATAATCACCACTGTGATCTATAGGATTTCCGTTGACGAAAATGGAGGCCTGGTGTGGTGCTGTAGGATAAAGCACTGGACCAAAAGGTCGGTTTGAACTGAAAGTTGGAGGTTCAAACTCACCAGCCATTCCTCAGAAATCCTATACAGGGTTGCTATGAGTCAGAACTGACTTGACAGTACTTAACAATACCAATGATCAGAAGTAGATTACCAGAACTTTCTTCCTAGTCCATTTTAGTCTGGAAACTTCACTGAAATTTGTTCAGCGTCATAGTAGTAGCACACAAGCTTGCACTGACAGACATTTCTTGGTTGTGCATGAGGCTGATTGGCCAGGAATAGAGAGAGCCCTATCTTGCACATCAAAGGTGAGGTTTCTAGCACTGAACGGTCACCACATTCATCTTTCTCTGTTGTTGTCTTTCAAATCTGCCCAATCTAGCAATGCTTGCCAACTCTGTATCAGCACTCTGCTAGGAATTTAACATGCTTTAGCTAATGTTGCCGTCATAGGATTCTACACAAGAGTACTACCCCTGGCTTCATTTTACAGATAAAGAATCTAAGGTACAGCGAGTTTAAGTAATATGTTCCAGGTATCATAATTAGTAAACTATAGAACCGATATTAGAACCTGTATTATGCAGCTGAAGTAGTGGATTAATTCAGGAGACAGAAACCATACTGGTTGTTAAACAGAGGAAATTTAATATAAGAATCATTGACTATAGTAAAGCAGGAACTATATGATATAAGAAAAAGGTTGAGGAAGAGTACCCCCCACCCAAAAAAAAAAGGACAAACTTGGAAGGGATTCAAACCTCATTGAAAATGGTGTGGTTCAACCACGAGATAGAAGAGAATCTTTCTGATTTAGCCAAACCGACGTGGTGTGGAGTTGGGAAGCTGCCCCCCGTGCAGATGTTGGGGGCAACATCAACACCACAAGATGGCTTGAGTGTGAAGTGGAAGTACAGGTAGAAGGTCCTCAGGATACCCTGGCAGCAAGGAGACTTGAAAAGGGAGCTGCATCTGTGTGTATAGCCCCCAGGTAGATCTGTGCAGTGCTAGCCATTTAGAGGATTTGATTTTAGGGTTGAAAGGGCTGTGAAAAAGCTACTCTCATGCAGAGGCTGCAAAGTGGCAGAGAGGTCTCATCCTGGGCCTGTGCTATGGTAGGCTCCACCGGATGTCCTCAAACTCTCACTGAACAACAGCCCTCCTTGCGCTGAACACTGAAGAAAACCTCTTCCTCCTTCAATGCCCCTCCAGCGCCCTCTGTTGAGGGAGTTTAACATTGTGTTTACTTGAAAGGAGAAATGCTTAGAGGAATTCATGTATATGTAAGGTGTTCGGATGTAGAACTGTAGGATAAGCACTGAACTGCCAACCACAAGATAAGAGGTTCAAACACACCGTCATATGTATATATAAGTGCCAGTGAATCAGTTCCAACTCATAGTGACCCTGTATAGGGTTTCCAAGGAGTGGCTGTTAGGCTTGAGCCGCTGACCATGCTGTTCAAATTGATCTCACAGTCCAGCTCATTAGCATGCAGCACTACAACAAGACTCTGCATCTATACATGGGGTTGCTGGTGTGGTGTTGTGGGTTAATGTGCCAGACTACAAAGCTGTTATACATATGCATACATGAAGGAGCTCTGGTAGAGTAGTGATTACGAATTGGGCTGCTAACCTCAAGGTCAGCAATTCAAAATTACCAGATGTTTCTCAGGAGAACCATGAGATTTTCTGCTCTCATAAAGATTTACAACCTCAGAAATACTATGCAGGGTCACTATGAATCTGAACTGACTCAGTAGCACATAACCATTCACCACCACCGTACAGACATGAGATTCAAAACATTTGTGGATAAATTCCATTATCTTTTAAGTCCATCTTTCCATGAATATTTTGAGTCCCCTCTTATATATGTGTGTGTGTGTGTGTGTGTGTAACTCTGGTGGTGTTGCAGAGAACGTGTTGGGCTGCTAATCACAAGGTTGCCAGTAAAAACTCACTAGCCGCTCTATGGCATAAAGATGAAAGTATCTGAAGATTTTCAGTCCTAGAAACCCTATGAGTTGAATCGACTTGATGAGAGTGCATTTTCTGGCATATTATTACATATCATATATATAATTGGAGTCCTGGTGTGGCATTGTAAAATAAGCATTAGACCCAATGTTGGTTAGAACAACAAGGTCCGTGGTTCAAACTCACCAGTTGCTCCTCAGAAATCCTAAACAGGGTTGCTATAAGTTGGAACTGATTTGACAGAACTTAACAACAACAACAACAACACACACACACACATATATATAATTACATATTGAATACAATATTACATATCATATATATCATAGTTGTTGTGGTTCACAGTCCAGTGCTGATCCACAGTGTCAGAAACATTGTTGATAGCCCGATACTGCCTTGGTCCCTCTTGGTTACTGGTGGGTCAGTAAAAACCCCTGACCTATAGGACCTTACCTCTTGAGTCTCTGGAGGGAGAACTGAGGTGGACTGCCTTATCCCTTATTCCAGGTTACCGATGATTTATCACAATGCTTACCAACAAATGCTCAAGAAATCTAATCTGAACGCATTTTAGGGAGAGTTGTTGTTGTTGTTAAGTGCCATCGAGTTGATTCCAACCCATAGCGACCCTGTATAGGATTTCCAAGGAGCAGCTGGTGAGCTTGAACCACTGACCTTGCAGTTCAAATGGCTTTACAGTCTGGCACATTAACCCACAGCGCCACACCAGGACTCCTTAGGGAGAGTGGGGCTTTTTAAATTCAATTTTGCAAAATCGGGGGCCAAACCCAGAAGACATGGGGAGACACGACATGCGGCCATTTTGCAAATACTTTTCCTAGCTTTTGAAAGTCCTTCCCCTGGTTCCTCATTGACTAAGTACTATGGGGTTAACAATCTTCCAAGTTGCCTACTTCTCCTTGATGGTCTCATTCTTATTTAAAGTTCCTACTTCTTGAACAGTTTCCTTCCCCCCCCCGCCCCCAATTCATCCCACTCACATACCCCAGGTGCATGAGCCTCTGTTACACCAGCCAACAGTCTCAATTAGCAACTTCCTGGACCCCCTTATTCCTGATGATGGACTATGCAAGGAATTATTTCTCACAACTGTGCCACACCAGAAGTCCTATATGTTGAATTGTGTATTTGGACTTGAAAGAAAAAAACGTTGATAACTGATACTTTCTCTCTCTCTTTCACACACACTTTTGTTTTCTCTGGAAAGTGGATCGCATCACTGTCCAGGAAGGACTGCTCACCAAGGGCAAGCCTATCAGTTGAAAATCTGCTTCACAGCACAGGGTTTCTATAAGTCAGAACCAAACAGTACTTAATGACAACAGTGTAGGGGCAGAAATCAAGGCAAGTGGAAAGGGCAATCAGGAAGTGTTGAGGACCGCAAGTACTGAGATGCTGAGGACTGGTGTCATGGATGAAAATCCAACATGATGGCCACTCTTAGGCTTGCTAGCCAGGGACCCTGAGGGCCCAAGGAAGTGACCTCCTGACGTCCCAGGTTCATTGGTTTTTTTGCATACTCACTGTTGGGCTACCTCTGTATAATTTTCGTTAGTCCTATCACTCATTCTATGCTTCAAACTCCAATAATTGTAGCTTCTGAGAAAATGGTTTCTTATGTGCCTCTCTTAATGTCTCCACTGTTTTGGCAGTGTGTAAGGTTCTGGGAACAAATCTCTCTGAGAAACAAACTCTGGTCACCTGGCAAGCATGGCAAAACTGTTCTTTATCAAGTTATTCAGTTATGTTTGGTATTTACTTAATACATGAGCTCTTAGTATCCATGTACAATATTAATATTAAACTAAAATCCTCTCCTAAAGCCGAGGCTGTAAAAAGTTCCAAAGGCAAGTTTGCTGAGAGACTCTGGAGAAAAATTCCCTCAAGGAATTCACCCAAAGTAGATTGGAGACTTCCGGGGTATTGTTCAAGAAATAATAGCGACAGCCTTCTCAAATCATCCCCAGGTGCAAACCATTAACCTAGGCATCCTCCTTCCTCCTGCAAGCCTTGGCCAGGCAGCTGAAACAGCTGGACTCCTCCCAGACCTTTTGAACCCTTTTCACCTTTTCCCATTAGAGATTAGGTGCTATAGGTATGTTAATTAGCCTTGAGAAACCTCAAGTTGCTGCCTTGGGATTAGAACCTAAAAAGTACTATATAACAATTTGTTTAAATTTCAGGAAAATTAAGGATCTAAGATTATCAAGACAATTTGTGATGTATGTTTTAGAATTTGTTCCTGTAAATCATCGTGTCCAGTTTTGAACGATTAATCACATTTCATTTCTGTACCCTGTCTTAATCATCCCCTTCTTCCTTTGTGTAAAATCCCTCCCTGAAATAAAAGGCGGAGGCAGATGGAAGCCTGCATGCATTATGGGCAGGCATTACAGTTGGCAAGGTGTGCATACTGCTTGCATAGCCATGATGTTTACAATGCAGGATCTGTCTGCAGCTGGTGTTGCATCCACTCTGGTCTCGGGGTGTTTCGTGTTTTCTCTCGTTGTGTCTTTGTGTGTAATCTTTATCTGTCTCTGTCACCACCAGATCTCCCTACTTTGTAAACCAAACTCACCTGTCAAGGCCGGTTCTCGACAAGGAAGCCTTGCCTAAAAGCTGATTTGTATAGTAAGCACCTTACTTTTTGCTTAGATTGTCTGTTACACCTAAAGAGGCAATGTGTTTGATTCAAGACTCTAAGGATACCTAAATCTGCCACCAGGGAGCAGTAAAGCTAAATCCTTAAAGAAGATTGCAGTAACACTGAGTCTTCAGTTGTTGCTAAGTGCTATCCAGTTGTTTCCTACTCATAGTGATGCTGTATAGGATTTCCTAAGAGCGGCTGGTGAGTTTGAACAGCCAACCTTGAAGTTTAAACCAGCACTCCAAATCCTCAGTAAAGATGAAATGTTCTTACGCAAACATCCTCACCCTAAAGGACCACCTGAATTCTTGCTTTTGATGAGGAGTATTGCTGTTGCTAAGTGCCATCAAGTTGGTTACAACCCATAGTGACCCTGTGTAGGGTTTCCAAAGAGCAGATGGTGAGCTTGAACCATTGACCTTGTGGTTTAAACCAACTTTGCAGTCCAGCACCTAAACCGGCAGCATCACACCAGGACTCCTTTGGTGAGGGTAATTGAGCTTAAAGAGAAAGAGGCCCAACCACAGTTACTTCCAGCAAAAGTTCTAATTGCAGTTTGGACCCAAGATAACACAGTGGAGTAGAAAACAGATACATAATACTTCAATCTCTTGAAAGCGGAATCACAACAGAGAGGAGTCCCCACATCCCAGTGGAAGAAGGTATAAGGCTAAAGGTTAAAGGTTGCAGCTCTAACTTGCTTCAGATCCCATGGTAGGATACAAGAGACAGCCCAGTGCAGGCCTTTTCCAGCTATTGTTAAATACCCGGAACTGATTTCAACTAATAACTACTCCATATGTCAGAATAGAACTTCCCCAGAGGGTTACCCAGCCTGCATTATTTTAGGAAGCAGACCACAGTAAACCAATGCAAATTCAGAAACTATTCCCAAACTTGTCATAATAATGATGACTAGAAATGGCCCATCATTTATTCTCACCTTTGTAGCCACTGACCCCAGGGGTAAACAACTCAGCAAACGGGCCCATGAGTGGTTCCAGAATATATACATGGCTTAGGTGCAGTAATGAAGTCCTGGTGTGGTGCTAAAGGATAAGCACTGGACTATTAACTGCAAGGTCGGTGGTTCAAATTCACCAGCTGCTCCTTGGAAACCCTATACAGGGTCTCTATGAGTCAGAACCAAACAGTACTTAATGGCAACAGCATAGGGGCAGAAATCAAGGAAAGTGGAAAGGGCAGTCAGGAAGCCTTGCCTAAAAGCTAATTTGTATAGTAAGCACCTTACTTTTTGCTTAGATTGTCTGTTATAGTTCTATATAAATAGCAAAGTGTGCTAACATGTTTTAATTTAGCTTTTAGATTATATAGAGAAGGCTGCCCATATTGAACACATAGGCACTTTACCAGAGATACGAACTCTACAAGGAGCAGATTGAATCCTAACTCCATTGGGTCTGCTCCCCAGGAAGATGCATATCCCCCAAGTCTAAAACCCATAGGAAGAGACTTGGACAGCCACTGGCTGGAATAGCCTGGCAGGGTTTCTCGAAGTATCTAAGATAGTCTTACTCAGCTCAGTGGAGAAAAAGAAAGCAAAGATCCAGGAAGAGTTGAGCTATAAATAAAAAGAATTTCTGGGTCTGACAAACAGACAATGGTGTTCCCTTTGGGAAGTTCACTAAAATTTAAACAAGAGCAGTACTGCTTCCAAGACTTTGCACACTCCACCTTTGTCATTTATACTCTTGTTAATTCAGTCTCTGAAATTTTGTAATGCAAAATCTTGGCAGAATGACAATATTCTACTTTTTTTTTTTTTTTTTACCTGGATGGTGGAGGATTCATTGATGCTTTTACTTTGTAAAAATTACTTATGCTGTATTCTAATGTCTATATGTTACAGCTCAATAAAGACACTGGAAATAATATATATACAAATGCATAGTGAAACCAAAGAGCATCCCTCCAAATAACAATAATGGCTGAGGGCTAACTCTAGAAGATATTGTTGTTGTTAGGTGCTGTCGAGTCAGTACCGATACATAGCAACCGTACGTACAACAGAACAAAATACTGCGTCGTCCTGTACCATTCTCACACTTGCTCTTATGCTTGAACCCATTGTTGCTGTCACTGTGTCAATCCATCTTCTTGGGGTCTTCCTCTTTTTTGCTTGACCCTCCACTTTACCAAGCATGGTTTCCTCCAGGAACAGCACCCTCTTGACAATATGCTTAGAATAGAAGAGACATATTTTGTCTCACCATCCCGGATTCTGAGAAGCATTCTAGCTGTACTTCTTCCAAAACAGATTTGTTGATTCTTCTGGCAGTCTATGGTACTTTCAATATTCTTAGCCAACACCATAATTCAAATGTATCAATTCTTCTACAGTCTTCTTGTCCAACTTTCACAGGCATAGAAGGTGATTAAAAATACCATGATTTGGTTCAGGAGCACCTTAGTGCAAAGTAAAAAAGCAACATTACATCATTGCTATTTAACATTCTGGATCCCTGGTGTGGCACTGTGAGCTGATGCACTGGACTGCAAAGTCAGTGATTCGAATTCACCAGCTGCTCCTCAGAAACCCTATTGTTGTTGTTGTTAAGTGCCATTGAGTCAGTTTCATCCCATAGTGACCCTGTATAGGATTTCCAAGGAGACACTGGTGAGCTTGAACCGCTGACCTTGCAGTTCAAACTGCTTTGCAGTCTGGCACATTAACCCACAGTGCCACACCCGGACTCCCAGAAACTCTCTACAAAGTCACTATGAGTCAGGACCTACTCAACAGCACTCAACTACAACAATTTAACATTTTAAAGAGGTCTTTTTATAAGATATTGTTGTTGTTGTTAAGTGCCATTGAATCAGTTCTGACATAGCAACCCTGTATAGGGTTGCTGAGGAGCAACAGGTGAATTTGAACTGTCTACCTTGTACTTCAAACCAACCTTGAGGTGGAGTGTTTATCCTACAGCACCACACCAGGACAGCATTAAAATCTATTATTGCTAGACAGTGTGGTTCTGGGCCACGAATACACAGGCAGATAAATATAATACATTAGGAAGTCCATAGATTGACTAATATATAAAGAGAAAATTGTTGTTAAGTGCTGTTGGGTTGTTCCAACTCATAACAACCCTGTATAGAGTTTCTGAGGAGCAGCTGGTGGGTTCGAACTGCTCACCTTGCAGTTCACAGTCCAGTGCTGATCCTATAGCACCACACCAGAAAGAAAGTATGACATGCAAAATAAAACACTCAAATCTACAGTGGAAAGACAATATTCAGTAGATGATATTGCTGCAACTGGGTAGTCAGTAAGAAATCATCTCCCATATAAAACCAAGATGAGTTCCTAAAGGGTCAAAATGTTTTTTAAAAAAATCCTTGAGGGTCTAAGACTATTCATTTATAATTAAAATTTTGGATTGGTTTTCTTGATATAATATAACATCCAAAAACCATAAAGGAAAACATTTTTTAATTTGTTTACATAAAAACTAACATTTGCTATATGCCTAAAATTTAACAAGCAAAGCAAAAAAAAAAAAAACACGTAGGAGAAAATTTTGCAATTCATAGCCCAATAAATGGGCTAATTTCCTCACTATAAGTACCACAAATCAAAAATAGAAAGATCAGCAATCCGATTGAATATTTGGTTAGTTATATGATCAGGCAGTTTCCAGCAAAAGAAACACTACTGCATCCTAAACATAATAAAAG
The DNA here is from genome assembly GCF_000296735.1 of Chrysochloris asiatica. Taxonomy (NCBI): domain Eukaryota; kingdom Metazoa; phylum Chordata; class Mammalia; order Afrosoricida; family Chrysochloridae; genus Chrysochloris; species Chrysochloris asiatica. The sequence continues at coordinate 10,557,182 of NW_006408560.1, forward strand.
TGCATGACCTACTTAATATTATTGTTGCTAAGTTCTGTTGAGTCAGTTCTGACTCATAGCAACATTATATAGGATTTCTGAGGAACAGCTGGTGGGTTTGAACTCCTGACCTGGTGGTTCAAACTGACCTGCAGCAAAGTACTTAATATATTGTGTTGTTGTTGTTAAGTGCCATATATTCAGTTCTGACCTATAGCAACCCTGTATAGGGTTTCCAAGGAGCGGCTGGTAAGCTTGAACCACTTATCTTGCAGTTCAAACTGACCTTGCACATTAACCCACAATGCCATACTAGGATTCCAAGTACTTAATATAACAAGTACGAATTAAAACTATTCTGGAATATTATTTTAACCTATCAGATTGACATAGAAATTTAATATTTTATTAAATGGAAGATAAATTGGCCATATCCATCAAATGCATAACAATATCTATCCTTTGGACCAGCAATTACTTTTGTAAAAATATATGCACTATGTATACTCCCTGAGAAATGATGTACCTACAGATATATTCACGGAACATTGTTTTGCAAGAGCCAAAATTAGGGATTTCCATTTATTTATAGATTATTATTCATGCTGAGAAAAGAATGAAGAAACTTTCTTGCATACTGAAGTGTAATAACCTACAACATATACTGTTATAAACAAAAAAGCAATGAGCAAAACAATGTGCGGGTGCCTTTGTGTTTTTAAAGGATATAAACATATATGAAAGCATGTAGTATTTCTGAATGAATACTGGAGAAACTGATCACTGATGGCTGAAGACTTGTTTATCCTTCTTAGCTTTTGAATTTAAAAACAAGTGAATGCATACTAATAATAATTATTAATAATAATATAAAGGGAAAACCTGCAGGAAGTAGACTCTCAGGGACAAGAACCATAAGAGCCTATTTCATTACTGTTTATATCAGCTCATTTTTTCTTACATCAAATAAATTTAGGCTACATGACTAGGGAAGATGACCATAACCTTCCCCAATATTGGTGATAGAAGCCACAAAAACACAAGGAGGTGGGAAGACTGTAAGGAACATCCTAGTTTGAATGATGCCTTCAGATGAATTATTTTTAAAACATGGGTTCCACAATTTGGACAAACACATGATGTTGAAAGTTGTTGTTAAGTGCTGTTGAGTCACAAGCACACAAATCATGGTCTAAAAGAAACAGTAACAATCAAATTTATTAACATATTCAACTAACATTTATTTCTATATGCCAGGAAAGATTGTATGAACTCAAAATATGTCTGTGATGACATTTTAGTGAAAGAAGAAAAACAATACCCAAATGCTTATTACAGAAATCATATTGTATGTTAGAAGGTGAAACATGATCCTAACAAAAAAACAGGCAATTGTAGTGAGAGGCAAGGGAACAACAGACTGTCATCTTAAATGGAAAGCTCAGGGTATACCTCATTTAGGAAGTGACTGATATTTATGTAAAGACAATAAATATCTAGGGGAAGCGTGTCCCATCCAGAGAGAACAGTCAGCACAAAGGACTCGAATTGGTGTTCTTTGATCCAGGAATGCTAAAGGAACAGCTAGGAGATGAGTATGATTGTAGTCAAGTCAGCGATGGGAAGGGTAGTAAAAGAGGAGATCAAAGGCGTAGATGAGGGGCTGTCAATCATATAAGGTTCTTTTAGGGTCTTTGATTTACTCAGCATGAGATGAGGAGTCACTTTAGAATTTTGAACAGATCAATTACGTGATCTGACTTAGGTTTCAAAGTCTTATTACAGCTACTGTGCTGAAAATAGACTATAGAAGACCAAGAGTAGATGCAAAGAGAACAGTTAGAGGCTGATTAGAGAACTCCAGAAAAGAGATGGTGGCCAGGGCCATAATTAATTAAGGAATTAAAATAAATAAGTTGAGACATATTAATCGAGGAATTAAATAAATAAGACATGGTGAAACCTGGGCATAGAAGAATTCAGTATTTTAGCAGAGCTACGATGAATTATTTTCTTTGCATGGCAGAGCCACAAAGTTATTTCTATGCACAGACCCCTAATTAAATTTTTCTCTTGTTAAATCATTCTCTGATTTATTCATGATTTTATTAGTATCCCTTTTTACTTTAGATCTTTGAATCTCCTACACTTTAGTATATTTTTATTAAAAGTTAGAAGCCACACATTAGCTACATTTTATTCTACTTGTAATCTTAGGTAGTTTTAATACTTATAGTAACAATGTTCTTAAGACTGCTAGGAGACAGCTTAGGTTTAGTGATTGTAAACATTCTTCCTTGTATCCTTAGTTTAAGGCCATAAATAAGGGTTGTGGGTACAAGAATTTCTAAAAACATTTAGACTATAGATAAAGGCTATGGGTATATACACATACTAAATAAAAAGTCTGACTTAGACGTTCTTAAATTAATGATCAGTAAAGGAGCTCTGGTAGCATAGTGGTTACGAATCGGGCTGCGAACCTTAAGGTCAGCAGTTCGAAACTACCAGCCGCTCCGCGGGAGAAAGATGAGACTTTCTACTCCCGTAAAGATTTACACCCTTGGAAACTCTGTACAGGGTCGCTATGGGTCGGAACCGACTCAATAGCACTTCACAACAACAACAACAACAAATTAGAGAAGTTGTTTTTCATAGCCTCAGTTTTCCTGATAAGTGATGTTTTTGTAGGCTATAAACAGATAGTGTATGGAAGAAGTTATGGAGAGTTAATTGCACCCAACAACTAAAATTAACAAGACTTAACAGACAAAGGTTAAGAAACATATGTGAAGGTTAACTTGCTTCTCAGAGAAAAGAATAGATTTATGTAGGAACAAGTGTTTAACTAAAAGGTTTCAAGGCGCCTGAATGTCTCCTATGCGTTGAGATAATGTCTCTTTGCTGTAACTTTTCATCCCTGTTGTAAACCATGAGGAATGTGCCCCAAGATAGATTGTATTTTGATGTCATTGATTAATACGAAAGCAATGTTTTGTTTTGTTTTGTTTTGTGATGGTATATAAGGGGGTTGTAAGATAGAATAAGTAAGTAGAGGAAGTAAGTAGAGGTAAGTAAGAATTAGAGGTAAGAAGAAGAGGTAAATAAGAATAGAGGCAAGAAATAGAGGTAAGAGTAAGTAGAGGAAAGTAGAAGGAGACAAGAATGGAGGGAGGATAGAGGGAGTAATGTAGAGAAGAAGCAGGGGAGTGGAGTAGTGAAAGTAGTAATGTAGATAATTAGGAGTAGTAGTATAGAAAGAAAAAGAATAAGAGTAATGTAGAGAAAGAGACAGTAAAGAAATGGAGGGAGGGGACGCTAGTAAAGAAGCGGAAGAGATGAGCAGGAGAGGAAAGAATGAAAGCAGGATCAGGGGAAGGGAGAGAAGCAGAAGAGATGAGCAGGAGAGCAGGAGAGAAAAGAATAAGCAGGAGGGTAAAAAAATGAGCAGGGCAGTAAAGAATGAGAGAAGTAGAGTAGTATAGAAATGAGAAGAATAAAGCATGTAATAAGATTTTGAATTTATCATGACCCATGACTCCGTGTAATCCCTTATCGCCGCCGCCGCACACGTCTTCGAAAAAAAACCTGAAATAAGTATGCCGGGGCAGGCTCTCGGCAAGATGGTGATATCTCATGTTGGTTGTGGTAACAAGAGACACATTTTAAAGTTAACAGAATCTGTTGGCAGACTAAATGTGAGGTCTATGAGCACAGAAGACTTCAAAGGAGGACTCCAAAGTTTTGATCATCTTCTGACGTGGGAATAGTATGTCGTAGAGGATGTTTAGGGGGAAATCAGGAGTGGGGATATTTGGGGGAAAGTATCAGTAGTTAAGTTGTAGGTAATTGAATGTGAAATGACTAGTAGACACCCATTTGAGAATGGATATATGAGGTTCAGATGAGATGTCTGTGCTGAGATCACTGCTGATGTTGTAAATGGTCTTTCTGGCCATGAAGCTTAAAAAGTCCCACCAAGACAATAAATGGAGACAGTGAAGAAGGAAGGACCCAGGACCAGTTCCATGATACCAAGCAGTAAGTGTTTAAACAGAAGAAAAGGAACAGCAAACAAGTTCTGAATTAATGCATTGGTTAACTCATTCTTTCATTTATTGATTGATAAAATAATAATTTAATAACTAGGGTGTCTCATACTGTATAATAGAACCTTGGAATAATACCAATAAACAAAAAATAGACCTATCCCTAAGACCCAGATAGACTTTATGAACTTAGGTCATTATTTCGTTAACATTCATGGTTAAAAAATAATCAATCAGTGCACATTAATAAACATACTAATAGTTCATGTGTGTGAATGGGGGATAATTCTTTCAGAAAAATATCTATGTATATACTAGCATATGTTGTTGTTGTCATTATTGTTAAGTGCCGTCAAGTCAGTTCTGACTCATAGTGACCCGGTATAGGGTTTCTGAGGAGTGGCTGGTGAGTTTGAACCATCAACCTTGTGATTCAAACTGAACTTGTGGTCCAGTGCTTATTCTACAGTGCCACATTAGGACTCTATATACTAGCCTGGTATGGCACTGTGGGATAAAGCATACAACACTCTTACATTATTTTGTATATGTCGTCATATATACTTTATATAACCGTGAATTACTTACAAACCATTTAGTGCACTGTTTCTGTTATTTGGTTGCATGTTATTGTTATTGTTGTTGTTAGGTGTTGTCGAGTCAGCACCAACTCATAACAACCTTATGTACAACAGAAGGAAACACTGTTGGTCCTGAACTCGCCTCACAATCATTGCTACTCTTAAGCCCATTACTGCTGTCACTGTGCCAATTCATCTTGTTAGGGTGTTCCTCTTTTGTACTGACTGTCCACAAGCATGATGCCCTTCTCCAGGAACTGGCCCCTTCTTATAATATGTCCAAAGTATGAGAGATAAAATCTGGCCATCCTGGCTTCTAAGGCGCAATCTGGCTGTACTTCTTCCAATATAGATTTGTTTGATCTTCTGGCAGTCCAAAGCACTTTTAATATTCTTCTCTAATACCATAACTCAAATGCATCAGCTCTTCTACAATCTTCCTTATTAACTGTCCAACTTTCCTTAGACAGGGTTACTATGTGTTGGAACCAACTAGACATCACATAACCTCAACAGCAACAAGTGTCCAGAGTGGCCTCTACATGACTATAATTCTATCCCTAAATGGCCCAAGACCACCTTCATTGACCCATTCTCCAGAGGACTTACCTAGCTGACACTGTGCTCTCCTCTAGGAGCGGTAGTTTGAGAGATCAGAGTGTGAGCAAAGGGCTAAGATGTATATACTCATGCAGTATGGAGAAGGCTCACAGTGCAGGATGGAGCCAGGATGGAGCATTTGTTTGATTCCTGAAAATGATTTAAGGCTAGGTCTGTTTTCTATAAGAAAAGTGCTATTGGCTGTCCTCAAATAGGCTATGCTAAGAGAAGAAAGCAGTCCCGGTGTGGCGCTGCAAGTTAAGGAGCCAGACTTCAAGCTCAGTTTGAACTGCAAGGTCGGTGGTCCAACCTCACTAGCCACTCCTCAAAAACCCTCTACAGGATTGCTATGAGTCCAAACTGACTCAACGACACTTAACAGCAAGAGAAGAAAGGAAAACAGCAAATGCTTCTCTTGTCCCATTTTAAAAGGTGATTTAGTTGTTTGAGTTTCATAAACTTTTATGTACTAAGCACTTAGTTATAGTGTGGAAATATCAAAATGAATGAAACAGAGGCTCTGTTCTATTTGAGCCTGTCTTAAACTCTGCCATCGTCCCCATGGAGTCTTGGTGTGGCACTGTGGGTTAATGTGCTGACTTATAAAGTCAGTTTGAATTGTTAGGCCAACAGTTCAAGTTCATCAGCAGCTCCATGGAAACCCTATACTGGTTTGCTATGGATTGGAACAGGAACAGACTCGATGGCATTTAATAACAACAACAACAACATGGTCACCACACTTCTAAGGATGAAGTCTAAGCTTCTCTGAATATGAGGTTTTCATCAATACATCCTCCAATACATCTAAGTAGAGCTTAATCTGCCTCATTTCCCACTTCCCACTCTATTCTAGTCAAGCATAATAGTAACACTTCCCTAGAAGTCCAAACCCTCCCGTGTCAGAGTCTGAGTCACCTCTTCTATGCAACTCCATGACCCATCACCATCCTACAACTACTATGGAGGTCTCAGCTTAAATATCACTTCTTCCTAAAGGGTCCTTGGCAATATGAACTTCCATGGCATCTTGTGCCCACCTCATAGTCATTCTTATCACACAGAATCCAAGTCATCTATTGGCTTGTCTCTATGTTGAATTATAAGATCTTTAAGAATGACAACATTATCTTACTAAGCATACACACATTTAGGACAGAGCCTGGTAAATAGTGATAGTGGTAGTTGTGTGCAGTTGAATCGGTTCCGACCCATAGTGACTTTGTGTAGACTTTTCGAGGCTGAAAGTCTTTACTGGAGTAGAAAGTCTCATCTTTATCCTGAGGAACAGCTGGTAGATTCAAACTGCTGACTTTCCAAGAGGTAGCCCAACTTGTAACATTATGCTGCCAAGACTCCTTTGTTGTTGTAAGTGCTGTCAAGTCGGTTCTGACTCATAGATATCCTGTGTAGGGTTTCAGAGGAACAGCTGGTGGGTTGGAACTGCTGACTTTGTGGCTCACAGTCCAGTGCTGATCCTACAACACCACACCAGGAGTTGTTGTCACTAGGTGCCATCGAGTCAGTACCAACTCATAGTGACCCTAAGCACAACAGAACGAAACACTGCCCAATCCTGGACTAACTTCATAATTGTTGCCATGCTTGAGCCCATTGATGCTGCCACTTTGCCAATCCATCTCATTAGGGGTCTTCCTTTTTTTCTCTGACCTTCCACCTTACCAAACATGATATCCTTCTCTAGCGACTGGTCCCTTCTGCCAATATGTCTGAAATATGAGAGACGAAGTTTGGCCATCTTGGCCTCCAAGGAGCACTCTGGCTGCACTTCTTTCAACACAGATCTGTTCTTTTGGCATCCCATGGCACTTTCAATATTCTCCTCCAATGCCATAGTTCAAAAGCATCACACCAGGAGTAGACAACACAAATTTGTGCTTTAGGTGATAGGATGCTTATGGGTCAGCAAAAGAACTCTATCACTGTCCTTTGTTGTTGTTGTTAAGTGTCATTGAGTCAGTTTCAAAACATAGTAACCCAGTATAGGGTTTCTGAGAAGTATTTGGTGAATTTGAACCATCAACCTTGCAGTCTATTGCATTATCCCACATCAAGACTTCTCATCGTCCTTTAGGAGAGAGGAAACCAAGTGTAGTCGTACAGGAAGCACTGGTGAGTCAGTCAGATAGTCATAAAGTCCCTGCAAGGAATAGAATTATAGTGTCATAGAGGCTTAGAATCTCGGAACTTTGGCATTGGGAAGAAGAGAAGCCATCTGGTTCAGAAGATTTTGACTTCTGATGGGCATGGACTTGCTGGGCAGCTGAGGAAGGGTCAAGCTGTTGGGACAAGAAGAGGGAAGACAGCCAAGCCTGGAGACCATGAATTAAGTAGAAGAGACTGAAGAGAAGTTACCAAGCAAGGTAACCTTGTCTTTTGGAGCCTCTCCCCATGACTTGTTTATTCATTTACTCATCCATTCACTCGTTTAATAGATATTGAGGTCTACAGAGCCACACAGTGTGTTAGACATTGAGAACAGAGTAGTAAGCAAGATATTAAGGATACCTTCATCTATGAAACTAACAGTCTAGAGGTGGATTCAGAAATTACTAATTAAAATACAGTGCAGTGAGAACCGCAGGGAGCTTCAAGAAGGTATATCAGGGGAACCAATGCTATAGATGGGGTAAGTTTCCCTTAAGCAAGTGATTTTGGAATTGAGATTTCAGGTCTGAATAATATAGTGAAACTGTGGAGATGGGGCAGCAGAAGAGTGTCTAGGCCAGGGGAAGATTGGGTACAAAAATCTGTTCAGAGATGAGTGATAAGTTGACATGGATCTGCTCTGAATCAGTCCGCAGAGGATAAAAGGAACACTGGCCAGAGAAGTGGCTAAGGTAGGGGGCAGATGTTTTGGATTCTGTCTCATGGTAATCTTCATTGAAATAAAGTAGCAAGAACACCTAAGAACATAGCTTTAGCTCTGTGATACAGGGGTTGTGACATGGTCTGGCAGGTTTCCTTGTTTAGGAAGGAGGGGGCATAGAGCTAAGGGATAAGTTTGTCTTACCTAGAAGATCTACCACTTGTTTGTCAGTTTATCATATTGTTGTGACTTGTGTGGTGATGTGATGCTGAAAGCTATGCCACTGGTCTGTTACATACCCTCAGGGGCACCCATGTAGAAAGTTTTCAGCAGAGCTTCCAGACTTAATACATAGTAAGAAGGGGAGGCAAACTACTTCCAGATGGTTAGTCAATGAAAACCTTATGAATAAAATCGCAGACTATCAGTCTGATATAGTGCCAGAAGATGAGTTTCTCAGATTAGAAGGCACTCAACATACAATTGGGGAAGAAATGTCTGCTCAAAGTAAAGTTGACCTTAATGATTTAGATGGAGTAAAGCTTTAGGGACCTTCATTTGCTGATAAGGCATAACAGAAAATGAGAAGAAATCAATGTAAGTATCCATTAATGTTCAGAACAGGGAATACATGGAGTATTTTTATGACCCTAGGAAAATTGGAAGTCATGAAAAATTAAATAGAATGCATAAAATCTATATCCTAGGCATTAATGAGCTGAAATGAACAGTTATTGGCCATTTTGAATTGGATAATCACATGGTTTACTGTGCTGAGAACTACAAACTGAAGAGGAATGGTATTACATTCATCATCAAAAAGAACATTGCAAAAAAAAAAACAAAATTTAAAAAAGAACGTTGCAAGATCTATTTTGAAGTACAATGCTATCTGTGTGATATGATAACATCCATACACTTACAAGTGTCAGTATAGCAATGTAAGATAAGAACTAGACAGCTAAACACATGCTTCATGGGTTGATGCTTCAAACCCATGAGCTATTCCTTGAAAACCCTATACAGGACAGCTATGAGTCGGAACAAACTCAAGGCAACACAAGAAAGACCAGTTAATACCACCATTATGCAAATTTACACACCAACCACCAAAGCCAGCTATGATGAAACTGAAGAATTCTGCCAATTTCTTCAGTTTGAAATTGCTCAAACATGCAATCAAGATAACTACTGGAGACTGGAATGAAAAAGTTGGAAACAAAGAGGAAAGAGCAGTAGTTGGAAAATATGGCCTTCATGATAGAAACTATGCTGAAAGTCACATGATAAAATTTTGCAAGACAAAGGACTTATTCATTGCAAATGCATCGATCTTGAGTCAAAAATTATCCACACTCAGGTTATATTAAAGTGCCTGTGCACATCCATGGTTGATGACAACACTGAACATGCATGTGAAATGATTTTGTTGAATAGACAAGTGACAGTGAATTATGTGGCAAATCATTACAAATCAACTATAGTTTTGCCTATTAAATAATCCATGACAGACATGGGTTTTGAAAAGTTTGTGTGAGATGGGTACTGAAACAGCTCATGCAAGAGCATAAACAAGCGTTTGAACATTTGCAAACAAAATTTGGACAGTCAAAGGAAGGTAAAAACGGGTTTTTAAAAAAATTGTTATTAGTAATGAGACATGAACTCATCTTCACTATGAATCTGAGAATAAACGACAGAGTATAGAATGGAAACATCCTCAATCGCTGACCAAGAAAATTTTCAGAAGTCAACCATCAGCTGGAAAATTGATTCTTACAGTTTTCTGGGATTCTCAAGGGCCAGTATTGGAACAGATAAAGATTCAATAACCAACAGTGCTCATAACTGAGATGCTCACTGAAGAGCTGAAGCCTAAACTTCAGATTAAACTCAGAGGACTGCTATCCAAAGGCATTGTGATCTTACATGACCATATATGTCCTCACATCTCTGCCCACACAGCTGAAACTCTGCAAAAACTTTATTTTCTGGTGTTAAAGTATCCTCCCTGTAGTCCTGATCTTCCTCCATTGGACTTTTATGATTTCCATCCTCTGAAAGTAGTCCTTCGAGGGTGGAGATTCACCTCTAAGGAAGACATGAAGACAGCGTGGTGCATTCGTGGCTCGAATTTCAGCCTAAAACATTTTTTTTCCAACTTTTTATTGTAAACTGAATGAAGGCTTACAGAGCAGGTCATCAATTTTATATTCAACAAGTCCTATACTTTGCTTTATTACAAGGTTGCAATCCCCTGCATGTACCAACAGTTAACAATATTTACCTCTATTTACTTTATCTATTGTATTCCTCCCTGTGCCTCTAACTACCTTCACCTTTCCTCTGCTAACATCTTTTGTCTATTGCCTGCCCTGTCATCATCCATGCTAACATGTGTCTACCCTCTAGCCCATGAGTAATTTCCCTCTCTCCTAATCATCATAGGTTATAAAACATTTTTAATAAGGAAATACAAACAATTATTGACAGATGGATAAAGTGTATTGAAAATAAAAGACATTATGTTGAAAATGATGCATTTGTCTATTCTAAAAGTTGATTAAAATATATTTTACAGCCAGAGTGTGGGATAATTTTTGTCTCATCCTCATATTTTTCAACAGCATAAATGTCAACTATACACATGGTCCTCATCAGATGGAACACACAGGATTAAAATTGACTCCATCTGTGGGAAGAGATGATGGGTAAACTCAGTATCATCAACCAAAACAAACCAGGGGTTAGGATTGACTGTAGAACAAACCATCAACTGCTCTAATGCAAGTTCAGGCTGAAGTCCATGAGAGCCAAAATATGACCTTAAATATATCCTACCTGAATTTAGGGGCCATCTTGAGAACAGCTTTGATGCATTAGACCAAAAACCAGAAGAGTTGTGGGATGGCATCAAGAACATCAAACATGAAGGAAGCAAAAGGTCATTTAAAAAGCAGGAAAGAAAGAAAAGACCAAAACGAATGTCAGATGAGACTGAAACTTACTTATGAGTGTAGAGAAGCTAAAGCAACTGGAAGCAATGATGAACTAAAAGAGTTGAACAGAAAATTTCAAAGGGTTGCCGGAGAAGTACCAAGTTAAGTATTATAATGAAATGTGCTAAAATATAAGAACATACTCAGCATTTCTCAAGCTGAAAGAACAGAAAAAATTCAAGGCTTGGGCTGTAATACTGAAGAATTAATTATATAGGCAAAAAAGGAGTCCTGTTGTGACGCTGTAGGATAAACACAACTGCTAAGCATGAGATTGGTGTTTCAAACCCACGTGCTAATCCTCAGAAACCCTATACAGTGATGCTTTGAATTGGAACTAACACCATGGCACTTAACAACAAATAGGCAAAATATTGAATAACACAGGAATTATCAAAAGAAGATGGAAAAAAATTGGTCAATATTCAATCAATTCAAGAGGGACCAATGACCTAGAACCAATGGTATTGAAGACAGAAATCCAAACTGTACTGCAGACATTGGCTACAAACAAGGCTCCAAGAATTGCCAGAATACAAACTGAAATGTTTCAACAAACTGATGCGGCACTGTAGGTTTTCAATCATCCGTGTCAAGAAATTTGGAAGACAGTTACCTGGCTGACCAATTGAAAGAGACCCATATTTGCTCCCATTCCAAAGAAAGGTGACTCAACAGAATGCAGAAATAATTGAATATCATTAATATCACATGCCTATAAAATTTTGCTGAAACTCATTAAAAAATGGTAACTGTAGTAAATCAGCAGAGAGCTCCCAGAAACAGATTGAGAAAAGGACACGGAATTAAGGATATTATTATTGATATCAGATGGATCTGGCTGAAAGCAGAGACTACAAGGAAGATGTTGACTTGTGCTTTATTGACTATTCAAAGGTATTAGACTGTATGGATAATAACAAATTATAGATAATATTGTGGAAAAGGAGTATTTCAGGACACTTAATTGTCCTCATGAAAAACCTGAATAGACCAAGAGGTGATAGTTCAAACAGAACAAGGTGATAACAAATGGCTTAACATCAGGAAAGTTTGTGCCAGGCTTGTATCCTTTTACCATATTTAGTCAATTTGTATACAGAGCAAAATTATCCAAGGATCCTGATTATATGAAGAAGAATGTGGCAGCAGGATTTGAGGAAGACTAACAACCTGCGATATGCAGATGACACAACCTTGTTTGCTGAAAACGAAGAGGACTTAAACTTCTTACTGATGAAGATCAAAGATCACAGCCTTTGGTATGAGTTGCACCTCAGTGTAAAGAAAACAAAAATCCTCACAACGACTGAACCAGTAAATAGCATTATGGTAAGTGGAGAAAAGATTAATGTTTTCAAACACTTCATTTTGCTTGGACTCACAATCAATGCTTATGGAAATAACAGTCAAGAAATTGAATGATGTTTTGCATTAAGCAAGTCTGTTGCAAAAGATCACTTGAAAGTGTTAAAGAGCAAACATGTTACTTTGAGGACTAAGGTGTGCCTGATGCAAGCCATGGTATTTTCAACTACGTCATATGCATATGAAAGTTGGATAATGAATAAGGGAAAGCACAGTAGAATCAATATATTTGAATTATGGCATTGGAGAAGAAAATTGGAAGTACTATGGACTGTCAGAAGAACAAACTTATCTTGGAAGAACAGCCAAATTGCTCTTTAGAAGCTATGATGGTGAGACTTTCTCTCTTATACTTTAAGGACGTTGTTAGGAGGGAGCAGTCCCTTGAGAAGGACATCATGTTTGGAAAAGTGGAGGGTCATCAGAAAAGAGGAAGACCCCCAACAGAATGGAATGGCACAGTGTTAGTAACAACGGGCTCAGACAACAACTGTGAGGATGACGCAGGACCAGGAAGTGTTTTGTTCTTTTTTGCTGAGTCAGACCCACTGGATGGCCCGCAATAGCAACTACAAGGAGGCATTCGAATGCAAAAGGTAACATGGCCTAGGAGGTTGTGTGTTGAGCAGGAACCCAGTTGCAGATGGTAGGATTAAAGGAGGGCTAACTATTCCTGAACTAAAGGAGATATATAGTGAGGAAAGCCTGCTGGTTGATTTCCAGCCCTATGCCACTGTAGCTATAAATTGGCTTGGTTAGACACAGCTGATTCCTAACCTATTCATCATTGTCATGGCACAACCTCTACCCTTGGGACCCATTTCCAGGGTCTGACCACAGGGAATGTGCTCATAGGGGAGTCTGTGGGAGCAACAGGTGAGCCCCCCTGCACAGGAAGCTCTGAGTGCACTCTGATGCCTCCAGATTTTCTAGCAGCTGAGATGAGAATCACTTTGTAAAAATAGCCCAGCCTGACCCCCTTCCAAGACTAAGACCCAACAGAAATGCACGCTCTGATTGGTGACCATACACATCACTGATGGGGGGAAGTGGGGTAAAAGCAGAAATGAAGCGGCAAGCTAAGCCCTACATTGTTCAGTGGACTTCTGTGGACCCAGTTGGGGACCTGGTTGGCAAGCAGTGTGAAGAGGCCTAGGGACTCTTGGGCCCAGAGTCAGTGGCGTGGCCACGGAAGACTCAAGAGGAGAGTGGAGCTACTGGCTGACGGGAAGAGAGGACATATACACAGGAGCGACCACACTTGCAGATGATACCCACGTGACCTGGACCTGATGACTGGATGATCAGAGCTCAACCAGGAAAGGAAAGAAGAGGGGGAAAAAAAAAAGAGTGAGCTGATATAGTCTGATGAACTTGACCTATACCTATGGAGCAGAGACTCAAAAGAGGGAATAAATCCTTACAGCAAGAAACATTCACACACACACACACACACACAAAGTGGACAGAAAAGGGCAGCTTGGACATTGGATACTCAAATGGGGAGGGGGGAAATACAAAGGTAAGAAGTGACTGGCTTACAAGCTTTCAATAGGGAACCTGGTGCTAAGGAGCATGGCAGAAGGCAGAATCTCCAGAAGGTACTATTCAATCTGTCTGGGCGGAGCTGATGAAAGGAGATACAGATGGGTAACTCGTGATACTGTAGTGAATAATGCTTATCAGGACGGATTATAAGGGTTGGAAATGCAAAGGTGGAAGTTTTGTAACAAGGAAGGGAGTGATTAATTCTCCAGGATAGGAGTGGAGTCCTCTGGGACCATCAACGGAGAAGAGCCGAGAGTGGGACCCTACCCAGAGAAACAGAGATGCCTGAGATGGAGACAGAGATGATGACGTGGAGTGATGAAGCAACTGGGGACCTTGGACCCAGAGAGGGAAAGGGACTGTGGGCCAAAAACTGGGGGGAGGACGGGGAAGTGCAGGGGGCGGGTTTCTGGGATATACCCTTTGGGTGGTTGATGATGCATGGAGGGGATTAGAACCATGGCAGTGAGATGATATACGATGGAATGAATGTAAAACTAAAGTTCTCCCATGTAAACTATCATATAATTCACAATAAAACATTAAAAAAAAAAAAAATAGCCCAGCCTGGACTTACATGGATCCTAATAAACTGGATTCTGAGTGGTGAGGAGGCTCTGTCAATTCAGAGGCACCACAATCAGAGCAGAGAAAGGTAAACACAGAAGTGGAAAGAATGAGGGAGATACAATGAAAGACAGAGCATGACCTAGAAAGACAGACAGACAAAATCAGGCACACAGAAAATCAAAAGAGAAATATAAAAGATGCTGCTTGCTCCTTCCTCTAGACTGGTCTCTGATTTGACCCCTAAAGGAATGGATTCCGACAACAAGAAGAAAAACACAGATACCTGGCTCACTGCACACATCCATATACCCAAACTCACCTACCTACCACTGCAAGGGAGTCCTAGAACAGACACACAAGTTCTGACAAATGGCTCTGAACACCACAAAGGAAGCTGAGAGCATGGCACATACAGTCTTTTACTCTCTCTTGTCCTGATTTTTCTGCTTGGGGTCATAGTGGAGGGCTTTAGGATAAGCACTGGAGTTCTAACCACAAAGTGAGTGGCTCAAACCCACCAGTTAGTTGCGCCTCAGAAACCCTACACAGAGTCACTATGAGTCAGAACTGACTGAATAACACTGAAAAATTACAACAACATGTCTATCCTAAATCTGTTTTTTATGTGTTTCTCTCTGTTGCTTCCCATTGTTCTTTCTCTCTCCTTTCCTTCCTTCTGAGGCAAGTCAGAGCATCCACAGAGCAGATGTCCACCAGCTCAGCCTCTTTGCAGTGCCTATTCATCTGGATTGATGGACTGTGGAATCCTCCCCCACAGTGCCAACCACTAAGAGTCTAGGACCAATGTCTCCCTGTTAAAACAGATGGAGAAAACACTCCCTGATGACAGCTAATACTGTAATAACTGGCAGACAGAGGGTTACAAATGAGTTAAAGGCAACACCCTGCCCTAAGAAGTCACTTAACCTCCTATGTGAGATCCCGCCCTGACCAGTTCAGCTCTGGAGTCACACAGTCAGGGGCTTGTGAGTGTAGGGAAATTAGACCAAGAGGCAGGAGCCTTGCAAGATATCCTTTTTCCCCTAAATTTCTTTCTCTCCCAGTGTTCTATTTCAGAAATAAAATCATAGTGTGACCCCAAAAGGAAAGTTACCATCACTTTACCCTCAGACAATACCAAAAGGCACAACAGAAGGACTCCTCCTTGTAGGTGGAGAAACTCCTTCCCTCAGACAAACCCTGAGCTGTACTGGTGACTGACAAAGTAGAGGTGGAGGAAGGCTGGGCTTGGGCTAGGCCACCATTTGTCAGTTTGGAAGTGACAGTTTTCAGTGGGTGGGGTTGTCAGCCACACCTGGCTCAGTTAGTACAACATGAGCTAGATCTAGGTGAGTTCTCAGATGACGAAGGGTTGAGGCTTTGCCTGACACACACATCATCCAAGGTAGCCAAGGTCTTGTGTCTACCCTTAAGTCACAGGGGAGGTTCAAACAGCAAAGTAGGTCATCTGACAGGTGTTCTTTGTTGCTGTTGTTTGTAAGTGCTTTTGAGTTGGTTCCGATCATAGCAACGCTGTATAGGGTTTCCAAGGAGAGGCTGCTGAGTTTGAACTCACCAACTTTGTGGCTCAAACCAACCTTTTGGTACAGTGCTTATCCTACCAGGACAGGTGTTCTGTCTGGTAGCCATCTAATTTGAGAATCTTTCATCTTCAGTGAGCAAGAGTGCCTTCAGAGGCAAGTAGAGACTGAAAGAGCCTTCTTCCCTACTCAGGTGACCCTCAAAAAGTCTGGCATGAGGAGGGATTTGTAGTTCCTGTCCCCTAGAATCCTTCCCATACTCAAAACATAGAAAAGAGCCAAATATAAATAAGAGGAATCTGTCTTTTTCAGCATTAGATAAGAGAGCCTTCAGAGCCAGGCTGGGAGGGAGTGGCATGAGGGAGCATAGGAAGGGATATGATGGAGGAAGGATTCACTGGCAAGGAAAAATGAGACCAGTGGAAAATAGCAGCTGATGATCTATTCAGACAGACTCCAATTGTAACATTTAATGAGCAAATACAAAGAACAGTCTCCTTAAGTTCCCCTTTCCTGTGCTTGTTCTTTGCGTGGACACACACATATGCATCTACATGGTCAGAGTCATGGGTATGGACATGCTTAATGGACAACACACAGAAGTAACTGGCTCAGTTTCAAAAAGCAATTTGGGCTGGAGACTTTTCTCGGACGTCCTGTTGGAAGGGTGGTGGCAACTTTACCTCAGCAACTGTTACTCCAACTTCCACACCCATCCTCCTCCACCCAGGTGACAGGGCTCTGACAGACCTGGCTAGGGCCCTTCTCCCAAGGTTAGATGAGTGCTGTTCTTAGCCTGCTGACCCTCTAGCCCCTCTGTCTAACTCTGGGGTCATGACTAGGTTTCATCCATCTTCTACAGGGGTGGGAGTAAGGCAATCACCATGTAGGGGCCGCCTCATGGTCCATATATTGAGGCCTAGGCTGAAGAACCTCCCAAGAATCTTGATTTCCTGGGCGGGATATGGGGTTTAAGAGAAGCAAAGAAGGAATCGTTTTGGCTTTTTCTACACCCAGAAGTATTGTGAGGACACCTATGGGTCCAGTTTGTCCTCCCCATGTGCATCATTGTCCATTTATACAGAAGAAAATCCCAGAGAGTGAAGAGAGCTGCTCAGACCATGTGGTTTGGAGCTGTAGAAAGAGACCTGGAAGTCTGCTCCTGGGATGTCAAGAGCAATGTACTTCCTTCCCATCTTAGCTTGCTGTAACCCCCAGCTGCTTGCCTATGCTTAGTTACGGTTAGCTGCCACTGAGTCACCCCCAACTCATGGGGACCCCAATACTTTCAGGATTCTTTCCTTATGTGATTTTGGAGAGTTTGATTATAATATGTCTTGTTGATTTTGTTTTGAGGTCCATCCTGCCTGGAGTTCGTTCAGCTTCTTAAATGTTCATCTTCTCATCTTTTTTGATGTTAGCACTTTGACTATCTTTTCTGTGGTTTTCTTTGCCTCTTCCTATTCTGAAATTCCAATCTCCCTTAGGTTACTTTTCTTTACATTGTCCCACATGAATCTTAGACTTCCTTCAGACTTTTTTCATTCTTTTTTCTGATTGTTGTTCTAGCTTGAAAAATTTATCTTCGAGTTCACTGTTTCTGGCCTCCATTGATTCAGTTCTACTCCTTTGCCCTTTTAGGGTATTGTCTATTTATTGATCATCTGGACTTCGGTTTGCAGACTTTGTGTTGTTGGAGACCCCAGTGAATAGCAAATGAACCACTTCTTGGTCCTGTGCCATCCTCATGATTTGCTGTGGGTCACACTGCTGTGATCCCCCTAGGATTTTCATTGGCTGAATTTTGGAAATAGATGCCCAAGCCTTTCTTCTTAGTCTGTAAATGTCACTGAAATCTGTTTCGCAACATAGCAAGATGCAAGCCACCTTGAAAATCTGCTGGTGGCAATGCTTGAGGTACATTGGCAAAGCATAGAGCCTGGGTCTTTCACATGGGAGGCAAGAATTCTACCACTTGAACCATCACTGCCTTCCCCAGACTGATGGTTGTTGCTGTCGTTAAGTGCCATCAAGTCAGTTCAGACTCATAATGACCCTGTACAGGGTTGCTGAGAAGTGACGGGTGGGTTTGAAACAAAGACCTAGTGATGACTATATGTAGGAATACCTGTGAAGTGCCTGAACTGGGCTCAGAATCAAGTTACTAAGAGTCAGTCATACTGTACCTTGTTAGCTAAGAGATCTTAGGCAAATTTCATTTATGTTCTGGTATTATAGCTTCATATCTGGAAAAACGATTTCCTAGTGAGGAACAAATGAATGGATACAAATGAAGGTACAAAATAATGGGACTGGTTGTGTCTCTTAGGGATGCTGTTCTGCTTTCCCAACCCTGGACTGAGCCATCACCCAAAAGATGGAATCTATCTGAGGATCAGAGAAGGGGAAACAAAAGGAGGCAGCTAGCTTTCCTTCTGATGGAAATAGTTTCCCCCTCTTTTTTTTCCAGGACCTCCTAATCTCAGGAAGATGTGTGATCAACCAAAATACAGCCCATGCTTCCAGCCTCCACGCCAGTGTGGCCCTCTACCACGCCAATGTGGCCCACCACCACGCCAATGTGGCCCACCACCACGCCAATGTGGCCCACCACCACGCCAATGTGGCCCACCACCACGCCCAGGCAACCAGTCACCACGACTATGCTGCCCACCACCAGATCAGAACAGTTCACCATGCCAGTGCGGTCCCCAGCCACGCCAGTGCTATCTGCAGCCACGTCTGTGCTGCCCAATACCACGCCAGTGTTGTCCACCACCACCCCAGTGCTGCATTCAACAACAGTGTTTGGAGGCCAAGCCTGAGTCCACTTCTCTTAATAAGGAATCTGAGTCCAAATCACCCCAAACTCAGGACAGGATCTCTCACGGTTCACAAAATTCACCTAGGCCAGGGTCACTGGGGCAGCAGAAGAACCCAAGCAAGTAGGTTGCTCCTGGGGCTATGTCTCCCATTGTGTAGGGTAAGGGTAATTGAGGATCAGGCTGGAGCTACATTTAGAAAAACTGTTGTCTTAATCGCACCCACGCTCAGCCAGAAGCTCCTATTTCCCTTACTCTAGGGAGAACCCCCAATTGGAAATGGGATGTTGAAGAGGCTGGAATCATCTTTGCATTTAGACTGAATAGAAATAAAAGAGCAATAAAAAGAAAATTGCCTCCCTTTGCTCCTTAACCTACCTGTGAAGTCATCTCACATGTCAACTTCAAAGCCCAAGAAACTATTCTGGGCATGAACCAGATCCCAAAAAAACAAGGTATCTGCTGAGTTTGCTTGGGTTACCAACTCTTCCTTGTTTTTGTTTTTTTTTTAAATGAAGCACTATAGCTTACGAACCCTTCAGTCCAAGGCATGTGGGAATGATTGGTCACACTTAAGTACAAAAACCCCAGTGCCTCTGGGTCCCTGGCTACTGTTTATGTGCCCAGAGCTAGCAGGAACAGGCTTCTGGAGATTATTAATCACCTCCTTCCATAGACTTCAGCCAGGCATTAAGAGTTTCCAGACTCAGTCACAAGTCCATGAGTGGCCACGTCTGGTGGTATCAGCACTGGATCTCATGTCAGAGATCAGCAATCATAGAGTAAGCTGTTTGACCTCTCAGAAGTTCTATACTTTAGTTCATAAAATAAGGATCATGGCACTTAGCTAAGCATTTTGTTAGAATTAAATGGGATAATGCATTTAAAGTGCTTAACATAGTTGCTGACACAAAGTGAGCATTCACTACATGCTTCTCCTCAAAAGTGCTTCTCTGCCTTCATCTCTATTTCTCTCTGAAGAAGACATCAAGTTTCAAAGATTTGTCCCAAAACACACCCATATTAATCTAGGCGGGCAGGTAGAGAAAGAAATCAGCCTCTCACCATACTCGTCCACCTTTTACCTCTTGTCCAAATTTTACCTTTTACCTCTTGTCCAAATTTTACTCCTTTCTTGGCATATAAAATGTTCCTAATGCCCTTTTGTAATCCCCGCTCCTCACCTTTCCCTGTCCACCATTCTCCAGAAAATTACTGGTCTAATTTTCGACCTCATAAACTAGTTTGCATTTTCAAAAATCATATAAACGCAATCTGTTAGTATATTCTCTTCTGCCTGCCTGCCCACCCCCCTCTTTTTTTACCTTTCTTTTCTTCCCTCAGGATTCAGTCATGTTGTGTGTCAATGGTTTATTCCTTTTTATTGTTGTTGTTGTAAAGTGCTGTCCAGTAGGTTCCAATCCATAGCAACTCTACATAGGGTTTCCAAGGAGAGACCAGGGTTCCTAATATATTCCATTGTCTGAATATACACAGTACTAGATATTATTTACCCATTAATCTACTACTGATAGTCATTGGGTTGTTTCCAGTTTGGGGCTATTACAAATAAAGCTACAATGAATATTTATGTATGAGTCTTTTGTTTGAACATATATTTTTATTTATCTTGGTAAAGTACCTAAGAGTAGCATAACTGTGTTACATTGTTGATGTATATTCTACTTTTTAAGAAACTACTCAAGTTTTCCAAAATGGTTGTTACTTTACATTCCTACTAGAAGAGTCCACCGTATATATGACTGTTTGTCATTCTGTGGTGACTTGTGTGTTGCTGTGATGCTGAAAGCTATGCCCCTGGTATTTTAAGTACCAACAGGGTCATCCATGGTGGACAGGTTTCAGGGGAGGACAAACTCATAAAAAGGAAAGTCAGACTACTTCTAAATGGTTAGCCTCTAAAAAGCTTATGGATAACAGTGGAACATTGTCTGATATAATGCCTGAAGATGAGTTCCTCAGGTTAGAAGGCACCCAAAATATGACTGGGGAAGAGCAGCATTTTCAAAGTAGAGTCGACCTTAACGACATAAACAGAGCAAAACTTTCAGGACCTTCATTTGCTGAGGAGGCACAGTTGAAAATGAGAATAAACCGATGCAAACATCCATTAATAATCAGAACATAGAATGTATGAAGTATGACTCTAGGAAAACCAAAAGTGATCAAAAATGAAATGGAATGCATAAAGATCAATACCTTAGGCATTAGTATCTGGAATGGACAAATATTGGCCATTTAAAATTAGACCATCATATGGTTATTGTTGAGTAGGACATATTTCATTTGTGGATATATATAGTATTAGATATTCACTAGATTTTTTTTTTTTTTTAGAACCACACCAAGACTCCTTAGATATGTTAGGAATCACAAATTGAAACTGAATGGTGTCACATTTGTCATCTAAAAGAACATTTCAAGATCAAAGTACAATTCTGTATGTGCTAGGATAATAGCCATGTGCCTACAAGGAAGACCATAGTCCTGGTGCGGTACTGTGGATTAATGCATTGGACTCCAAAGTTGGTTTGATCCTCAAGGTCAACGGTTCAAGCTCACCAGTTCAAGCTCACCAGCAGTTCCTCAGAAACTCTATGCAGAGTCGTTATGGGCTAGAATTGATTCGATGACACTTAACAACAAGGAAGACCAGTTAATATCACTGTAATTCACATTTACCCACCAATCACTGAAGCCAGTGATGATGAAATTGAAGAGTTCTACCAACTTCTTCAGTCTGATATTGGTCAACCATGCTATCAAGATGCACTGATTATTACTGATGATTAGACTGTAAAAGTTGGAATCAAAGAGAGAGGATCAGTAGTTGGAAACTATGACCTTGGTGACAATCTGATGGAGATCATATGATAAAAATTTGCAAAATCAATGATTTATTCTGTGAAAACATTTGTTTTTCAATAACTTAAAAGTCAACTGTACACGTTCTATGAATACATAGAAATCAAATTGACGACATCTATAGGAAACAAAGATGGGGACATGCAATATCATCAGTCAAACAAAGACCAATTACTCATGCAAGTGCAAGCTGAAGCTGAAGAAAATTAAAGCAAGTCCACTGAGTCAAAATATGACCTTGAGTATACCACACCTGAGTTTAGAGACCAATTCAAGAATAGATTTGATACATTAGTCATGAATCATTGAAAACCAGAAGAGTCATGGGGTGCTATCAAGAACATCATGCATGAAGAAAGCAAAAGTTTATTTAGACAGAAAAGAAAATCCAAAATGGGTATCAGAAGAGACTCTGAAACTTGCTCTTGAGCACAGAGAAGCTAAAGCAACTAAAGAAATAAAGAATTAAAAAGTTGCACAGAAAAATTCAAAGGACAGATCAGGAAGACCATGTAAATTATCACAATTAAATGTCCAGAACACTGTGGCTCTATAGGATAAGCACTGGACTGCTAATCACAAGGTTGGCAGTTTGAGTCCCCCAACTGCTTCCCAGGAAAGAGACGAGGTTTTCTGCTCCCACAAAGATACACAGACAGCCTTGAGAACCCTATACAGGGTTGCTGTGAGTTAGAACCAACTCGACAGCACTTAACAACAACAAAATAATGAAATGTGCATAGACCTTGAGTTAGAAAAGCAAAAGGGAAGAACATGCTCAGCAGTTCTCAAACAAAAAGCACCAAAAGAAAATTTCAAGCCTATTTTTGCAATATTAAAAAATTCTGGATTGCTAACTGCAAAGGTCGGTTGCTGAAATCCACTAGTCACTCTTCAGAAATCCTATACAGGGATGCTAAACATAAGAACTGACTCGATGGCACTTGACAACAAAAACACAGACAAAATATCTAATAATGCAGGAAACATCAAAATAAAATGGAAGAACTACATAGCCACTATGCTAAGAAGAATTGGTCACTGCTCAACCATTTCAACAGGCTGTGTATGATCAAGAACAGGTGGTATATTCCATGTAAACTATCACACAGTTAACAATAAAACTTTAAAATAAATAAATAAAAGAACAGGTGGTTTTGAAGGAAGGAGTCCACGTTGTACTGAAGGCATTGGTTAAAAATAGGGATCCAGGAATTGATAGAATACAGACTGAAATGTTTCAACAAACTGATACAGTACCGGAAGCCCTCACTGGTTTATGCCATGAAATTTGGAAGACCAACTGATTGGAAGCTATCTATATTTGTGCCCAATCCAAAGAAAGGTGATCCAACAGAATGTGAAAATCTTCCAACCATATCATTAATACACACACAAATTTTTTTCTGAAGAGAATCCAAAAACCTTTATAGGTGTGCATTGAGAGAAAGCTGCCAGAACTTCATTTGGATTCAGAAGAGGACTTCGAATGAAGGATATCATTGCTGACATCAGATAGATCTTGGCTGAAAGCAGAGAATACTAGAAAGACATTTAATTTTGCATTATGGACAATGCAAAGATATTGAACCATGTGGATCATAGCAAACTATGGATAACATTTTGAAGAATGGGTATTCCAGAACACTTACTTGCTCATGAGGAAACTGCACATAGAATAAGAGGCAGTTGTTGGAACGGAACAAAGGAATACAGAATTACTTAAAATCAGATAAAGTGTGCACCAGGGTTGTTTCCTTTCACCAATACTTATTCAATCTATAAGATGAGCAAATAATCAGAGACACTGGATTACATGACAAACAATGTGGCATCAAGATTGGAGGAAGACTCATTAACAACCTGTGCTATGCAGACGACACAACTTTGCTTGCTGGAAACAAAAAGGACCTAAAATATTTATTGATAAAGCTCAAAGGCCACACAGCCTTCAGTATGGGTTGCACCTCAACATAAAACAAAACAAAACAAAAATCCTCACAATTGGAACAATAAATGACATCATGATAAATGGGGAAAAGACTGACATTGTAAAATGCTTCATTTTGCTTGGATCCATAATCAACACTCATGAAAGGAGCAGTCAAGAAATCAAATGGTGTATTCATTGGACAAATCTGTTGCAAAAGACCTCTTAAAAGTGTTCAAGAGCAAAGATGTCAGTTTTAGGATTAAGGTGGCCTGACCCAAGCCATAGTATTTTCAATTGCTTCATATGCATATGAAAGTTCAATAGTACATAAGAAAGACTATCAAAGAATCAATGCATTTGATTTATGGTCTTGGTGAAGAATATTGAACATACATGGACCGCCAGAAGAGCAAACCAATCTGGCTTGGAAGAAGTACAGTCAGAAAGCCTCTTAGAAGCATAAATGGTGAGGCTTTGTCTCTGGTTCTTTGGACATGTTATCAGGAGGAATTAGTCCCTGGAGAAGGTCATCATGCTTGATAAAGTGAAGGGTCAATTGTGAGGATGGTACAGGACCCGACAGTGTGTCATTCTAGTGTGCATATCGTTTCGATGAGTCATAACTGACTTGATGGCACTTAACAGCATTAACAACTAAAAGTATATATATATATATGTAAGAGTTCCAGGTGCTGCATATAATCACCAACATTTTGCATGCTAATTTTTTAAAGCATTGGACTACTAACCACAAGGATGGAAATTCAAACCCATTCCTCTAGAGAAAGATGAGGCTGTTTGCTCCAGTAAAGGCTTACTGCCTCAGACACTGTACACAGTGTGGCAATGAGTCAGAATTGACTTGCAGTGGGTTTAGTTTTTGGTTTGATCTATATGTAGTGGTATTTCATTGGGGCTTTAATTTGTACTTCCTTAATAACTAATGGGCTGATTAATCCTTGACTGCTAACTGAAAGATCAGCAGGGGAACCCCCCAGATGCACCATGGTAGAAAGGCGTGTCAGTCCGCTTCTGTGAAGATTTAGAACCTAGGAAACCCTATGGTGCAGTTCTATGCTCTCCTGTAGGGTTACTAGGAGTCAGAATCCACTAACTGGATGGCAACAAGGCTAATATCATCTCTTACAGATTATCTGTTCAAATATTTCCTTCATTTTTTACTGAACTGTTTGGTTTCTTATTATTGAATTTAAAGGTTCTTTATAGATATTTTTAAAATATAAGTCCTTTATCAGATATCTAATATTCAACATAATGAAACATAAAATGTGTTTAAATTTTTTTTTCTGTCCCATTTTTAGTTTGTAGCCAAAAAAATGGGAGAGCCTAAAATTAAGTCCAAAAGGAGAAAGATCATATTTGTCTTGAAAATAAAATTCCATTTATTTGAGGTATAATATCACTGGGTTTGCCTTTTTCTTCATGGATATTACATTTTCATCTGTGTTTTTGTGAATTCTAACTCTGTAGTTCTCTCTGTTTTATCATGGAAGAAAACTTATGACAGATTTAATATTTTGAAACTTTAAAATTTTTATCTTGGAAAAAATAATAAGAGCTAAAATGGCCTTTCCTGATCTTCGTTGTTTGGGCTCTATGCCCTGTAAGAGGGACCAGAATACATTTAACTGGGAGCTAAACCCTAGGCACTTTGCAATTGATGAGATGGAAAATAATTGAACTTTGTTTCCATCTTTGTTCGCCCCACTGGTGTTTGGCAGCAAGGAATTGGTAAAGACAGGTACACTAACAGTGAATGTGACACCTAAGCAGGATGCCAGGAGCACACTTTCTATATTGAGTCCCTAGTTGTTGGGTGTGGTGCTGTGGAATAATGCACTATACTACAAGGTCAATTTGAACTCAAGGTTGGCCATCTAAATTCACCAGCTGCTCCTTGGAAAACTCTCTACAAGGTTGCTATGAGTCAGAACTGACTCAAAGGCACTTAACAACAACAATGTATTCATAGTTTCTTAGGAAAGGTGGGATTTCATATAAGCCCTTCTCAGTAAAAGAGCTAGTGGGTCTCCTATCAGCTTAGAGTGATGTATGGAGGCTCATGATCTCCAAAGCAGGAGACTCACCAGCTCTTTTACTGAGTTTGAGGAGACAAAGTAAATTATTGTCATGAAATGTGTAAAGACCTGGAGTTAGAAAACCAAAATGGAAAACCATTCTCAGCACTTCTCAAGCTGAAAGAATTGAAGAAAAAAATTCAAGCCTTGACTTGGAGTATCAAAGGATCCTAGGGTCAAAATACTTTTAACAATGCAGGAAATATCAAATGAAATTGGAAGGAAGACACAGTGACAGTACCCAAAACAAATGGCTGATGTTTAAATATTGAGGAGGTAGCAAGTGATCAAGAACCAATATTATTGAAGGGAGAAGTCCAAACTGTACTGAAGGCATTGGCTAAAAAACAAGGATCCAGAAACTGATTGGATAACAATTGTGATACTACAACAAATGGATGCAATGCTGGTAGCACTACTTATCTATGCCAAAAAATTTGGAAGATAGTTAACTAGCTAACCAACTAGAAGAGACACATATTTGTGACCATTCCCAAGAAAGATGACCCAACAATGCAGAAATTATTGAATGATATCATATCACATTCAACGAAAATGTTGCTGAAGATGACTCAGAAACAATTGCAGCAGGCAAACACATCTATGAATATGGTGGAGCATACACAAGACAAAATGATGAAAACTTCTTAGAGTTTAACAAACATCTTGAAGCAATGAGTTGCTGGGCCTGAGGACTCAAGACCGTAGTCTCAGGGAACACCATGGTCAATTGACATGACAAAGTCCACAAAGACAATGTTCTGTATTCTATTTTGGTGAATAGCTACTGTATCTTAAAAGTTTATGAATGGCCATCTAAGGTGCAACTATTGGTCTCACCATGTGCGAAAAAAACGAAGAATGATGAATATTGAAGCTTCTTGGAATCATTTAGCCCAATGGACTAATGAAACATGTGAACCTTAGTATTCATGACTCTGAGACCATAAGAACTAGACAGTACCCAGCTACCATTACCAAATACTTTAAAAGGGATCAGATTAGAAGGTCCAGCTAGAGAGGAAGACAATGTAGAATGAAACTCAAGATTATGAAAAAAAATATTGGGTTTACTGGTCAGAAAGAGACTGGAAGAACCCAAGACTATGAACCTCGGGCACCCTTCAGATCTGGAATGGAACTCACCCTCAAGATCAATTTTCAACCAAGTGGTAGATAGGAGTCGGGGACAGCAGCATAGTAAAGCATGCTCAACATGGAATGGTCAACCATTCAGAATCAAAAAGGGAACATTTACCTAAGGGTAAAGTTCAAAAGGAGCTCTGGTAGCGTAGTGGTTACAAATCGGGCTGCGAACCTTAAGGTCAGCGGTTCGAAACTACCAGCTGCTCCGCGGGAGAAAGATGAGGCTTTCTACTCCCGTAAGGATTTACACCCTCGGAAACCCTGTACAGGGTCGCTATGGGTCGGAACCGACTCGACGGCACTTAACAATAACAATAAAAAGTTCAAAAAGGTTAAGAAGGAGAGTGGATTGGAAATAAGAACCATGGGGAGTCAACATTATTACATGGGGGCAATTGCAATTGTTGAGTTGAAACAAAGTGTAGGATTTGTTGAATATAAAGCTGATGATCTACTCTGAAAATCTTCATTCAATTCACAATTAAAAGTTTCAAACAAACAATTGCAACAGTACAGTGTCATGAACTGCTAGCAATTCAAGCTGAATTCAAAAGAGGATACAGAATGAGGGATATTTTAATTACTTCATATACTAAATCTATTTGTGTTATTTCTTTCCCTTAGCAATGTCTTTAAAAGAGCAGGAATTTTTTATTTTTATAAAGTACAATTTATCACCTCTTTGCTTTCCTGGATCTTACTTAGAGTGATGTAGCTAAAAAAATCTTAGCCTAATTCCAGTACACAAAGTTGTTCTCCTAGGTTTTCTTTAGTTCTATAATTTTTAGACTTTACATTTATGTTTACCAACCATTTGAGATCATTTTTATATAGGGTGAAAGGTTAAAAAAAAAAAAAAAAGTTTGTTTTATAAGGATATCCAATTGTTTCAACACATCTATTAAAAAGACTATGATTCTTTATTGAATTTCCTTTGCATCTTTGTCAAAGAGCAGTTGACCATGTTTATGTGAATTTATTTCTCTAATCTTATTTTGTTATATTGATGTACTTGTCTGTCGTGACACAAGTGCTATTCATAATGGTTGTAATTCCTTACGTTGTAACCAACAGCCAAATGTTAGGGAAGATGCAGCAAAAGAAACAGTGTTCTACTTTGCCTTTGGAAGCTTAGGACTATTAATGCGGAAAAGGGATACTGACAAAGTCACAAAGTCACCACAACCAATAAAAGGAACAAGTGCATAGGAGGGTAACAGTTTGGAATAGTGTGACCTCACTGTGACCCTCTCATAAAGCTTCCTCAGGGGCCATCCCCAGTTTAGTCAGCAGCACACATAGCCTGAGGGAGAAGTCTAGAGGTGGATCTTCAGAACAAAGACTTTTTCTTAAAGAATTTTCAGTTTCCAAGGAGGCTTTGAGGATTCATTGCAAAGATCTAAAAGACTATGCTTTCCACCAAGCTAATTTAAGTAAATCTCAGGGATAAGGGGGAAAGATGAGGGAGGAGCGCGTCTATATTACCAGAGGTTAAGTCAGAATTGAATGAGTTTACCTGGAGTTAAATACATTGAGGTTTCTGTCATTAGGAATGGAGACTAGATATTAAAAGTTAAAATTTAGTTATGGAAATACGTGCTGACATCTTTAACAAAACAAAACAAAACATGAGTAGACTAATTTTTTCAGTAAGTAATAAGGAAAGTGACATATTGGAGGACATATTAGACTATGTATCAAATACAGTTCTAATCATTGGGAAAGGAGCAGAGACTAATCTAGCCAAAGCCCTAGTTTTATGTCTAAACTTACATTCTATTGAGACAAGTGGACAAAATCAAGAATATAAATAAAAAATACTACAGATTCCAATAGAAGCCCTAGTGACATAGTAGGCTCTGCTTTGGGCTACAAACCATAAGGTTAGTAGTTCAAATCCACCAGTCACTGCTCAGGAGAAGGATGAGGTTTTCTGCTCCTGTAATGATTTACAGTTTGGGAATTCTGTACAGGGTTGTAAACACATTATTCTGTAAACTCTCTACAGGGTTGCTAAGAGTTGGAACTGACATGATGGCACACAGAAGCAACAACAACAATAGGTTCAAAGAGCAATGAGTGCAGGGAACTGAAACAAAGAGAATGCTGAATTGGGAGTCTCATCTAGATATGGTGGCTAGAAGTATCATATCATGGAAATGGCATTTTGAATAAAGGTCTGAAGTGAAGAAAGAATTCAAGCAGGTATTTGCAGAAGAGTTCTCTAAGAAGAGAGAACAAGTGGAAAAGTCTCCAGGTAGGATCCAAACCCTGTATAAACTCAGCTGATGAATGAAGATGGGGTAGACATTACTAGAGGTTGTAGAGCAGTATCATGATTGATCAGTGACACATTACTGGTAGGGGAAGGGTGGAAAGGAATGAGTGGAGGAGAAAGAAACTCAGCATTAGCTACTATCCCTTTTATTTATTTACTTCTCTTATTCTCTTAACAACATACTTTTTTAAAAAAACATTATCTATCCTTATTGTCTCCAAACCTCTCTTCTCATTCTCAGTCATTTATTATTATTTTTTATTGTAATGAAATATATATAACAAAACTTACACCAGCTCAGTAATTTCTATGGGCACAATTCAGTGACATTGATGACATTTTTAAAGTTGTTCAATCATTCTCACTACATTTCTTACATATCATTCTACCACCATTACACAAAAATTCAATGACTCCTTCGCAAAATCTCCCTCACTCTCTCTTCCTCTCTGGTAACCATAATAATCTTTGGTTTCTATTTGCTTAGTTAGTATAAGAATGATCATACAATATGTGCCCTTTTGCAGCTGATTTATTTCAATAAGCATGATGTTGTCAAA